>NW_027667373.1:0-425000 GCF_963924665.1 Micromys minutus | reverse complement strand
GTTAGAAACGATCTGCGAATAACCCAAAACGACTGTGAAGACCTTGGATTAGCTGCACGTTGGTAGTTCCTGAAAACGCTGCCCCGGTGACTGAAACTAGAAACAATAGGCGAAACAGCAAAAACGACTAGGAAGTACCTGGAATAAGATGAACATCGGTTATGACTGAAAACGCTGTCCCGCTGACTGAAGAGTTGAAAGAATATGATTTACAAAAAAAGACTTGGAAGTACCCAGAATGGACTGCACGTCGGAAGTGACTGCAAACTTCACCGGTAAATTTAAATAGACCCGCGAACCTGTCAATGTCTCTGGGAAGACCAAGGAATCAGTTGCACTTTGGGAGTGACTGAAAACAATGCCCGAGTGACTGAAGAGTTGAAACAACCTGGAAACCACACGAAACTACTGGTAATTTTTCGAAATGAGCTGCACATCGGAAATAAGTGAAAATGCTACACAGATGACTGTAAATTTGAAATGATCAGCGAACCAGTCAAAGCAACTGGGAAGTCCACGGAGTGGGTTGCACGTCGGAAGTGATGGAAAACGCTACGCGGGTGACTGAAAAGTTGAAATGACCCGTGCACAATCCGAAACGACTGGGTAGTCACAGGAATGGGTGACATGTCAGAAGTGACTGAAAACGCTGCACTGTTGACTGAAAAGTTGAAACGAACCGGGAACCACCCGAAACATCTTAAGTCACCGGAAGGGTTGCCCGTAGAAAGTGACTAAAATCGGTGCGCTGGTGACTTACAAAATTATTCGACCCGCCAACCACACAAAACGACTGTCTCTGAAACGTATTTCATGTCGGTTGTGACGAAAAACACTGCCTCAGAGACTTAAAAAGTTGAAACTAACTGCAATCCACCAAAAGCGACTGGTGAACCCCCGGCACAGCAGCTATTTAAAATTGACTGAAAACGCTACCCCTAAACAGTGAAATGTAGAAACGAACTGCGATCCACACGAAACAAATAGGGAGTCCCCGGAACTGACTACACGTCGGAAGTGACTCAAAAGTCTAAACTTTGACTGTAACTTTAAAACAACCAGCAAACCTCCTAAAACGACTGGGAAGTCCCCAGAATAAGCTGCACGTCGGATATGACTGAAAACGCTGCCCTGGTGTTCAACAATTTAAAACAACTCGCGAACCACCGAAAACGACAATGAAGTCCGCAGAACATGCTACTCATCGGAACCGACTAAAAACTCTACCCGGTGACTGAATGGTTGAAACGACCTCCGAACCAAAAAACAATTCGGAAGTCCCCATTATGGGCTACATGTCCATAGTGACTGAACACGCTACCCTGGTGACTAATACGTAGAAACGTCCATCGAACCACCCAAAACGACTGGGAAAACGCTGAAATGGGCTGCACATAGGAATTGACACAAAACGCAACTTCCATGACTGAAAAGTTGAAATGAACTGCGATCAACCCAAAACGACTTGGAATTCCCCGGAATTGGCTGCACGTCGGTAGTGATTGAAAAGTCTACCCGTTGACTGTAAACTTGAAACGACCCAAGAACTACCAAGTACAACTGGAGATTCTGGTGAATGGGCTGCATGTCAAATTTGACTGAAAACGCTGCCCAGGTGAATAAAAAGTTGAAACGCGAACAACCCAAAACAACTAGGAAGTACACGGAATGGTCAGCACGTCGGACGTGACTGAAAACGCTGACCCGGGGGCTGAAAGGTTGAAACGACCAGAAATGACTGGGAAATTTCCGTAAAGACCTTGCAAATAGGAAATTACGCAAATCTCTGTTTCAGTGACTGAAAAGTCGAAACGATCAACGAAACAATAAAGACTGGGAAGTCCCCGCCATGGGCTGGACGTCGGAAGTGACTGAAAATGCTGCCCGGTTACTGATAAGTTGAAATGACATGCGAGACTTTTGAAACGACTGGGAAGTCCATGAAACGAGTACGTCGGAAGTGACTAAAAACGCTGCCCGTGTGACTGAAAATTTGAAAACACAAGAGAACCACCGAAAACGACTGGGAAGTCTCCAGAATGGGTGCATGTCAGAAGTTACTGAAAAAGTTGCCCAAACGTTGCCCTGGTGACTGAAAAATTGAAACGAAGGGCGAACCACGCAAATCGACTGGGAAATTCACGGAATCGGCTGCACACAGGAAGTGATAGAAAACGCTGACCGGTGATTGAAAAGTTGAAACGACCTAAGAACTATCCTAAATGTCTGGAAAGTCCCCAAAATGGGCAGACTATACTGAAAACGCTGCCCCAAAAACTTTAAAGGTTCAAACGGTATGTGAACCACCCGAAATGACTGGGAAGTCCCAGAAATGTGCTGCATAACGTGACTGAAAATGCGTGTCTGGTTACTGAAAAGTTGAATGAAACCGAGAACCACACAAAACAAATGTTAAGTCCATGAAAGGGTCTGCACATCGGACATGACTGACAACGCTGCATCGGTAACTGAATATTGAAACGACACGCAAACCACACAAAAGGATTGAGAGGTCATCAGAACGGGATGCACTTAGAAATTGACAGAAGACACTGCCCATTGACTTAAAGTTGAAATGACCTGCGAATCACCCAAAACGACTAGGAAGTCCCGATATTAAACTGCACGTTGGAATTAATTGAGAATGCTGCTCTGATGACAGAAAACTTGAACCGTGATACTCCTTAAACGACTGGAAGACCCGGAATGTGCCTCAGGTCGGAAGTGACTGAAAAAGCAGTCCCGCTTATTGTAAAGTTGAAACAACTCACAAACCACCAAAAACGACTGGGAAGGTCACCGAATGGGCTGCACGTAGGAAGTTACGGAAAACGCTGCCCCAAGTGAATGAAAATAGAAAACACTCGCGAACCTCTGAAAACGACTGGGAAGTCTCCGGAATGTGCTTCACATTGGAAGTGACTAAAACGCTTACCGGGTGACTGAAAAGTTCAAACGACCCACAAAATTCACAAAAAGACTGGGAAGTCCTCAGAATGGGTTGCACGTCCGAATTAACTGAAAATGATTTTGCGGTGACTGAAGAGTTGAAACGACCTGAGAATTACCCAAAACAACTGGGAAGTTCCTGGAACGAGCTGCACGTCGGAATTGAATGAAAACGCTGTCCAGGTGAATGAAATATTCCAATTTCGAGCGAACCACGCAAAAAAGAGCTCAGAAGTCATCGAAACGGGCTGCTCATAGGAATTGACTGAGAATAGTGCCCCAATGACTGAAAACTTGTAATGAAACGCCAATCGCCCATCTTGACTGGGAAGTCACCGGTATGGGATGAACGTTGGAAGGTACTGAGAAAGTTTCCCCGGTGACTAAGAAGTTGAAACAACATGTGACCCACCAAAACGACTGGGAAGTATCCGGAATGGGATGAACGTCCGAAATGACTGAAAATTCTACCCGGTGACTGTAAAGTTTAAACGTTTCTAGAACCACCCAAAACGAATGGGAAGTCACCGGATGGGCTGCATGTCTGACATGACTGAAACGTTGCTCATTTGACAGAAAAGTTAAAAAGACCCGCACACAGCTCAAAACGAGTTGGAAGACTACGGAACGAGTTGCATGTCTGAAGTGACTGAATCGCTGCCCCTTTGGCAGAAAAGTTGAAACGACCCGCACACAACTCAAAACGAGTGGGAAGACCACGGAACGGGTTGCACGTTGGAATTGACTGAAAACTTTTCTTCGGTGATTGAAAAGTTGAAATGACCCGTAAATCATGGAAAACGACTGGGAAGTCCTGAGAAAGAACTGTAAGTCGAAAGTGACTGAAAACATATCTCGGTGACTCAAAAGGTCAAACGACCCGTGAAGCTCCCAAAACGACTGGTAAGTCTTCTGAACGGGCTGCACGTCGGAGTTGACAGAAAATGCTGTACTGGTGACTAAAAAGTTGAAGCGACCCGCCAAACACCCAAAACGACTGGGAAGTTCTCGAAATGGGCTGCTTATAGAAAGTGATTGAAAAAACTGTTTCGGAGATTGAAAAGGTGAAACAACCCGCAATCCACCAAAAACGACTGGGTACGCCCTGGAATCGGCTTCATGTCCTTTGTGATAGAAAACGCTGTCCCGGTGACTAAAGAGTTGATACGTCTCGCGAACCACACATAACGAGTGGAAAGTCCCCGACACATGCTGCACGTCGTGACTAAAAATGCTGAACCGGTGACTGAAAATTGAAACTACACGCGAATCACCCAAAACAACTGGGAAGTACCCAAAACCTGCTGTACTTCGTTATTGACTGAAGACACTACCCCAGTGACTGAAAAGTTGAAACTACTACTCTCCCCTTTTTCTGTCTCTTTCTCTCTCCTACCTCTTCTCTCTTTTTCTCTTCATCTCTCCGTTCTTTCTCTTTACCTTTATCTCCTTTCTCTCCTCTTTCTCTCCATCTGTTGTCGCTCTCGACTCTTTCCTTTTTGTCATCTCTCAATTTTTCACTCTCCTCTTTCTTCTCTTTATCCTCTCTTTCTCTGTTTTTCTCTTTCTCTCTCTTTTTCCTATCTCTCTATTTCCTTTATCTTTCTCCACTCTCTCCTTCCCTTCTTTCTTTCTCTCCCCTCTCTCTCTCGACTCTCTCTACTCTCTCTCTTATTCGTTCCTCTCTCTCCTCTCTCCTCTCTCTCCTTTTTCTCTCATTTTTTTCTCTTTCTCTCTCCTCTCTCTTCTCTTTCTCTCCATTATCTATTATTCTCTCCCTCCGATCTGTCCTCTTTCTCTTTCTCTTTCTCTTTCTCGCCTTTCTCCTATCTCTCACTTTCCTCACTCCTCTCTGTCTCTTTGTTGTGTCTTCCTCCTCTCCTCTCACTCTTTCTGTCTCTCTTCTCTCTTCTCTCTCCTCTGTCTTCTCTCTTCTCTTTCTCCTCTCTCTCTTTAACTTTCACTCCTCTCTCTTTTTTCTGTCTCTTCTTTATACTCTCTCTCCTCTATCTCTTTTTCTCTCTCTTCTCTCTTGCTTCTCCCCTGTCTCTTAGGCTTCTCTCACTTCAAAACCCTAAACACTAAACCATAAACCTAAACCACGCTAAAATTTAAACAATCCTAAACCCAAAACCTTAAACCCTAAACCCTAAACCCTAAATTTTAAACTTAACAATAACCATAACACTAACCCTAACCCTAACCCTAACCCTAACCCTAACCCTAACCCTAACCCTAACCCTAACCCTAACCCTAACCCTAATCCTAACACTATAGCCTAAACCCTAAACTTAACCCTAACCCTAACCCTAACCCTAATCCTAACCATAAATTTAACCCTAACCATAACCAAAACCCTAACCCTAAACATAACCCCAACCCTAACCCTAACCCTAACCCTAACCCTAACCCTAACCCTAACACTAAACCCTAAACCCTAAACCTAACCCTAACGCTATTCCTAACACTAAACTCTAAACCCTAGACATAATCGATCCTAAACATTAAAGAATCCCAAAACCTAACCTTAAACCCTAAACCTTAACCCTAAACCTAACAATAACCATAACCCTAAAACTAACCCTAACACTAAGCTTATCCCTAACCCTAACCCTAACCTTAATCCTAAACCTAACCCTAACCCTAACCGTAACCCTAACCCTAACCCTAATCCTAACACTGAACCCTAAACCCTAAACATAAACCTAACCCTATCCATAACACTAACCCTAACCCTAACCCTAACCCTAACCTTAACCCTAACCATAACTCTAATCCTAAACCTAACCCTAAACCTGATACTAAACTATAAACCATAAACCTAATCCACCTTAAACCTTAAACAACCCTAAACCCTAAATCCTAAACCTTAAACCCTAAACACTAAATTCTAAACCTAACAATAACCATAACCCTTAACCTAACCATAACCCTAACCCTAACCCTAACATTAAACCCTAAACCCTAAAACTAACCCTATTACTAACCCCAACACTAAACTGTAAACCCTATACCTAATCCACCCTAAACCTCAAACAATTCTAAACCCTAAACATTAAACCCTAAATCCTAAACCTAACAATAACATTAACCCTAAACCTAACCCTAACCCTAACCCTATCTCTAACCCTAACCCTAAATGTAACACTAACCCTAACCCTAAACCTAAACTTAACCCTAAGCCTTAACCTAACACTAAACCCTAAACCCTAAACCTAACTCTAACCCTAAACCTAACACTAAACTCTAAACCATAATCCTAATCCACCCTAAACCTTAAACATTCCTAAACCCTAAACCTTAAATTCTAAACCCTAAACCTAAAAATAACCATAACTTTAAACCTAACCCTAATCATAACCCTAAAAATAACCCAAACCCTCACACTAACACTAATCCTAACACTAAACCCTAACCCTAATATACTAACCATAAACCTAAGCCCGTAATCGTAACACTAACCCTAACCCTAACTATAACCTTAAATCTAAACCTAACCCTAAACCTTACAATAAACATAACCTTAACCCTAGCCCTAATCCTGACCATATTTCTAAAGCTAACACTAACACTAAACCTAACCCTAACCCTAACCCTAACCCTAACCTTATTTCTAACCCTAAGCCTAACCCTAACCCTAACCATAACCCTAACCCTAATCCTAACCCTAATCCTAATCCTAACACTAAATCCTAAACCCTAAACCTAACCCTAACCCTAACACTAACACTAAACTTTAAACCCTAAACCTAATCCACACTAAAACTTAAACAATCCTAAACCCTAAACTTTTAACCCTGAACCATAAACCTAACAATAACCATAACCCTAAACCTAACCCTAACCGTAACCCTAACCCTAACCCTAACCCTAACCCTAACCCTAACCCAAACACTAACACTAATCCTAACACTAACCCTAAGCCTAACCCTAACCATAACCCTAATCCTAACCATAAACCTAACCCTCTAATCGTAATCCTAACCCTAACCCTTACCCTACCTTTAACCTTAATTCTAAACTGAAACCTAATTGTATACATAACCTTAACACTAAACCTAACCCTAACTTTAACCCTAACCCTAATCCTAACAATAAACCTAACCTCCTAAGTGTAACCCTAACCCTAACCCTAAACCTAACCCTAACCCTAACCCTAACCCTCACCATAAACCTAACCCTAACACTATCCCTAACACCTTAAATTCTAAACCCTGAACAACCCTAAACCCTAAACCCTGAAAAACCCTAAACACTAATCAAAAAGCACCCTAAACACTAAACGCTAAAAACCCCTAAACCATTAACACTATACCCTAAACAACCCTAAACCCTTAACCCTAAACATTATACCCTAAACAATCCTAAACCCTAAACAACCATAACTCTAAACCCTAAAACACTATACAACCCTACACCATAAACCTTAAAAAAATCCTATATCATAAACCCTTAACAACCCTATACACTAAATCCTAAACAACCCTAAACAACTCTAAACAACTCTAAACGCTAAACCCTAAACAACCCTAAACATTAAACAATCTTAAACGCTATAACCTAAACCTAAACCACCCTAAAACTTAAACAATCCTAAACCCTAAACCTTAAACCCTAAACCCTAAATCCTAAACCATAAATCTAACAAAAACCATAACCCTAACCCTAAACCTAAACCTAACCCTAACCCTAACCCTAACCTTAACCCCCTAGCCCTAACCCTAACCCTAAGCCTAACATAACCCCATAACCCTAACTCTAACCCTAATGCTAACCCTAACTCTAACCCTAACCCTAACCCCTTAACCTTAAACCCTAAATACTAAACCCTGAACGACCATAAATCCTAAACCCTGAACAACCCTAAATCCTAAACCCTGAATAACCCTAAACACTAAACTCTAAACAACCCTGAACAACCCTAATCACTAAACCATAAACAACCCTAAACACTAAACCCTAAACAACCCTATACCCTAAACCTTAAACACTAAACCCTAAACAACCCTAAACCCTAAACCATTAACACTATACCCTAAACAACACTAAACACTAAACACCAAACAACCCTAAACCCTAAACCTTAAACACTAAACCCTAAACAACCCTAAACTCTAAACACTAAACACTAAACAACCCTAAACCCTTAACCCTAAACACTATACCCTAAACAACCCTCAACAACTTTAAACCCTAAACCCTAAACAACCCTAAACCTTAAACAATCCTAAACTCTAAACCCTAAACCCTAAACCTAAACCACCCTAAATCTTAAACAATCCTAAACCCTAAACCTTAAACCCTAAACACTAAACCCTAAACCCTAAACAACCCTAAACCCTAAACCCTAAACCTAACAATAACCATAACCCTAACCTTAACCCTAGCCCTAACCCTAATTCTAACCACTGCACATGCGCACCACTCTAACTCTAGCCCTAACCCTAACTTTAACTTGAACCCGAACCCGAACCCTAACCCTAACCGTAACACTAACCCTAACCCGGGTACAAACCGAAAAGACTGGGACTCTCCAATATGAGCTGCACATCGGAAGTATCTGAAAACGCTGCCACTGTAACTGAAAAGTTGAAAAGACCCACGAAACACCCAAAACGACTAAGAAGTCCCCGGAATGGGTTGCATGTCAATATTTACTGAATACCCTGCCTTGGTGAATGAAAAGTTGAAAGGACAGTCTAACCAGCCAAAACGACTGGGAAGTCCTCGGAATAAACTGCACGTCCGATATGAATGAAAACGTGCCCCGGTGACTGAAAAGATGAAATGACCTGCGAACCACTCCACAGGACAGGTAAGTCCACGGAATGGGCTGCACGTCGGAGGTAAATGAAAAGTCTACCCGGTGATTGAACTGTTGAAACAACTCGAAATCACCTGAAACGACAGTGAAGTTCACGAAACGGGTTGCCCGTCACAAGTCATTAAAAACGCTGCCCGGGTGACTAAGAAGTTTAAACGACACGCGAACCACACGAAACGACTGTGAAATCTCAGTAATAGGTTGCATGTCGTAAATGACTGAAAACGCTTCCTTGGTGACTGAAAAGGTTACACGCTTCGCAAACCTCACTAAACGACTATAAAGTACCAGAAACATACGGCGCGTGGGTTATAATAGAAAACGTTGCCCCGGATACTGAAAGGGTAAAACGACCCGGAAATGACCCAAAACGACCAGGAAGTTTTTGGAATAGGCTGCACATAAGAAGTGACTGAAAACACTGCCCGACTGACCGAAAAGTTGAAAAGAACTGAGTCCCACCCTAAGTGACTGGGAAGTCCACAGAGTAGACTGCACGTAGGGAGTGTTTGAAAACGCTGCCTCGGTAGAAACGATCTGTGAATAACACAAAACGACTGGGAAGACCTTGGATTAGCTGCACGTTGGTAGTTCCTGAAAAGGCTGCCCCGTGACTGAAAGTAGAAACGACAGGCGAAACAGCAAAAACGACTAGGAAGTACCCGGAATAAGATGAACATCGGTTATGACTGAAAACGCTGTCCCGCTGACTGAAGAGTTGAAAGAATATGTGATTTACAAAAAAAGACTTGGAAGTACCCAGAATGGACTGCACGTCGGAAGTGACTGCAAACTTCACCGGTAAATTTAAATAGACCCGCGAACCTGTCAATGTCTCTGGGAAGACCAAGGAATCAGTTGCACTTTGGGAGTGACTGAAAACAATGCCCGAGTGACTGAAGAGTTGAAACGACCTGGAAACCACACGAAACTACTGGTAATTTTTCGAAATGAGCTGCACATCGGAAATAAGTGAAATATGCTACACAGGTGACTGTAAATTTGAAACGATCAGCGAACCAGTCAAAGCAACTGGGAAGTCCACGGAGTGGGTTGCACGTCGGAAGTGATTGAAAACGCTAGGCGGGTGACTGAAAAGTTGAAACGACCCGTGCACAATCCTAAATGACTGGGTAGTCACAGGAATGGGTGGCATGTCAGAAGTGACTGAAAACGCTGCACTGTTGACTGAAAAGTTGAAACGAACCGGGAACCACCCGAAACATCTTAGAAGTCACCGGAAGGGTTGCCCGTAGAAAGTGGCTAAAATCGGTGTGCTGGTGACTTACAAAATTATTCGACCCGCCAACGACACAAAACGACTGTCTCTGAAACGTATTTCATGTCGGTTGTGACGAAAAACACTGCCTCAGAGACTTAAAAAGTTGAAACTAACTGTGATCCACCAAAAGCGACTGGTGAACCCCGGCACAGCGGCTATTTAAAAGTGACTAAAAAACGCTACCCCTAAACAGTGAAATGTAGAAACGAACTGCGATTTACACGAAACAAATAGGGAGTCCCTGGAACTGACTACACGTCAGAAGTGACTCAAAAGTCTAAACTTTGACTGTAACTTTAAAACGACCAGCAAACCTCCCAAAACGACTGGGAAGTCCCCAGAATAAGCTGCACGTCGGATATGACTGAAAACGCTGCCCTGGTGTTCAACAATTTAAAACAACTCGCGAACCACCGAAAACGACAATGAAGTCCGCAGAACATGCTACACATCGGAACCGACTAAAAACTCTACCCGGTGACTGAATGGTTGAAACGACCTCCGAACCAAAAAAACAATTTGGAAGTCCCCATTACTGGCTGCATGTCCATAGTGACTGAACACGCTAGATACGTAGAAACGTCCATCGAACCACCCAAAACGACTGGGAAAACGCTGAAATGGGCTGCACATAGGAATTGACACAAAACGCTACTTCCATGACTGAAAAGTTGAAATGAACTGCGATCAACCCAAAACGACTTTGAATTCCCCGGAATTGGCTGCACGGCGGAAGTGATTGAAAAGTCTACCCTTTGACTGTAAACTTGAAACGACCCAAAAACTACTAAGTACAACTGGAGATTCTCCTAAATGGGCTACATGTCAAATTTGACTGAAAACGCTGCCCAGGTGAATAAAAAGTTGAAACGCGAACCACCCAAAACAACTAGGAAGTACACGGAATGGTCAGCACGTCGGACGTGACTGAAAACGCTGACCCGGGGGCTGAAAGGTTGAAACGACCAGAAATGACTGGGAAATTTCCGTAAAGAGCTTGCAAATAGGAAGTGACGCAAATCTCTGCTTCAGTGACTGAAAAGTCGAAACGACAAGCGAAACAACAGTAAAGACTGGAAAGTCCCCACCATGGGCTGTACGTCGGAAGTTACTGAAAACGCTGCCCGGTTACTGATAAGTTGAAATGACATGCGAAACTTTTGAAACGATTGGGAAGTCCATGAAACGAGTTGTACGTCGGAAGTGACTGAAAACGCTGCCCGTGTGACTGAAAATTTGAAAACACAGGAGAACCACCAAAACGACTGGGAAGTCTCCAGAATGGGTGCATGTTAGTAGTTACTGAAAAAGTTGCCCAAACGTTGCCCTGGTGACTGAAAAATTGAAAGGAAGGGCGAACCACGCAAAACGACTAGGAAATTCACGGAATTGGCTGCACATAGGAAGTGATAGAAAACGCTGACCTGTGATTGAAAAGTTGACACGACCTAAGAACTATCCTAAATGTTTGGAAAGTCCCCAGAATTGGCAGACTATACTGAAAACGCTGCCCCAGAAACTTTAAAGGTGAAACGATATGTGAACCACCCGAAATGACTGGGAAGTCCCAGAAATGTGCTGCTTAACGTGACTGAAAATGCGTGTCTGGTTACTGAAAAGTTGAATGAAACTGAGAACCACACAAAACAAATGGTAAGTCCATGAAACGGTCTGCACGTCGGACATGACTGACAACGCTGCATCGGTAACTGAATATTGAAACGACACGCGAACCTCACAAAATGATTGAGAGGTCATCAGAACGGGATGCACTTAGAAATTGACAGAAGACACTGCCCATTGACTTAAAGTTGAAATGACCCGCGAATCACCCAAAACGACTAGGAAGTCCCGAGATTAAACTGCACTTTGGAATTAATTGAGAACGCTGCTCTGATGACAGGAAACTTGAACCGTGATCCTCCTTAAACGACTGGAAGACCCGGAATGTGCCGCAGGTCGGAAGTGACTGAAAAAGCTGTCCCACTTACTGTAAAGTTGAAACAACTCACAAACCACCAAAAACGACTGGGAAGGTCACCGAATGGGCTGCACGTAGGAAGTTACGGAAAATGTTGCCCCAAGTGAATGAAAATAGAAAACACTCGCGAACCTCTGAAAACGACTGTGAAGTCTCCGGAATGTGCTTCACATTGAAAGTGACTAAAACGCTTACCGTGTGACTGAAAAGTTCAAACGACCCACAAAATTCACAAATAGACTGGGAAGTCGTCAGAATGGGTTGCACGTCCGAATTAACTGAAAATGATTTTGCGGTGACTGAAGAGTTGAAACGAACCGAGAATTACCCAAAACAACTGGGAAGTTCCTGGAACGAGCTGCACGTTGAAATTGACTGAAAACGCTGTCCAGGTGAATGAAATATTCCAATTTCGAGCGAACCACGCAAAAAATACTCAGAAGTCATCGAAACGGGCTGCTCATAGGAATTGACTGAGAATAGTGCCCCAATGACTTAAAATTTGTAATGAAACGCCAATCGCCCATCTTGACTGGGAAGTCACCGGTATGGGATGAACGTCGGAAGGTACTGAGAAAGTTTCCCCGGTGACTAAGAGGTTGAAACGACATGTGACTCACCAAAACGACTGGGAAGTATCCGGAATGGGATGCACGTCGGAAATGACTGAAAATTCTACCCGGTGACTGTAAAGTTTAAACGTTTCGAGAACCACCCAAAACGAATGGGAAGTCACCGGATGGGCTGCATGTCTGACATGACTGAAACGTTGCTCATTTGACAGAAAAGTTGAAAAGACCCGCACACAGCTCAAAACGAGTTGGAAGACTACGGAACGGGTTGCATGTCTGAAGTGACTGAATCGCTGCCCCTTTGGCAGAAAAGTTGAAACGACCCGCACACAACTCAAAACGAGTGGGAAGACCACGGAACAGGTTGCACGTTGGAATTGACTGAAAACTTTTCTTCGGTGATTGAAAAGTTGAAATGACCCGCAAATCATGGAAAACGACTGGGAAGTCCTGAGAAAGAACTGTACGTCGGAAGTGACTGAAAACATATCCCGGTGACTCAAAAGGTCAAACGACCCGTGAAGCTCCCAAAACGACTGGTAAGTCTTTTGAACGGGCTGCACGTCGGAGTTGACAGAAAATGCTGTACTGGTGACTAAAAAGTTGAAGCGACCCGCCAACCACCCAAAACGACTGGGAAGTTCTCGAAATGGGCTGCTCATAGAAAGTGATTGAAAAAACTGTTTCAGAGACTGAAAAGGTGAAACAACCCGCAATCCACCAAAAACGACTGGGTATGCCCTGGAATAGGCTGCATGTCCTTTGTGATAGAAAACGCTGTCCCGGTGACTGAAAAGTTGATACGTCTCGCGAACCACACATAACGAGTGGAAAGTCCCCGACACATGCTGCACGTCGTGACTAAAAATGCTGAACCGGTGACTGAAAAGTTGAAACTACACGCGAATCACCCAAAACAACTGGGAAGTACCCGAAACCTGCTGTACTTCGTTATTGACTGAAGACACTACCCCAGTAACTAAAAAGTTGAAACTACTACTCTCCCTTCTCTGTCTCTCTTTCTCTCTCCTACCTCTTCTCTCTTTTTCTCTTCATCTCTCCGTTCTTTCCCTTTACCTTTATCTCCTTTCTCTCCTCTCTCCATCTGTTGCCGCTCTCGCCTCTTTTTCCTCTCTGTCATCTCTCAATTTTTCACTCTCCTCTTTCTTCTCTTTATCCTCTCTTTCTCTATGATTTTCTCTTTCTCTCTCTCCTCTCTATCTCTCTATCTCCTTTATCTCTCTCCACTCTCTCCTTCCCCTCTATCTTTTTGTCTCTCCCCTCTCTCTCTCGACTCTCTCTTTCTACTCTCTCTCTTATTCGTTCCTCTCTCTCCTCTCTCCTCTCTCTCCTCTTTCTCTCATTTTTTTCTTTCTCTCTCCTCTCTCTTCTTTTTCTCTCCATTATCTATTATTCTCTCCCTCCTCTCTGTCCTCTTTCTTTTTCTCTTTCTCACCTTTCTCCTATTTCTATCTTTCCTCGCTCCTCTCTGTCTCTTTGTTGTGTCTTTCTCCTCTCTCTCTTTAACTTTCACTCCTCTCTCTTTTTTCTATCTCCTCTTTATTCTCTCTCTCTCCTCTATCTCCCTTTCTCTCTCCTCTCTCTCGCTTCTCTCTTGTCTCTTACGCTTCTCTCACTTTAATATCTCTCTCCTCTCCTCTCTCTTCACTCTCTCTTCTCTGTCTCACTCTTTCTCATCTGTCTTTCTCTTCCTTCCCTTTTTCTCTCTATCTCTCCTCTTTCTACTCTCTCCTCTCTATTTTCTCTCTCTTACACTTCTCTTTCTCCTCTTTCTCCTCTCTGTCTCTTACACTCTTCTCACTCTAATCTCTTTCCTCTATCTCTTCTCTGTCTCTTTGTTTCTCATCTCTCTCTTTCTTTCTCTCTAAACTCTTTCTATTCTGTCTTTCCATCTTTCTATTCTCTCCTCTCTCTTCTCTTTGCTCTCTCCTCTCTCTTGCTTCAATCTCTCTCCTCTCTCTTCTCTCTCTTGCTTTCAATGTCTCTTTCTCTCTTCTCTGTCTCTGTTTATCATGTCTCTCCTCTCCTATCTCTCCTATCTCTCATCTTGCTCTCTTTGTCACTCTACCCTTTCTACTCTCTCTCCTCTCCTTTTTGAATCTTGACACACTCTTACACTCCTCTCTTTCTCTGCTCTCTCTCGCTGTCACCAAAAGTATTAATGTCACCAAAATTTTTGATGTCATCTAAATGATTAATGTCACTGAAATAATTAATGTTTACTAAAGAATTAACGTTACCAAAATAATCAATGTCAGAATAATTTATACCCAAAATAATTGTCACCAAAATCATTAATGTGCAATTTTGCCCCAAAATAAGAATTTCTGGCTTTTTGCTCCAAAATAAGAAAAATTGCTGCAATTTTGCAGGAAAATAAGGGCAATTTCTGGAATTTTGTCCAAAAAACGGGGCATTTCTGCCTTTTCGACCCAAAACTGGGGGAATCTCTGCCTTTCTGGCCCAAAATAAGGGAAATTTCTGCAATTTTGCCCCAAAATGAGGGGAATTTCTGGAATTTTGCCCAAAAATAAAAGGAATTTCTGCCTCTCTGCCCCAAAATAAATGTCTGCAATTTTGCCACAAAATAAAATAATTTTCTGCCTTTTTGCCATTAAATAAGGGAAATTTCTTCATTTTTGCCCCAAAATAAAAGTAATTTTTGCATTTTTGCGCCAAAATTAGAAGAATTTTTGCCTTTTTGCCCCAAAACAAAAAGAATTTCTGATTTTTGCCCCAAAATAAGTGGAATTTCTGAGATTTTTCCCTGAAATAAGTTAAATTTCTACAATTCTGCCCCAAATAAGCGAAATTTCAGCAATTTTGCCCTAAATTAGGTGAATTTCTGCAATTTTGCTCCAAAATATAAGGATTTTCTGCCTTTTTGGAAAAAAAATAAAGGGAATTTTTGCCATTTTGCTATAAAAAAAGGGAAATTTCTTCCTTTTTTCCTCAAAATAAGTTGAATTTCTGCCGTTTTACATCAATATATGTGGAATTTCTGCCTTTTTCCCCAAAATAGAGGGAATTTCTGTCTTTTTGCCCAAAAATAAAAGGAATTTCTAAATTTTGCCCTGAAATAATTGAAATTTCTGCAATTTTACCCCAAAATAAGGGGATATTCTACCTTTTTGCCACAAAATATGGGGAATTTCAGCCTTATTACCTCAAAATAAATAGAATTTCTGCTTTTTGCACCAAAATTTCAGGAATATCTGCCTTTTTGCCCCGAAATAAGGAATAATTTTTGCAATTTTGTACCAAATAAAAGAAATTTCCGCCTTTTTGCCCCAAAATAAGAGAAATTTCTGCCTTTTTTCCCTGAAATAAGTGAAATTTCTGCAATTTTGCCCCCAAAAAAGGAAAATTTCTGCCTTTTTTTCCTGAAATAAGTGAAATTTCTGCAATTTTGCCCCCAAAAAAGGAAAATTTCTGCCTTTTTTTCCTTAAATAAGTGAAATTTCTGCAATTTTGCCCCAAAATAAGGGAAATTTCTGCAATTTTGCCCTAAAATAAGGGAAATTTCTGCAATTTTTCCCCATAATAAGGGAAATTTCTGCAATTTTGCCCCAAAATAAAGGGAATTTCTGTTTTTGCCCCCAAATAAGGGAGATTTCTGCAATTTTGCCCTAAAATATAGGGGATTTTCTGCATTTTTTGCCGAAAATAAGGGGAATTTCTGACATTTTGCCGCAAAATAAGTGAAATTTCTGCAGTTTTACTCCAAAATAAGGAAAATTTCTGCCTTTTTGCCCAAAAATTAGAAAAATTTCTGCAATTTTGCTCCAAAATACAAAGAATTTCTGCCTTTTTGCCCGAAAATAAAGGGAATGTATACCTTTTTGCCATAAAAAAGCAAATTTCTTCATTTTTGTCCCAAAATAAGGGGATTTTCCACCTTTTTGACTCAAAATAAGTGCAATTTCTGCCTTTTCCCCAAAATAAACAAAATTTCTGCCTTTTTGCCCCAAAATATGGGGAATTTCTGAATTTTTGCCCCAAAATAAGAAAAATTTCTGCAATTTTGTACCAAAATAAAAAAAATTTCTGCCTTTTTGCCCCCCCCAAAAAAATTTCTGCCTTTTTTCCCTGAAATACGTGAAATTTCTGCAATTTTGCCCCAAAATAAGGGAAATTTCTACAATTTTGCCCCAATGCAAAGGAAATTTCTGCAATTTTGCCCCAAAATAAGGGGAATTTCTGACTGTTTGTTCCCGAAAAAGGAGATTTTCTGTCTTTTTGCCCCAAAATAAGGAGAATTTCTGCCTTTTTGCCCGAAAATTATGAGAATTTCTGCAATTTTGCTTCAAAATACGGGGAATTTCTGCCTTTTAGCCCCAAAATAAAGGGAATTTCTGCATTTTACCTCAAATTGAGAATAATTTCTGCCTTTTGCCTCAAAATAAGGGGAATTTTCTGCCTTTTTGTTTCAAAATAAGAAAAATTTCTTCAATTTTGTACCATAATAAAAGAAATTTCTGCTCTTTGCCCCAAAATAAAAGGAATTTCTGACTTTTTGCCCTGAAATAAATGAAATTTCTGCAATTTTGCCCCAAATAAGGGAAATTTCTGCAATTTTGCCTCAAAATAAGGTAAATTCCTGCAATTTTGTCCCAAAATATGTGGAATTTCTGAGTTTTGCCCCAAAATAAGGAGAATTTCTGTCTTTTTGCCCAACATATAGGGAATTTCTGCCTTTTTGCCCAACAATTAGGGGAATTTCTTCATTTTTGCTTCAAAATAAGGGGAATTTCTGCCTTTTTGCCTCAAAAGAAGTGGAATTTCTGTATTTTCCTTCCAAAACAAAGGGAATTTCTGTCCTTTTTGTCCCAAAATAAGGAAAATTTCTGACTTATTACCCTGAAATAAGTGAAATGTTTGCAATTTTACTCCAAAATACGGGAAATTTCTGCCTTTTTGCCTGAAAATAAGAAGAATGCATACCTTTTTGCTATAAAAAGGGAAATTTCTGCAATTTTGCTCCAAAATATGGGGAATTTCTGCTTTTTTGCCTCTAAATAAATGGATTTCTGTCTTTTTCCCCCCATACAAATGGAATTTCTGTATTTTTTGCCCCAAAATAAGGAAAATTTCTGATTTATTACCCTGAAATAAGTGAAATTTCTGCAATTTTGCCCCAGTATAAGAGAAATTTCTGCATTTTTGCCCCCAAATAAGGGGAATTTCAGCCTTTTTACCTCAAAATAAGGGAAATTTCTGCATTTTTGCCACAAAATATTAGGAATTTCTGCCTTTTTGCTCCCAAAAATGGAAAATTTCGGCCTTTTTTCCCTGAAAAAAGTGAAATTTCTGCAATTTTGCCCCTAAATAAGTAAAATTTCTGCAATTTTGCCCCAAAATAAGGGAAATTTTGGGAATTTTGCACCAAAAGAAATGGAATTTCTGCAATTTTGCCCCAAAATTAGGGACATTTCTGCATTTTTGCCCCCAAATAAGGGGAATTTCAGCCTTTTTACCTCAAAATAAGGGAAATTTCTGCATTTTTGCCACAAAATATTAGGAATTTCTGCCTTTTTGCTCCCAAAAATGGAAAATTTCGGCCTTTTTTCCCTGAAAAAAGTGAAATTTCTGCAATTTTGCCCCTAAATAAGTAAAATTTCTGCAATTTTGCCCCAAAATAAGGGAAATTTTGGGAATTTTGCACCAAAAGAAATGGAATTTCTGCAATTTTGCCCCAAAATTAGGGACATTTCTGCATTTTTGCCCCCAAATAAGGGGAATTTCAGCCTTTTTACCTCAAAATAAGGGGAATTTCTGGAATTTTGCCCCAAAATAAGTGGAATTTCTGAGTCATGCCCCAAAATAAGGAGAATTTCTGTCTTTTTGCCCCAACATATAGGGAATTTCTGCCTTTTTGCCCCACAATTAGGGGATTTTCTGCAATTGTGCTCCAAAAAACGGGATATTTCTGCTTTTTTGCCTGAAAATAAGGAGAATATATACCTTTTGCCACAAAAAAAGGGAAATTTCTTCATTTTTGCCACAAAATAAGAGGAATTTCTGCCTTCTTACCTCACAATAAGTGAAATTTCTGCCTTTTTACCCAAAAATAAACAAAATTTCTGTCTTTTTGCCCAAAAATAAAAGGAATTTTTGAATTTTGCCCTGAAATAAGTGAAATTTCTGCAATTTTGCCCCAAAATAAGGGAAATTTCTGCCTTTTTGCCACAAAATGAAGGGAATTTCTGTGTTTTTGCCCCAAAATAAGGGGAATTTCAGCATTTTACCTCATAATAAGGCGAATCTCTGCCTTTTTGCCCCAAAATATGGGGAATTTCTTCATTTTTGCCCCAAAATAAAGAAAATTTCTGCAATTTTGTACCAAAATAAAAGAAATTTCTGCCTTTTTGCCCCAAAATAAGAGAAATTTCTGCACTTTTTCCCTGAAATAAGTGAAATTTCTGCCATTTTGCCCCAAAATAAGGGAAATTTCTGCAATTTTGCCCCAAAATAAAGAAAATTTCTGCAATTTTACCCCAAAATAAGGGGAATTTCTGACTTTTTGCCCTGAAATAAGGAGAATTTCTGTCTTTTTGTTCCAAAATAATGTGAATTTCTGCATTTTCCTTCAAAATTAGGGAAATATGTGCAATTTTGCTTCAAAATACGGGGAAATCTGCCTTATTGCACACAAATAAAGGGAATTTCTCCATTTTTGCACCAATATAAGGGGAATTTCTGAAATTTAGCTTTAAAATACGGGGAATTTCTGCGTTATTGTCCGAAATAAAGTGGAATTTCTGCCTTTTTGCGCTGAAATATTTGAAATTTCTGCAATTTTGCCCCCAAAAAAGGAAAATTTCTGCCTTTTTTTCCTGAAATAAGTGAAATTTCTGCAATTTTGCCCTAAAATAAGGGAAATTTCTGCAATTTTGCCCTAAAATAAGGGAAATTTCTGCAATTTTTCCCCATAATAAGGGAAATTTCTGCAATTTTGCCCCAAAATAAAGGGAATTTCTGTTTTTGCCCCCAAATAAGGGAGATTTCTGCAATTTTGCCCTAAAAAATAGGGGATTTTCTGCATTTTTTGCCGAAAATAAGGGGAATTTCTGACATTTTGCCGCAAAATAAGTGAAATTTCTGCAGTTTTACCCCAAAATAAGGAAAATTTCTGCCTTTTTGCCCAAAAATTAGAAAAATTTCTGCAATTTTGCTCCAAAATACAAAGAATTTCTGCCTTTTTGCCCGAAAATAAAGGGAATGTATACCTTTTTGCCATAAAAAAGCAAATTTCTTCATTTTTGCCCCAAAATAAGGGGATTTTCCACCTTTTTGACTCAAAATAAGTGCAATTTCTGCCTTTTCCCCAAAATAAACAAAATTTCTGCCTTTTTGCCCCAAAATATGGGGAATTTCTGAATTTTTGCACCAAAATAAGAAAAATTTCTGCAATTTTGTACCAAAATAAAAAAATTTCTGCCTTTTTGCCCCCCCAAAAAAAATTTCTGCCTTTTTTCCCTGAAATACGTGAAATTTCTGCAATTTTGCCCCAAAATAAGGGAAATTTCTACAATTTTGCCCCAATGCAAAGGAAATTTCTGCAATTTTGCCCCAAAATAAGGGGAATTTCTGACTGTTTGCTCCCGAAAAAGGAGATTTTCTGTCTTTTTGCCCCAAAATAAGGAGAATTTCTGCCTTTTTGCCCAAAAATTATGAGAATTTCTGCAATTTTGCTTCAAAATACGGGGAATTTCTGCCTTTTAGCCCCAAAATAAAGGGAATTTCTGCATTTTACCTCAAATTGAGAATAATTTCTGCCTTTTGCCTCAAAATAAGGGGAATTTTCTGCCTTTTTGTTTCAAAATAAGAAAAATTTCTTCAATTTTGTACCATAATAAAAGAAATTTCTGCTCTTTGCCCCAAAATAAAAGGAATTTCTGACTTTTTGCCCTGAAATAAATGAAATTTCTGCAATTTTGCCCCAAATAAGGGAAATTTCTGCAATTTTGCCTCAAAATAAGGTAAATTCCTGCAATTTTGTCCCAAAATATGTGGAATTTCTGAGTTTTGCCCCAAAATAAGGAGAATTTCTGTCTTTTTGCCCAACATATAGGGAATTTCTGCCTTTTTGCCCAACAATTAGGGGAATTTCTTCATTTTTGCTTCAAAATAAGGGGAATTTCTGCCTTTTTGCCTCAAAAGAAGTGGAATTTCTGTATTTTCCTTCCAAAACAAAGGGAATTTCTGTCCTTTTTGTCCCAAAATAAGGAAAATTTCTGACTTATTACCCTGAAATAAGTGAAATGTTTGCAATTTTACTCCAAAATACGGGAAATTTCTGCCTTTTTGCCTGAAAATAAGAAGAATGCATACCTTTTTGCTATAAAAAGGGAAATTTCTGCAATTTTGCTCCAAAATATGGGGAATTTCTGCTTTTTTGCCTCTAAATAAATGGATTTCTGTCTTTTTCCCCCCATACAAATGGAATTTCTGTATTTTTTGCCCCAAAATAAGGAAAATTTCTGATTTATTACCCTGAAATAAGTGAAATTTCTGCAATTTTGCCCCAGTATAAGAGAAATTTCTGCATTTTTGCCCCCAAATAAGGGGAATTTCAGCCTTTTTACCTCAAAATAAGGGAAATTTCTGCATTTTTGCCACAAAATATTAGGAATTTCTGCCTTTTTGCTCCCAAAAATGGAAAATTTCGGCCTTTTTTCCCTGAAAAAAGTGAAATTTCTGCAATTTTGCCCCTAAATAAGTAAAATTTCTGCAATTTTGCCCCAAAATAAGGGAAATTTTGGGAATTTTGCACCAAAAGAAATGGAATTTCTGCAATTTTGCCCCAAAATTAGGGACATTTCTGCATTTTTGCCCCCAAATAAGGGGAATTTCAGCCTTTTTACCTCAAAATAAGGGAAATTTCTGCATTTTTGCCACAAAATATTAGGAATTTCTGCCTTTTTGCTCCCAAAAATGGAAAATTTCGGCCTTTTTTCCCTGAAAAAAGTGAAATTTCTGCAATTTTGCCCCTAAATAAGTAAAATTTCTGCAATTTTGCCCCAAAATAAGGGAAATTTTGGGAATTTTGCACCAAAAGAAATGGAATTTCTGCAATTTTGCCCCAAAATTAGGGACATTTCTGCATTTTTGCCCCCAAATAAGGGGAATTTCAGCCTTTTTACCTCAAAATAAGGGGAATTTCTGGAATTTTGCCCCAAAATAAGTGGAATTTCTGAGTCATGCCCCAAAATAAGGAGAATTTCTGTCTTTTTGCCCCAACATATAGGGAATTTCTGCCTTTTTGCCCCACAATTAGGGGATTTTCTGCAATTGTGCTCCAAAAAACGGGATATTTCTGCTTTTTTGCCTGAAAATAAGGAGAATATATACCTTTTGCCACAAAAAAAGGGAAATTTCTTCATTTTTGCCACAAAATAAGAGGAATTTCTGCCTTCTTACCTCACAATAAGTGAAATTTCTGCCTTTTTACCCAAAAATAAACAAAATTTCTGTCTTTTTGCCCAAAAATAAAAGGAATTTTTGAATTTTGCCCTGAAATAAGTGAAATTTCTGCAATTTTGCCCCAAAATAAGGGAAATTTCTGCCTTTTTGCCACAAAATGAAGGGAATTTCTGTGTTTTTGCCCCAAAATAAGGGGAATTTCAGCATTTTACCTCATAATAAGGCGAATCTCTGCCTTTTTGCCCCAAAATATGGGGAATTTCTTCATTTTTGCCCCAAAATAAAGAAAATTTCTGCAATTTTGTACCAAAATAAAAGAAATTTCTGCCTTTTTGCCCCAAAATAAGAGAAATTTCTGCACTTTTTCCCTGAAATAAGTGAAATTTCTGCCATTTTGCCCCAAAATAAGGGAAATTTCTGCAATTTTGCCCCAAAATAAAGAAAATTTCTGCAATTTTACCCCAAAATAAGGGGAATTTCTGACTTTTTGCCCTGAAATAAGGAGAATTTCTGTCTTTTTGTTCCAAAATAATGTGAATTTCTGCATTTTCCTTCAAAATTAGGGAAATATGTGCAATTTTGCTTCAAAATACGGGGAAATCTGCCTTATTGCACACAAATAAAGGGAATTTCTCCATTTTTGCACCAATATAAGGGGAATTTCTGAAATTTAGCTTTAAAATACGGGGAATTTCTGCGTTATTGTCCGAAATAAAGTGGAATTTCTGCCTTTTTGCGCTGAAATATTTGAAATTTCTGCAATTTTGCCCCCAAAAAAGGAAAATTTCTGCCTTTTTTTCCTGAAATAAGTGAAATTTCTGCAATTTTGCCCTAAAATAAGGGAAATTTCTGCAATTTTGCCCTAAAATAAGGGAAATTTCTGCAATTTTTCCCCATAATAAGGGAAATTTCTGCAATTTTGCCCCAAAATAAAGGGAATTTCTGTTTTTGCCCCCAAATAAGGGAGATTTCTGCAATTTTGCCCTAAAAAATAGGGGATTTTCTGCATTTTTTGCCGAAAATAAGGGGAATTTCTGACATTTTGCCGCAAAATAAGTGAAATTTCTGCAGTTTTACCCCAAAATAAGGAAAATTTCTGCCTTTTTGCCCAAAAATTAGAAAAATTTCTGCAATTTTGCTCCAAAATACAAAGAATTTCTGCCTTTTTGCCCGAAAATAAAGGGAATGTATACCTTTTTGCCATAAAAAAGCAAATTTCTTCATTTTTGCCCCAAAATAAGGGGATTTTCCACCTTTTTGACTCAAAATAAGTGCAATTTCTGCCTTTTCCCCAAAATAAACAAAATTTCTGCCTTTTTGCCCCAAAATATGGGGAATTTCTGAATTTTTGCACCAAAATAAGAAAAATTTCTGCAATTTTGTACCAAAATAAAAAAATTTCTGCCTTTTTGCCCCCCCAAAAAAAATTTCTGCCTTTTTTCCCTGAAATACGTGAAATTTCTGCAATTTTGCCCCAAAATAAGGGAAATTTCTACAATTTTGCCCCAATGCAAAGGAAATTTCTGCAATTTTGCCCCAAAATAAGGGGAATTTCTGACTGTTTGCTCCCGAAAAAGGAGATTTTCTGTCTTTTTGCCCCAAAATAAGGAGAATTTCTGCCTTTTTGCCCAAAAATTATGAGAATTTCTGCAATTTTGCTTCAAAATACGGGGAATTTCTGCCTTTTAGCCCCAAAATAAAGGGAATTTCTGCATTTTACCTCAAATTGAGAATAATTTCTGCCTTTTGCCTCAAAATAAGGGGAATTTTCTGCCTTTTTGTTTCAAAATAAGAAAAATTTCTTCAATTTTGTACCATAATAAAAGAAATTTCTGCTCTTTGCCCCAAAATAAAAGGAATTTCTGACTTTTTGCCCTGAAATAAATGAAATTTCTGCAATTTTGCCCCAAATAAGGGAAATTTCTGCAATTTTGCCTCAAAATAAGGTAAATTCCTGAAATTTTGTCCCAAAATATGTGGAATTTCTGAGTTTTGCCCCAAAATAAGGAGAATTTCTGTCTTTTTGCCCAACAATTAGGGGAATTTCTTCATTTTTGCTTCAAAATAAGGGGAATTTCTGCCTTTTTGTCTCAAAAGAAGTGGAATTTCTGTATTTTCCTTCCAAAACAAAGGGAATTTCTGTCCTTTTTGTCCCAAAATAAGGAAAATTTCTGACATTACCCTGAAATAAGTGAAATGTTTGCAATTTTACTCCAAAATACGGGAAATTTCTGCCTTTTTGCCTGAAAATAAGAAGAATGCATACCTTTTTGCTATAAAAAGGGAAATTTCTGCAATTTTGCTCCAAAATAAGGGGAATTTCTGCTTTTTTGCCTCTAAATAAATGGATTTCTGTCTTTTCCCCCCCATACAAATGGAATTTCTGTATTTTTTGCCCCAAAATAAGGAAAATTTCTGATTTATTACCCTGAAATAAGTGAAATTTCTGCAATTTTGCCCCAGTATAAGAGAAATTTCTGCATTTTTGCCCCCAAATAAGGGGAATTTCAGCCTTTTTACCTCAAAATAAGGGAAATTTCTGCATTTTTGCCACAAAATATTAGGAATTTCTGCCTTTTTGCTCCCAAAAATGGAAAATTTCGGCCTTTTTTCCCTCAAAAAAGTGAAATTTCTGCAATTTTGCCCCTAAATAAGTAAAATTTCTGCAATTTTGCCCCAAAATAAGGGAAATTTTGGGAATTTTGCACCAAAAGAAATGGAATTTCTGCAATTTTGCTCCAAAATTAGGGACATTTCTGCATTTTTGCCCCCAAATAAGGGGAATTTCAGCCTTTTTACCTCAAAATAAGGGGAATTTCTGGAATTTTGCCCCAAAATAAGTGGAATTTCTGAGTCTTGCCCCAAAATAAGGAGAATTTCTGTCTTTTTGCCCCAACATATAGGGAATTTCTGCCTTTTTGCCCCACAATTAGGGGATTTTCTGCAATTGTGCTCCAAAAAACGGGATATTTCTGCTTTTTTGCCCGAAAATAAGGAGAATATATACCTTTTGCCACAAAAAAAGGGAAATTTCTTCATTTTTGCCCCAAAATAAGAGGAATTTCTGCCTTCTTACCTCACAATAAGTGAAATTTCTGCCTTTTTACCCAAAAATAAACAAAATTTCTGTCTTTTTGCCCAAAAATAAAAGGAATTTTTGAATTTTGCCCTGAAATAAGTGAAATTTCTGCAATTTTGCCCCAAAATAAGGGAAATTTCTGCCTTTTTGCCACAAAATGAAGGGAATTTCTGTGTTTTTGCCCCAAAATAAGGGGAATTTCAGCATTTTACCTCATAATAAGGCGAATCTCTGCCTTTTTGCCCCAAAATATGGGGAATTTCTTCATTTTTGCCCCAAAATAAAGAAAATTTCTGCAA
The DNA here is from genome assembly GCF_963924665.1 of Micromys minutus. Classification (NCBI taxonomy): domain Eukaryota; kingdom Metazoa; phylum Chordata; class Mammalia; order Rodentia; family Muridae; genus Micromys; species Micromys minutus. Next base: position 399,567 of record NW_027667373.1, on the reverse strand, counting down.
TTTTGTACCAAAATAAAAGAAATTTCTGCCTTTTTGCCCCAAAATAAGAGAAATTTCTGCACTTTTTCCCTGAAATAAGTGAAATTTCTGCAATTTTGCCCCAAAATAAGGGAAATTTCTGCAATTTTGCCCCAAAATAAAGAAAATTTCTGCAATTTTACCCCAAAATAAGGGGAATTTCTGACTTTTTGCCCTGAAATAAGGAGAATTTCTGTCTTTTTGTTCCAAAATAATGTGAATTTCTGCATTTTCCTTCAAAATTAGGGAAATATGTGCAATTTTGCTTCAAAATACGGGGAAATCTGCCTTATTGCACAAAAATAAAGGGAATTTCTCCATTTTTGCACCGATATAAGGGGAATTTCTGAAATTTAGCTTTAAAATATGGGGAATTTCTGCGTTATTGTCCAAAATAAAGTGGAATTTCTGCCTTTTTGCCCTGAAATATTTGAAATTTCTGCAATTTTACCCCAAAATAAGGGGAATTTCTGTTTTTGGCCCCAAAATTAAGGGAATTTCTGCTTTTTGCCCCAAAATAAGGCAAATATCTGCCTTTTTGCCCTGAAATATTTGAAATTTCTGCAATTTTACCCCAAAATAAGGGGAATTTCTGTTTTTGGCCCCAAAATTAAGGGAATTTCTGCTTTTTGCCCCAAAATAAGGCAAATATCTGACTTTTTGCCCAGAAATAATTGAAATTTCTGGAATTTTGCCCCAAAATAATAGGAATTTCTGCCTTTTTGCCGAAAATAAGGGGAATTTCAGCATTTTACCTTTAAATAAGGGGAATTTCTGACTTTTTGCCACAAAATAAAAGGAATTTCTGCCCTATTGCCCTTAAATAAGGAAAATTTCTGCTTTTCTGCCCCAATTAACGGGAATTTCTGCCCTTTTGCCACAAAGTAAAGGGAATTTCTGCCTTTATGCCCCAAAATAACGGGAATTTCAGCCTTTTTACCTCAAAATAAAAGGAATTTCTGCCTTTTTCCCCAAAATATGGGTAATTTTTGCCTTTTTGTTCCAAAATAAGGAAAAGTTCTACAATTTTGTATCAAAATAAAAGAAATTTCTGTTTTTGTCCGAAAATAAAAGGAATTTCTGACTTTTTGCCCTGAAATAAATGAAATTCCTGCAATTATGCCCGAAAATAAGGGAAATTTGTGCCTTTTTGCCCCCAAATGAGGGGAATTTCTGCCTTTTTGCCCCAAAATATGGGGAATTTCAGGATTTTACCTCAAAATAAGGGGAATTTCAGCCTTTTTGCACCAAAATATGGGGAATTTCTGCCTTTTTGCCACAAAATAAGAAAAATTTCTGCAAGTCTGTAACAATATAAAAGAAATTTCTAAAATTTTGCCCCAAAATAAAGGAAATTTCTGATTTTTGCCCCAAAATAAAAAGAATTTCTCTATTTTTGCCCCAAAATAAAGGGAAATTCTGCCTTTTAGCCCCAAAATTAGGGGAGTTTCTGCAATTTTGCTCCAAAATACGAGAAATTTCTGCCTTTTTACCCGAAATTAAGTGGATTTTCTGCCTTTTTGCCCCCAAATAAGGGAAATTTCTGCAATTTTATCCCAAAATAAGGGAAATTTCTGCCTTTTTGCCCCAAAATAAGGGGAATTTCTGCCGTTTTGCCCTGAAATATGTGAAATTTCTGCAATTTTACCCCAAAATAAGGTGAATTTCTGCCTTTTTGCCCCAAAATAATGGGAATTTCTGCCTTTTTGCCCCAAAATAAGAAAAATTTTTGCTTTTTTTCTCTGAAATAAGTGAAATTTCTGCAATTTTGCCCTAAAATAAGGGAAATTTCTGCAATTTTTCCCCATAATAAGGGAAATTTCTGCAATTTTGCCCCAAAATAAGGGGAATTTCTGTTTTTGTCCCCAAATAAGGGAAATTTCTGCAATTTTGCCCTAAAATAAGGGGATTTTCTGCATTTTTTGCCAAAAATAAGGGGAATTTCTGACATTTTGCCGCAAAATAAGTGAAATTTCTGCAGTTTTACCCCAAAATAAGGAAAATTTCTGCCTTTTTGCCCAAAAATTAGGGGAATTTCTGCAATTTTGCTCCAAAATACAAAGAATTTCTGCCTTTTTGCCCGAAAATAAAGGGAATGTATACCTTTTTGCCATAAAAAAGCAAATTTCTTCATTTTTGCCCCAAAATAAGGGGATTTTCCACCTTTTTGACTCAAAATAAGTGCAATTTCTGCCTTTTCCCCAAAATAAACGAAATTTCTGCCTTTTTGCCCCAAAATAAGGGGAATTTCAGCCTTATTACCTCAAAATAAGGGGAATTTCTGCCTTTTTGCCCCAAAATATGGGGAATTTCTGACTTTTTGCACCAAAATAAGAAAAATTTCTGCAATTTTGTACCAAAATAAAAAAATTTCTGCCTTTTTGCCCCCCCAAAAAAATTTCTGTTTTTTTTTCTCAAATACCTGAAATTTCTGCAATTTTGCCCCAAAATAAGGGAAATTTCTGCAATTTTGCCCCAATGTAAAGGAAATTTCTGCAATTTTGCCCCAAAATAAGGGGAATTTCTGACTGTTTGCTCCCGAAAAAGGAGATTTTCTGTCTTTTTGCCCCAAAATAAGGAGAATTTCTGCCTTTTTGTCCGAAAATTATGAGAATTTCTGCAATTTTGCTCCAAAATACAAAGAATTTCTGCCTTTTTGCCCGAAAATAAAGGGAATGTATACCTTTTTGCCATAAAAAAGCAAATTTCTTCATTTTTGCCCCAAAATAAGGGGAATTTCCACCTTTTTGACTCAAAATAAGTGCAATTTCTGCCTTTTCCCCAAAATAAACGAAATTTCTGTCTTTTTGCCCCAAAATAAGGGGAATTTCAGCCTTTTTACCTCAAAATAAGGGGAATTTCTGCCTTTTTGCCCCAAAATATGGGGAATTTCTGACTTTTTGCCCCAAAATAAGAAAAATTTCTGCAATTTTGTACCAAAATAAAAAAAATTTCTGCCTTTTTGCCCCCCCAAAAAAATTTCTGCCTTTTTTCCCTGAAATACGTGAAATTTCTGCAATTTTGCCCCAAAATAAGGGAAATTTCTACAATTTTGCCCCAATGTAAAGGAAATTTCTGCAATTTTGCCCCAAAATAAGGGGAATTTCTGACTGTTTGCTCCCGAAAAAGGAGATTTTCTGTCTTTTTGCCCCATAATAAGGAGAATTTCTGCCTTTTTGCCCGAAAATTATAAGAATTTATGCAATTTTGCTTCAAAATACAGGGAATTTCTTTTTTTTAGCCCCAAAATAAAGGGAATTTCTGCATTTTACCTCAAATTGAGAATAATTTCTGCCTTTTGCCTCAAAATAAGGGGAATTTTCTGCCTTTTTGTTTCAAAATAAGAAAAATTTCTTCAATTTTGTACCATAATAAAAGAAATTTCTGCTCTTTGCCCCCAAATAAAAGGAATTTCTGACTTTTTGCCCTGAAATAAATGAAATTTCTGCAATTTTGCCCGAAAATAAGGGAAATTTGTGCCTCTTTGCCCCAAAATAAAAAGAAGTTTTGCCTTTTGCCCCAAAATATGGGGAATTTCAGCATTTTACCTCAAAATAAGAATTTCAGCCTTTTTGCCCCAAAATAAGGAAAATTTCTGCAATTTTGCCCCAAAATAAGGGGAATTTCTTCCTTTTTGCCCCAAAATAAAGGATATTTCAGCCTTTTTACCTAAAAATAAGTGAAATTTCTGCAATTTTGCCCCAAATAAGGGAAATTTCTGCAATTTTGCCTCAAAATAAGGTAAATTCCTGCAATTTTGCCCCAAAATAAGTGGAATTTCTGAGTTTTGTCACAAAATAAGGAGAATTTCTGTCTTTTTGCCCAAAATATAGGGAATTTCTGCCTTTTTGCCCAACAATTAGGGGAATTTCTTCATTTTTGCTTCAAAATAAGGGGAATTTCTGCCTTTTTGCCTCTAAAGAAGTGGAATTTCTGTATTTTCCTTCCAAAACAAAGGGAATTTCTGTGTTTTTTGCCCCAAAATAAGGAAAATTTCTGACTTATTACCCTGAAATTAGTGAAATGTTTGCAATTTTGCCCCAAAATAAGGGAAATTTCTGCCTTATTGCCCCCAAATAAGGGGAATTTCAGCCTTTTTACCTCAAAATAAGGGGATTTTCTGCATTTTTGCCACAAAATATTAGGAATTTCTGCCTTTTTGCCCCAAAATAAGAAAAATTTCTGCCATTTTTACCTGAAATAAGTGAAATTTCTGCAATTGTGCCCCAAAATAAGTAAAATTTCTGCAATTTTGCCCCAAAATAAGGGAAATTTCTGGAAGTTTGCCCCAAAATAAGTGGAATTTCTGAGTTTTGCCCCAAAATAAGGAGAATTTCTGTCTTTTTGCCCCAACATATAGGGAATTTCTGCCTTTTTGCCCCACAATTAGGGGATTTTCTTCAATTCTGCTCCAAAATAGGGGGAATTTCTGCTTTTTTGCCCGAAAATCAGGGGAATGTATACCTTTTGCCACAAAAAAGAGAAATTTCTTCATTTTTGCCCCAAAATAAGTGGAATTTCTGCCTTCTTCCCTCAAAATAAGTGAAATTTCTGCCTTTTTACCTAAAAATGAACGGAATTTCTTTCTTTTTGCCCCAAAATAAAAGGAATTTTTGAATTTTGCCCTGAAATAAGTGAAATTTCTGCAATTTTTCCCCAAAATAAGGGAAATTTCTGCCTTTTTGCCACAAAATGAAGGGAATTTCTGTATTTTTGCCCCAAAATAAGGGGAATTTCAGCATTTTACCTCATAATAAGGCAAATCTCTGCCTTTTTGCCCCAAAATAAGAGAAATTTCTGCACTTTTTCCCTGAAATAAGTGAAATTTCTGCAATTTTGCCCCAAAATAAGGGAAATTTCTGCAATTTTGCCCCAAAATAAAGAAAATTTCTGCAATTTTGTACCAAAATAAAAGAAATTTTTGCCTTTTTGCCCCAAAATAAGAGAAATTTCTGCACTTTTGCCCCAAAATAATAGGAATTTCTGCCGTTTTGCCGAAAATAAGGGGAATTTCAGCATTTTACCTTCAAATAAGGGGAATTTCTGCCCTATTGCCCTTAAATAAGGAAAATTTCTGCTTTTCTGCCCCAATTAACAGGAATTTCTGCCCTTTTGCCAGAAAGTAAAGGGAATTTCTGCCTTTATGCCCCAAAATAACCGGAATTTCAGCCTTTTTACCTCAAAATAAAAGGAATTTCTGCCTTTTTCCCCAAAATATGGGTAATTTTTGCCTTTTTGTTCCAAAATAAAGAAAATTTCTACAATTTTGTATCAAAATAAAAGAAATTTCTGTTTTTGCCCGAAAATAAAAGGAATTTCTGACTTTTTGCCCTGAAATAAATGAAATTCCTGCAATTATGCCCGAAAATAAGGGAAATTTGTGCCTTTTTGCCCCCAAATGAGGGGAATTTCTGCCTTTTTGCCCCAAAATATGGGGAATTTCAGGATTTTACCTCAAAATAAGGGGAATTTCAGCCTTTTTGCACCAAAATATGGGGAATTTCTGCCTTTTTGCCACAAAATAAGAAAAATTTCTGCAAGTCTGTAACAATATAAAAGAAATTTCTAAAATTTTGCCCCAAAATAAAGGAAATTTCTGATTTTTGCCCCAAAATAAAAAGAATTTCTCTATTTTTGCCCATAAATAAAGGGAAATTCTGCCTTTTAGCCCCAAAATTAGGGGAGTTTCTGCAATTTTGCTCCAAAATACGAGAAATTTCTGCCTTTTTACCCGAAATTAAGTGGATTTTCTGCCTTTTTGCCCCCAAATAAGGGAAATTTCTGCAATTTTATCCCAAAATAAGGGAAATTTCTGCCTTTTTGCCCCAAAATAAGGGGAATTTCTGCCGTTTTGCCCTGAAATATGTGAAATTTCTACAATTTTACCCCAAAATAAGGTGAATTTCTGCCTTTTTGCCCCAAAATAATGGGAATTTCTGCCTTTTTGCCCCAAAATAAGAAAAATTTTTGCTTTTTTTCTCTGAAATAAGTGAAATTTCTGCAATTTTGCCCTAAAATAAGGGAAATTTCTGCAATTTTTCCCCATAATAAGGGAAATTATTGCAATTTTGCCCCAAAATAAGGGGAATTTCTGTTTTTGTCCCCAAATAAGGGAAATTTCTGCATTTTTGCCCTAAAATAAGGGGATTTTCTGCATTTTTTGCCAAAAATAAGGGGAATTTCTGACATTTTGCCGCAAAATAAGTGAAATTTCTGCAGTTTTACCCCAAAATAAGGAAAATTTCTGCCTTTTTGCCCAAAAATTAGGGGAATTTCTGCAATTTTGCTCCAAAATACAAAGAATTTCTGCCTTTTTGCCCGAAAATAAAGGGAATGTATACCTTTTTGCCATAAAAAAGCAAATTTCTTCATTTTTGACCCAAAATAAGGGGATTTTCCATCTGTTTGACTCAAAATAAGTGCAATTTTGCCTTTCCCCCAAAATAAACGAAATTTCTGCCTTTTTGCCCCAAAATAAGGGGAATTTCAGCCTTATTACCTCAAAATAAGGGGAATTTCTGCATTTTTGCCCCAAAATATGGAGAATTTCTGACTTTTTGCCCCAAAATAAAAAAAATTTCTGCCTTTTTGCCCCCCCAAAAAAATTTCTGACTTTTTTTCTCAAATACCTGAAATTTCTGCAATTTTGCCCCAAAATAAGGGAAATTTCTGCAATTTTGCCCCAATGTAAAGGAAATTTCTGCAATTTTGCCCCAAAATAAGGGGAATTTCTGACTGTTTGCTCCCGAAAAAGGAGATTTTCTGTCTTTTTGCCCCAAAATAAGGAGAATTTCTGCCTTTTTGCCCGAAAATTAAGAGAATTTCTGCAATTTTGCTTCAAAATACAGGGAATTTCTGCCTTTTAGCCCCAAAATAAAGGGAATTTCTGCATTTTACCTCAAATTGAGAATAATTTCTGCCTTTTGCCTCAAAATAAGGGGAATTTTCTGCCTTTTTGTTTCAAAATAAGATAAATTTCTTCAATTTTGTACCATAATAAAAGAAATTTCTGCTCTTTGCCCCAAAATAAAAGGAATTTCTGACTTTTTGCCCTGAAATAAATGAAATTTCTGCAATTTTGCCCGAAAATAAGAGAAATTTGTGCCTCTTTGCCCCAAAATAAGAAGAAGTTTTGCCTTTTGCCCCAAAATATGGGGAATTTCAGCATTTTACCTCAAAATAAGAATTTCAGCCTTTTTGCCCCAAAATAAGGAAAATTTCTGCAATGTTGCCCCAAAATAAGGGGAATTTCTTCCTTTTTGCCCCAAAATAAAGGATATTTCAGCCTTTTTACCTGAAAATAAGTGAAATTTCTGCAATTTTGCCCCAAATAAGGGAAATTTCTGCAATTTTGCCTCAAAATAAGGTAAATTCCTGCAATTTTGCCCCAAAATAAGTGGAATTTCTGAGTTTTGTCCCAAAATAAGGAGAATTTCTGTCTTTTTGCCCCAACATATAGGGAACTTCTGCCTTTTTGCCCAACAATTAGGGGAATTTCTTCATTTTTGCTTCAAAATAAGGGGAATTTCTGCCTTTTTGCCTCTAAAGAAGTGGAATTTCTGTATTTTCCTTCCAAAACAAAGGGAATTTCTGTGTTTTTTGCCCCAAAGTAAGGAAAATTTCTGACTTATTACCCTGAAATAAGTGAAATGTTTGCAATTTTGCCCCAAAATAAGGGAAATTTCTGCCTTTTTGCCCCCAAATAAGGGGAATTTCAGCCTTTTTACCTCAAAATAAGGGGATTTTCTGCATTTTTGCCACAAAATATTAGGAATTTCTGCCTTTTTGCCCCAAAATAAGAAAAATTTCTGCCATTTTTACCTGAAATAAGTGAAATTTCTGCAATTGTGCCCCAAAATAAGTAAAATTTCTGCAATTTTGCCCCAAAATAAGGGAAATTTCTGGAAGTTTGCCCCAAAATAAGTGGAATTTCTGAGTTTTTCCCCAAAATAAGGAGAATTTCTGTCTTTTTGCCCCAACATATAGGGAATTTCTGCCTTTTTGCCCCACAATTAGGGGATTTTCTTCAATTCTGCTCCAAAATAGGGGGAATTTCTGCTTTTTTGCCCGAAAATCAGGGGAATGTATACCTTTTGCCACAAAAAAGAGAAATTTCTTCATTTTTGCCCCAAAATAAGTGGAATTTCTGCCTTCTTCCCTCAAAATAAGTGAAATTTCTGCCTTTTTACCTAAAAATGAACGGAATTTCTTTCTTTTTGCCCCAAAATAAAAGGAATTTTTGAATTTTGCCCTGAAATAAGTGAAATTTCTGCAATTTTTCCCCAAAATAAGGGAAATTTCTGCCTTTTTGCCACAAAATGAAGGGAATTTCTGTATTTTTGCCCCAAAATAAGGGGAATTTCAGCATTTTACCTCATAATAAGGCAAATCTCTGCCTTTTTGCCCCAAAATAAGAGAAATTTCTGCACTTTTTCCCTGAAATAAGTGAAATTTCTGCAATTTTGCCCCAAAATAAGGGAAATTTCTGCAATTTTGCCCCAAAATAAAGAAAATTTCTGCAATTTTGTACCAAAATAAAAGAAATTTTTGCCTTTTTGCCCCAAAATAAGAGAAATTTCTGCACTTTTGCCCCAAAATAATAGGAATTTCTGCCGTTTTGCCGAAAATAAGGGGAATTTCAGCATTTTACCTTCAAATAAGGGGAATTTCTGCCCTATTGCCCTTAAATAAGGAAAATTTCTGCTTTTCTGCCCCAATTAACAGGAATTTCTGCCCTTTTGCCAGAAAGTAAAGGGAATTTCTGCCTTTATGCCCCAAAATAACCGGAATTTCAGCCTTTTTACCTCAAAATAAAAGGAATTTCTGCCTTTTTCCCCAAAATATGGGTAATTTTTGCCTTTTTGTTCCAAAATAAAGAAAATTTCTACAATTTTGTATCAAAATAAAAGAAATTTCTGTTTTTGCCCGAAAATAAAAGGAATTTCTGACTTTTTGCCCTGAAATAAATGAAATTCCTGCAATTATGCCCGAAAATAAGGGAAATTTGTGCCTTTTTGCCCCCAAATGAGGGGAATTTCTGCCTTTTTGCCCCAAAATATGGGGAATTTCAGGATTTTACCTCAAAATAAGGGGAATTTCAGCCTTTTTGCACCAAAATATGGGGAATTTCTGCCTTTTTGCCACAAAATAAGAAAAATTTCTGCAAGTCTGTAACAATATAAAAGAAATTTCTAAAATTTTGCCCCAAAATAAAGGAAATTTCTGATTTTTGCCCCAAAATAAAAAGAATTTCTCTATTTTTGCCCCAAAATAAAGGGAAATTCTGCCTTTTAGCCCCAAAATTAGGGGAGTTTCTGCAATTTTGCTCCAAAATACGAGAAATTTCTGCCTTTTTACCCGAAATTAAGTGGATTTTCTGCCTTTTTGCCCCCAAATAAGGGAAATTTCTGCAATTTTATCCCAAAATAAGGGAAATTTCTGCCTTTTTGCCCCAAAATAAGGGGAATTTCTGCCGTTTTGCCCTGAAATATGTGAAATTTCTACAATTTTACCCCAAAATAAGGTGAATTTCTGCCTTTTTGCCCCAAAATAATGGGAATTTCTGCCTTTTTGCCCCAAAATAAGAAAAATTTTTGCTTTTTTTCTCTGAAATAAGTGAAATTTCTGCAATTTTGCCCTAAAATAAGGGAAATTTCTGCAATTTTTCCCCATAATAAGGGAAATTATTGCAATTTTGCCCCAAAATAAGGGGAATTTCTGTTTTTGTCCCCAAATAAGGGAAATTTCTGCATTTTTGCCCTAAAATAAGGGGATTTTCTGCATTTTTTGCCAAAAATAAGGGGAATTTCTGACATTTTGCCGCAAAATAAGTGAAATTTCTGCAGTTTTACCCCAAAATAAGGAAAATTTCTGCCTTTTTGCCCAAAAATTAGGGGAATTTCTGCAATTTTGCTCCAAAATACAAAGAATTTCTGCCTTTTTGCCCGAAAATAAAGGGAATGTATACCTTTTTGCCATAAAAAAGCAAATTTCTTCATTTTTGACCCAAAATAAGGGGATTTTCCATCTGTTTGACTCAAAATAAGTGCAATTTTGCCTTTCCCCCAAAATAAACGAAATTTCTGCCTTTTTGCCCCAAAATAAGGGGAATTTCAGCCTTATTACCTCAAAATAAGGGGAATTTCTGCATTTTTGCCCCAAAATATGGAGAATTTCTGACTTTTTGCCCCAAAATAAAAAAAATTTCTGCCTTTTTGCCCCCCCAAAAAAATTTCTGACTTTTTTTCTCAAATACCTGAAATTTCTGCAATTTTGCCCCAAAATAAGGGAAATTTCTGCAATTTTGCCCCAATGTAAAGGAAATTTCTGCAATTTTGCCCCAAAATAAGGGGAATTTCTGACTGTTTGCTCCCGAAAAAGGAGATTTTCTGTCTTTTTGCCCCAAAATAAGGAGAATTTCTGCCTTTTTGCCCGAAAATTAAGAGAATTTCTGCAATTTTGCTTCAAAATACAGGGAATTTCTGCCTTTTAGCCCCAAAATAAAGGGAATTTCTGCATTTTACCTCAAATTGAGAATAATTTCTGCCTTTTGCCTCAAAATAAGGGGAATTTTCTGCCTTTTTGTTTCAAAATAAGATAAATTTCTTCAATTTTGTACCATAATAAAAGAAATTTCTGCTCTTTGCCCCAAAATAAAAGGAATTTCTGACTTTTTGCCCTGAAATAAATGAAATTTCTGCAATTTTGCCCGAAAATAAGAGAAATTTGTGCCTCTTTGCCCCAAAATAAGAAGAAGTTTTGCCTTTTGCCCCAAAATATGGGGAATTTCAGCATTTTACCTCAAAATAAGAATTTCAGCCTTTTTGCCCCAAAATAAGGAAAATTTCTGCAATGTTGCCCCAAAATAAGGGGAATTTCTTCCTTTTTGCCCCAAAATAAAGGATATTTCAGCCTTTTTACCTGAAAATAAGTGAAATTTCTGCAATTTTGCCCCAAATAAGGGAAATTTCTGCAATTTTGCCTCAAAATAAGGTAAATTCCTGCAATTTTGCCCCAAAATAAGTGGAATTTCTGAGTTTTGTCCCAAAATAAGGAGAATTTCTGTCTTTTTGCCCCAACATATAGGGAACTTCTGCCTTTTTGCCCAACAATTAGGGGAATTTCTTCATTTTTGCTTCAAAATAAGGGGAATTTCTGCCTTTTTGCCTCTAAAGAAGTGGAATTTCTGTATTTTCCTTCCAAAACAAAGGGAATTTCTGTGTTTTTTGCCCCAAAATAAGGAAAATTTCTGACTTATTACCCTGAAATAAGTGAAATGTTTGCAATTTTGCCCCAAAATAAGGGAAATTTCTGCCTTTTTGCCCCCAAATAAGGGGAATTTCAGCCTTTTTACCGCAAAATAAGGGGAATTTCTGCATTTTTGTCACAAAATATTAGGAATTTCTGCCTTATTGCCCCAAAATAAGAAAAATTTCTGCCATATTTACCTGAAATAAGTGAAATTTCTGCAATTGTGCCCCAAAATAAGTAAAATTTCTGCAATTTTGCCCCAAAATAAGGGAAATTTCTGGAAGTTTGCCCCAAAATAAGTGGAATTTCTGAGTTTTGCCCCAAAATAAGGAGAATTTCTGTCTTTTTGCCCCAACATATAGGGAATTTCTGCCTTTTTGCCCCACAATTAGGGGATTTTCTTCAATTCTGCTCCAAAATAGGGGGAATTTCTGCTTTTTTGCCTGAAAATAAGGAGAATGTATACCTTTTGCCATAAAAAAGAGAAATTTCTTCATTTTTGCCCCAAAATAAGAGGAATTTCTGCCTTCTTCCCTCAAAATAAGTGAAATTTCTGCCTTTTTACCTAAAAATGAACGGAATTTCTGTCTTTTTGCCCCAAAATAAAAGGAATTTTTGAATTTTGCCCTGAAATAAGTGAAATTTCTGCAATTTTGCCCCAAAATAAGGGAAATTTCTGCCTTTTTGCCACAAAATGAAGGAAATTTCTGTATTTTTGCCCCAAAATAAGGGGAATTTCAGCATTTTACCTCATAATAAGGCAAATCTCTGCCTTTTTGCCCCCAAATATGGGGAATTTCTTCATTTTTGCCCCAAAATAAATAAAATTTCTGCAATTTTGTACCAAAATAAAAGAAATTTCTGCCTTTTTGCCCCAAAATAAGAGAAATTTCTGCACTTTTTCCCTGAAATAAGTGAAATTTCTGCAATTTTGCCCCAAAATAAGGGAAATTTCTGCAATTTTGCCCCAAAATAAAGAAAATTTCTGCAATTTTGTACCAAAATAAAAGAAATTTCTGCCTTTTTGCCCCAAAATAAGAGAAATTTCTGCACTTTTGCCCCAAAATAATAGGAATTTCTTCCTTTTTGCCGAAAATAAGGGTAATTTCAGCTTTTTACCTTCAAATAAGGGGAATTTCTGCCTTTTTGCCACAAAATAAGGGGAATTTCTGCCCTATTGCCCTTAAATAAGGAAAATTTCTGCTTTTCTGCCCCAATTAACGGGAATTTCTGCCCTTTTGCCAGAAAGTAAAGGGAATTTCTGCCTTTAGGCCCCAAAATAACCGGAATTTCAGCCTTTTTACCTCAAAATAAAAGGAATTTCTGCCTTTTTCCCCAAAATATGGGTAATTTTTGCCTTTTTGTTCCAAAATAAAGAAAATTTCTACAATTTTGTATCAAAATAAAAGAAATTTCTGTTTTTGCCCGAAAATAAAAGGAATTTCTGACTTTTTGCCCTGAAATAAATGAAATTCCTGCAATTATGCCCGAAAATAAGGGAAATTTGTGCCTTTTTGCCCCCAAATGAGGGGAATTTCTGCCTTTTTGCCCCAAAATATGGGGAATTTCAGGATTTTACCTCAAAATAAGGGGAATTTCAGCCTTTTTGCACCAAAATATGGGGAATTTCTGCCTTTTTGTCACAAAATAAGAAAAATTTCTGCAAGTCTGTAACAATATAAAAGAAATTTCTAAAATTTTGCCCCAAAATAAAGAAAATTTCTGATTTTTGCCCCAAAATAAAAAGAATTTCTCTATTTTTGCCCCAAAATAAAGGGAAATTCTGCCTTTTAGCCCCAAAATTAGGGGAGTTTCTGCAATTTTGCTCCAAAATACGAGAAATTTCTGCCTTTTTACCCGAAATTAAGTGGATTTTCTGCCTTTTTGCCCCCAAATAAGGGAAATTTCTGCAATTTTATCCCAAAATAAGGGAAATTTCTGCCTTTTTGCCCCAAAATAAGGGGAATTTCTGCCGTTTTGCCCTGAAATATGTGAAATTTCTGCAATTTTACCCCAAAATAAGGTGAATTTCTGCCTTTTTGCCCCAAAATAATGGGAATTTCTGCCTTTTTGCCCCAAAATAAGAAAAATTTTTGCTTTTTTTCTCTGAAATAAGTGAAATTTCTGCAATTTTGCCCTAAAATAAGGGAAATTTCTGCAATTTTTCCCCATAATAAGGGAAATTTCTGCAATTTTGCCCCAAAATAAGGGGAATTTCTGTTTTTGTCCCCAAATAAGGGAAATTTCTGCAATTTTACCCCAAAATAAGGAAAATTTCTGCCTTTTTGCCCAAAAATTAGGGGAATTTCTGCAATTTTGCTCCAAAATACAAAGAATTTCTTCCTTTTTGCCCGAAAATAAAGGGAATGTATACCTTTTTGCCATAAAAAAGCAAATTTCTTTATTTTTGCCCCAAAATAAGGGGATTTTCCACCTTTTTGACTCAAAATAAGTGCAATTTCTGCCTTTTCCCCAAAATAAACGAAATTTCTGCCTTTTTGCCCCAAAATAAGGGGAATTTCAGCCTTATTACCTCAAAATAAGGAGAATTTCTGCATTTTTGCCCCAAAATATGGGGAATTTCTGACTTTTTGCCCCAAAATAAGAAAAATTTCTGCAATTTTGTACCAAAATAAAAAAAATTTCTGCCTTTTTGCCCCCCCAAAAAAATTTCTGCCTTTTTTTTCTCAAATACCTGAAATTTCTGCAATTTTGCCCCAAAATAAGGGAAATTTCTGCAATTTTGCCCCAATGTAAAGGAAATTTCTGCAATTTTGCCCCAAAATAAGGGGAATTTCTGACTGTTTGCTCCCGAAAAAGGAGATTTTCTGTCTTTTTGCCCCAAAATAAGGAGAATTTCTGCCTTTTTGCCCGAAAATTAAGAGAATTTCTGCAATTTTGCTTCAAAATACAGGGAATTTCTGCCTTTTAGCCCCAAAATAAAGGGAATTTCTGCATTTTACCTCAAATTGAGAATAATTTCTGCCTTTTGCCTCAAAATAAGGGGAATTTTCTGCCTTTTTGTTTCAAAATAAGAAAAATTTCTTCAATTTTGTACCATAATAAAAGAAATTTCTGCTCTTTGCCCCAAAATAAAAGGAATTTCTGACTTTTTGCCCTGAAATAAATGAAATTTCTGCAATTTTGCCCGAAAATAAGAGAAATTTGTGCCTCTTTGCCCCAAAATAAGAAGAAGTTTTGCCTTTTGCCCCAAAATATGGGGAATTTCAGCATTTTACCTCAAAATAAGAATTTCAGCCTTTTTGCCCCAAAATAAGGAAAATTTCTGCAATGTTGCCCCAAAATAAGGGGAATTTCTTCCTTTTTGCCCCAAAATAAAGGATATTTCAGCCTTTTTACCTGAAAATAAGTGAAATTTCTGCAATTTTGCCCCAAATAAGGGAAATTTCTGCAATTTTGCCTCAAAATAAGGTAAATTCCTGCAATTTTGCCCCAAAATAAGTGGAATTTCTGAGTTTTGTCCCAAAATAAGGAGAATTTCTGTCTTTTTGCCCCAACATATAGGGAATTTCTGCCTTTTTGCCCAACAATTAGGGGAATTTCTTCATTTTTGCTTCAAAATAAGGGGAATTTCTGCCTTTTTGCCTCTAAAGAAGTGGAATTTCTGTATTTTCCTTCCAAAACAAAGGGAATTTCTGTGTTTTTTGCCCCAAAGTAAGGAAAATTTCTGACTTATTACCCTGAAATAAGTGAAATGTTTGCAATTTTGCCCCAAAATAAGGGAAATTTCTGCCTTTTTGCCCCCAAATAAGGGGAATTTCAGCCTTTTTACCTCAAAATAAGGGGAATTTCTGCATTTTTGCCACAAAATATTAGGAATTTCTGCCTTTTTGCCCCAAAATAAGAAAAATTTCTGCCATTTTTACCTGAAATAAGTGAAATTTCTGCAATTGTGCCCCAAAATAAGTAAAATTTCTGCAATTTTGCCCCAAAATAAGGGAAATTTTTGGAAGTTTGCCCCAAAATAAGTGGAATTTCTGAGTTTTGCCCCAAAATAAGGAGAATTTCTGTCTTTTTGCCCCAACATATAGGGAATTTCTGCCTTTTTGCCCCACAATTAGGGGATTTTCTTCAATTCTGCTCCAAAATAGGGGGAATTTCTGCTTTTTTGCCCGAAAATCAGGGGAATGTATACCTTTTGCCACAAAAAAGAGAAATTTCTTCATTTTTGCCCCAAAATAAGAGGAATTTCTGCCTTCTTCCCTCAAAATAAGTGAAATTTCTGCCTTTTTACCTAAAAATGAACGGAATTTCTTTCTTTTTGCCCCAAAATAAAAGGAATTTTTGAATTTTGCCCTGAAATAAGTGAAATTTCTGCAATTTTGCCCCAAAATAAGGGAAATTTCTGCCTTTTTGCCACAAAATGAAGGGAATTTCTGTATTTTTGCCCCAAAATAAGGGGAATTTCAGCATTTTACCTCATAATAAGGCAAATCTCTGCCTTTTTGCCCCAAAATATGGGGAATTTCTTCATTTTTGCCCCAAATTAAAAAAATTTTCTGCAATTTTGTACCAAAATAAAAGAAATTTCTGCCTTTTTGCCCCAAAATAAGAGAAATTTCTGCACTTTTTCCCTGAAATAAGTGAAATTTCTGCAATTTTGCCCCAAAATAAGGGAAATTTCTGCAATTTTGCCCCAAAATAAAGAAAATTTCTGCAATTTTGTACCAAAATAAAAGAAATTTCTGCCTTTTTGCCCCAAAATAAGAGAAATTTCTGCACTTTTGCCCCAAAATAATAGGAATTTCTGCCTTTTTGCCGAAAATAAGGGGAATTTCAGCATTTTACCTTCAAATAAGGGGAATTTCTGCCCTATTGCCCTTAAATAAGGAAAATTTCTGCTTTTCTGCCCCAATTAACGGGAATTTCTTCCCTTTTGCCAGAAAGTAAAGGGAATTTCTGCCTTTATGCCCCAAAATAACGGGAATTTCAGCCTTTTTACCTCAAAATAAAAGGAATTTCTGCCTTTTTCCCCAAAATATGGGTAATTTTTGCCTTTTTGTTCCAAAATAAGGAAAAGTTCTACAATTTTGTATCAAAATAAAAGAAATTTCTGTTTTTGCCCGAAAATAAAAGGAATTTCTGACTTTTTGCCCTGAAATAAATGAAATTCCTGCAATTATGCCCGAAAATAAGGGAAATTTGTGCCTTTTTGCCCCCAAATGAGGGGAATTTCTGCCTTTTTGCCCCAAAATATGGGGAATTTCAGGATTTTACCTCAAAATAAGGGGAATTTCAGCCTTTTTGCACCAAAATATGGGGAATTTCTGCCTTTTTGCCACAAAATAAGAAAAATTTCTGCAAGTCTGTAACAATATAAAAGAAATTTCTAAAATTTTGCCCCAAAATAAAGGAAATTTCTGATTTTTGCCCCAAAATAAAAAGAATTTCTCTATTTTTGCCCCAAAATAAAGGGAAATTCTGCCTTTTAGCCCCAAAATTAGGGGAGTTTCTGCAATTTTGCTCCAAAATACGAGAAATTTCTGCCTTTTTACCCGAAATTAAGTGGATTTTCTGCCTTTTTGCCCCCAAATAAGGGAAATTTCTGCAATTTTATCCCAAAATAAGGGAAATTTCTGCCTTTTTGCCCCAAAATAAGGGGAATTTCTGCCGTTTTGCCCTGAAATATGTGAAATTTCTGCAATTTTACCCCAAAATAAGGTGAATTTCTGCCTTTTTGCCCCAAAATAATGGGAATTTCTGCCTTTTTGCCCCAAAATAAGAAAAATTTTTGCTTTTTTTCTCTGAAATAAGTGAAATTTCTGCAATTTTGCCCTAAAATAAGGGAAATTTCTGCAATTTTTCCCCATAATAAGGGAAATTTCTGCAATTTTGCCCCAAAATAAGGGGAATTTCTGTTTTTGTCCCCAAATAAGGGAAATTTCTGCAATTTTGCCCTAAAATAAGGGGATTTTCTGCATTTTTTGCCAAAAATAAGGGGAATTTCTGACATTTTGCCGCAAAATAAGTGAAATTTCTGGAGTTTTACCCAAAATAAGGAAAATTTCTGCCTTTTTGCCCAAAAATTAGGGGAATTTCTGCAATTTTGCTCCAAAATACAAAGAATTTCTGCCTTTTTGCCCGAAAATAAAGGGAATGTATACCTTTTTGCCATAAAAAAGCAAATTTCTTCATTTTTGCCCCAAAATAAGGGGATTTTCCACCTTTTTGACTCAAAAAAAGTGCAATTTCTGCCTTTTCCCCAAAATAAACGAAATTTCTGCCTTTTTGCCCCAAAATAAGGGGAATTTCAGCCTTATTACCTCAAAATAAGGGGAATTTCTGCATTTTTGCCCCAAAATATGGGGAATTTCTGACTTTTTGCCCCAAAATAAAAAAAATTTCTGCAATTTTGTACCAAAATAAAAAAAATTTCTGCCTTTTTGCCTCCCCAAAAAAATTTCTGTCTTTTTTTTCTCAAATACCTGAAATTTCTGCAATTTTGCCCCAAAATAAGGGAAATTTCTGCAATTTTGCCCCAATGTAAAGGAAATTTCTGCAATTTTGCCCCAAAATAAGGGGAATTTCTGACTGTTTGCTCCCGAAAAAGGAGATTTTCTGTCTTTTTGCCCCAAAATAAGGAGAATTTCTGCCTTTTTGCCCAAAAATTAAGAGAATTTCTGCAATTTTGCTTCAAAATACAGGGAATTTCTGCCTTTTAGCCCCAAAACAAAGGGAATTTCTGCATTTTACCTCAAATTGAGAATAATTCTGCCTTTTACCTCAAAATAAGGGGAATTTTCTGCCTTTTTGTTTCAAAATAAGATAAATTTCTTCAATTTTGTACCATAATAAAAGAAATTTCTGCTCTTTGCCCCAAAATAAAAGGAATTTCTGACTTTTTGCCCTGAAATAAATGAAATTTCTGCAATTTTGCCCGAAAATAAGGGAAATTTGTGCCTCTTTGCCCCAAAATAAGAAGAAGTTTTGCCTTTTGCCCCAAAATATGGGGAATTTCAGCATTTTACCTCAAAATAAGAATTTCAGCCTTTTTGCGCCAAAATAAGGAAAATTTCTGCAATATTGCCCCAAAATAAGGGGAATTTCTTCCTTTTTGCCCCAAAATAAAGGATATTTCAGCCTTTTTACCTGAAAATAAGTGAAATTTCTGCAATTTTGCCCCAAATAAGGGAAATTTCTGCAATTTTGCCTCAAAATAAGGTAAATTCCTGCAATTTTGCCCCAAAATAAGTGGAATTTCTGAGTTTTGTCCCAAAATAAGGAGAATTTCTGTCTTTTTGCCCCAACATATAGGGAATTTCTGCCTTTTTGCCCAACAATTAGGGGAATTTCTTCATTTTTGCTTCAAAATAAGGGGAATTTCTGCCTTTTTGCCTCTAAAGAAGTGGAATTTCTGTATTTTCCTTTCAAAACAAAGGGAATTTCTGTGTTTTTTGCCCCAAAATAAGGGAAATTTCTGCCTTTTTGCCCCCAAATAAGGGGAATTTCAGCCTTTTTACCTCAAAATAAGGGGAATTTCTGCATTTTTGCCACAAAATATTAGGAATTTCTGCCTTTTTGCCCCAAAATAAGAAAAATTTCTGCCATTTTTACCTGAAATAAGTGAAATTTCTGCAATTGTGCCCCAAAATAAGTAAAATTTCTGCAATTTTGCCCCAAAATAAGGGAAATTTCTGGAATTTTGCCCCAAAATAAGTGGAATTTCTGAGTTTTGCCCCAAAATAAGGAGAATTTCTGTCTTTTTGCCCCAACATATAGGGAATTTTTGCCTTTTTGCCCCACAATTAGGGGATTTTCTTCAATTCTGCTCCAAAATAGGGGGAATTTCTGCTTTTTTGCCCGAAAATAAGGGGAATGTATACCTTTTGCCACAAAAAAGAGAAATTTCTTCATTTTTGCCCCAAAATAAGAGGAATTTCTGCCTTCTTCCCTCAAAATAAGTGAAATTTCTGCCTTTTTACCTAAAAATGAACGGAATTTCTGTCTTTTTGCCCCAAAATAAAAGGAATTTTTGAATTTTGCCCTGAAATAAGTGAAATTTCTGCAATTTTGCCCCAAAATAAGGGAAATTTCTGCCTTTTTGCCACAAAATGAAGGGAATTTCTGTATTTTTGCCCCAAAATAAGGGGAATTTCAGCATTTTACCTCATAATAAGGCAAATCTCTGCCTTTTTGCCCCAAAATATGGGGAATTTCTTCATTTTTGCCCCAAAATAAAAAAAATTTCTGCAATTTTGTACCAAAATAAAAGAAATTTCTGCCTTTTTGCCCCAAAATAAGAGAAATTTCTGCACTTTTTCCCTGAAATAAGTGAAATTTCTGCAATTTTGCCCCAAATAAGGGAAATTTCTGCAATTTTGCCCCAAAATAAAGAAAATTTCTGCAATTTTGTACCAAAATAAAAGAAATTTCTGCCTTTTTGCCCCAAAATAAGAGAAATTTCTGCACTTTTGCCCCAAAATAATAGGAATTTCTGCCTTTTTGCCGAAAATAAGGGGAATTTCAGCATTTTACCTTCAAATAAGGGGAATTTCTGCCTTTTTGCCACAAAATAAAAGGAATTTCTGCCCTATTGCCCTTAAATAAGGAAAATTTCTGCTTTTCTGCCCCAATTAACGGGAATTTCTGCCCTTTTGCCACAAAGTAAAGGGAATTTCTGCCTTTATGCCCCAAAATAACGGGAATTTCAGCCTTTTTACCTCAAAATAAAAGGAATTTCTGCCTTTTTCCCCAAAATATGGGTAATTTTTGCCTTTTTGTTCCAAAATAAGGAAAAGTTCTACAATTTTGTATCAAAATAAAAGAAATTTCTGTTTTTGCCCGAAAATAAAAGGAATTTCTGACTTTTTGCCCTGAAATAAATGAAATTCCTGCAATTATGCCCGAAAATAAGGGAAATTTGTGCCTTTTTGCCCCCAAATGAGGGGAATTTCTGCCTTTTTGCCCCAAAATATGGGGAATTTCAGGATTTTACCTCAAAATAAGGGGAATTTCAGCCTTTTTGCACCAAAATATGGGGAATTTCTGCCTTTTTGCCACAAAATAAGAAAAATTTCTGCAAGTCTGTAACAATATAAAAGAAATTTCTAAAATTTTGCCCCAAAATAAAGGAAATTTCTGATTTTTGCCCCAAAATAAAAAGAATTTCTCTATTTTTGCCCCAAAATAAAGGGAAATTCTGCCTTTTAGCCCCAAAATTAGGGGAGTTTCTGCAATTTTGCTCCAAAATACGAGAAATTTCTGCCTTTTTACCCGAAATTAAGTGGATTTTCTGCCTTTTTGCCCCCAAATAAGGGAAATTTCTGCAATTTTATCCCAAAATAAAAGAAATTTCTGCCTTTTTGCCCCAAAATAAGGGGAATTTCTGCCGTTTTGCCCTGAAATATGTGAAATTTCTGCAATTTTACCCCAAAATAAGGTGAATTTCTGCCTTTTTGCCCCAAAATAATGGGAATTTCTGCCTTTTTGCCCCAAAATAAGAAAAATTTTTGCTTTTTTTCTCTGAAATAAGTGAAATTTCTGCAATTTTGCCCTAAAATAAGGGAAATTTCTGCAATTTTTCCCCATAATAAGGGAAATTTCTGCAATTTTGCCCCAAAATAAGGGGAATTTCTGTTTTTGTCCCCAAATAAGGGAAATTTCTGCAATTTTACCCCAAAATAAGGAAAATTTCTGCCTTTTTGCCCAAAAATTAGGGGAATTTCTGCAATTTTGCTCCAAAATACAAAAAATTTCTTCCTTTTTGCCCGAAAATAAAGGGAATGTATACCTTTTTGCCATAAAAAAGCAAATTTCTTTATTTTTGCCCCAAAATAAGGGGATTTTCCACCTTTTTGACTCAAAATAAGTGCAATTTCTGCCTTTTCCCCAAAATAAATGAAATTTCTGCCTTTTTGCCCCAAAATAAGGGGAATTTCAGCCTTATTACCTCAAAATAAGGAGAATTTCTGCATTTTTGCCCCAAAATATGGGGAATTTCTGACTTTTTGCCCCAAAATAAGAAAAATTTCTGCAATTTTGTACCAAAATAAAAAAAATTTCTGCCTTTTTGCCCCCCCAAAAAAATTTCTGCCTTTTTTTTCTCAAATACCTGAAATTTCTGCAATTTTGCCACAAAATAAGGGAAATTTCTGCAATTTTGCCCCAATGTAAAGGAAATTTCTGCAATTTTGCCCCAAAATAAGGGGAATTTCTGACTGTTTGCTCCCGAAAAAGGAGATTTTCTGTCTTTTTGCCCCAAAATAAGGAGAATTTCTGCCTTTTTGCCCGAAAATTAAGAGAATTTCTGCAATTTTGCTTCAAAATACAGGGAATTTCTGCCTTTTAGCCCCAAAATAAAGGGAATTTCTGCATTTTACCTCAAATTGAGAATAATTTCTGCCTTTTGCCTCAAAATAAGGGGAATTTTCTGCCTTTTTGTTTCAAAATAAGAAAAATTTCTTCAATTTTGTACCATAATAAAAGAAATTTCTGCTCTTTGCCCCAAAATAAAAGGAATTTCTGACTTTTTGCCCTGAAATAAATGAAATTTCTGCAATTTTGCCCGAAAATAAGAGAAATTTGTGCCTCTTTGCCCCAAAATAAGAAGAAGTTTTGCCTTTTGCCCCAAAATATGGGGAATTTCAGCATTTTACCTCAAAATAAGAATTTCAGCCTTTTTGCCCCAAAATAAGGAAAATTTCTGCAATGTTGCCCCAAAATAAGGGGAATTTCTTCCTTTTTGCCCCAAAATAAAGGATATTTCAGCCTTTTTACCTGAAAATAAGTGAAATTTCTGCAATTTTGCCCCAAATAAGGGAAATTTCTGCAATTTTGCCTCAAAATAAGGTAAATTCCTGCAATTTTGCCCCAAAATAAGTGGAATTTCTGAGTTTTGTCCCAAAATAAGGAGAATTTCTGTCTTTTTGCCCCAACATATAGGGAATTTCTGCCTTTTTGCCCAACAATTAGGGGAATTTCTTCATTTTTGCTTCAAAATAAGGGGAATTTCTGCCTTTTTGCCTCTAAAGAAGTGGAATTTCTGTATTTTCCTTCCAAAACAAAGGGAATTTCTGTGTTTTTTGCCCCAAAATAAGGGAAATTTCTGCCTTTTTGCCCCCAAATAAGGGGAATTTCAGCCTTTTTACCTCAAAATAAGGGGAATTTCTGCATTTTTGCCACAAAATATTAGGAATTTCTGCCTTTTTGCCCCAAAATAAGAAAAATTTCTGCCATTTTTACCTGAAATAAGTGAAATTTCTGCAATTGTGCCCCAAAATAAGTAAAATTTCTGCAATTTTGCCCCAAAATAAGGGAAATTTCTGGAATTTTGCCCCAAAATAAGTGGAATTTCTGAGTTTTGCCCCAAAATAAGGAGAATTTCTGTCTTTTTGCCCCAACATATAGGGAATTTTTGCCTTTTTGCCCCACAATTAGGGGATTTTCTTCAATTCTGCTCCAAAATAGGGGGAATTTCTGCTTTTTTGCCCGAAAATAAGGGGAATGTATACCTTTTGCCACAAAAAAGAGAAATTTCTTCATTTTTGCCCCAAAATAAGAGGAATTTCTGCCTTCTTCCCTCAAAATAAGTGAAATTTCTGCCTTTTTACCTAAAAATGAACGGAATTTCTGTCTTTTTGCCCCAAAATAAAAGGAATTTTTGAATTTTGCCCTGAAATAAGTGAAATTTCTGCAATTTTGCCCCAAAATAAGGGAAATTTCTGCCTTTTTGCCACAAAATGAAGGGAATTTCTGTATTTTTGCCCCAAAATAAGGGGAATTTCAGCATTTTACCTCATAATAAGGCAAATCTCTGCCTTTTTGCCCCAAAATATGGGGAATTTCTTCATTTTTGCCCCAAAATAAAAAAAATTTCTGCAATTTTGTACCAAAATAAAAGAAATTTCTGCCTTTTTGCCCCAAAATAAGAGAAATTTCTGCACTTTTTCCCTGAAATAAGTGAAATTTCTGCAATTTTGCCCCAAATAAGGGAAATTTCTGCAATTTTGCCCCAAAATAAAGAAAATTTCTGCAATTTTGTACCAAAATAAAAGAAATTTCTGCCTTTTTGCCCCAAAATAAGAGAAATTTCTGCACTTTTGCCCCAAAATAATAGGAATTTCTGCCTTTTTGCCGAAAATAAGGGGAATTTCAGCATTTTACCTTCAAATAAGGGGAATTTCTGCCTTTTTGCCACAAAATAAAAGGAATTTCTGCCCTATTGCCCTTAAATAAGGAAAATTTCTGCTTTTCTGCCCCAATTAACGGGAATTTCTGCCCTTTTGCCACAAAGTAAAGGGAATTTCTGCCTTTATGCCCCAAAATAACGGGAATTTCAGCCTTTTTACCTCAAAATAAAAGGAATTTCTGCCTTTTTCCCCAAAATATGGGTAATTTTTGCCTTTTTGTTCCAAAATAAGGAAAAGTTCTACAATTTTGTATCAAAATAAAAGAAATTTCTGTTTTTGCCCGAAAATAAAAGGAATTTCTGACTTTTTGCCCTGAAATAAATGAAATTCCTGCAATTATGCCCGAAAATAAGGGAAATTTGTGCCTTTTTGCCCCCAAATGAGGGGAATTTCTGCCTTTTTGCCCCAAAATATGGGGAATTTCAGGATTTTACCTCAAAATAAGGGGAATTTCAGCCTTTTTGCACCAAAATATGGGGAATTTCTGCCTTTTTGCCACAAAATAAGAAAAATTTCTGCAAGTCTGTAACAATATAAAAGAAATTTCTAAAATTTTGCCCCAAAATAAAGGAAATTTCTGATTTTTGCCCCAAAATAAAAAGAATTTCTCTATTTTTGCCCCAAAATAAAGGGAAATTCTGCCTTTTAGCCCCAAAATTAGGGGAGTTTCTGCAATTTTGCTCCAAAATACGAGAAATTTCTGCCTTTTTACCCGAAATTAAGTGGATTTTCTGCCTTTTTGCCCCCAAATAAGGGAAATTTCTGCAATTTTATCCCAAAATAAGGGAAATTTCTGCCTTTTTGCCCCAAAATAAGGGGAATTTCTGCCGTTTTGCCCTGAAATATGTGAAATTTCTGCAATTTTACCCCAAAATAAGGTGAATTTCTGCCTTTTTGCCCCAAAATAATGGGAATTTCTGCCTTTTTGCCCCAAAATAAGAAAAATTTTTTGCTTTTTTTCTCTGAAATAAGTGAAATTTCTGCAATTTTGCCCTAAAATAAGGGAAATTTCTGCAATTTTTCCCCATAATAAGGGAAATTTCTGCAATTTTGCCCCAAAATAAGGGGAATTTCTGTTTTTGTCCCCAAATAAGGGAAATTTCTGCAATTTTGCCCTAAAATAAGGGGATTTTCTGCATTTTTTGCCAAAAATAAGGGGAATTTCTGACATTTTGCCGCAAAATAAGTGAAATTTCTGCAGTTTTACCCCAAAATAAGGAAAATTTCTGCCTTTTTGCCCAAAAATTAGGGGAATTTCTGCAATTTTGCTCCAAAATACAAAGAATTTCTGCCTTTTTGCCCGAAAATAAAGGGAATGTATACCTTTTTGCCATAAAAAAGCAAATTTCTTCATTTTTGCCACAAAATAAGGGGATTTTCCACCTTTTTGACTCAAAATAAGTGCAATTTCTGCCTTTTCCCCAAAATAAACGAAATTTCTGCCTTTTTGCCCCAAAATAAGGGGAATTTCAGCCTGATTACCTGAAAATAAGGGGAATTTCTGCCTTTTTGCCCCAAAATATGGGGAATTTCTGACGTTTTGCCCCAAAATAAGAAAAATTTCTGCAATTTTGTACCAAAATAAAAAAAATTTCTGCCTTTTTGCCCCCCCTAAAAAATTTCTGCCTTTTTTTTCTCAAATACCTGAAATTTCTGCAATTTTGCCCCAAAATAAGGGAAATTTCTGCAATTTTGCCCCAATGTAAAGGAAATTTCTGCAATTTTGCCCCAAAATAAGGGGAATTTCTGACTGTTTGCTCCCGAAAAGGAGATTTTCTGTCTTTTTGCCCCAAAATAAGGAGAATTTCTGCCTTTTTGCCCGAAAATTATGCGAATTTCTGCAATTTTGCTCCAAAATACAAAGAATTTCTGCCTTTTTGCCCGAAAATAAAGGGAATGTATACCTTTTTGCCATAAAAAAGCAAATTTCTTCATTTTTGCCCCAAAATAAGGGGAATTTCCACCTTTTTGACTCAAAATAAGTGCAATTTCTGCCTTTTCCCCAAAATAAACGAAATTTCTGCCTTTTTGCCCCAAAATAAGGGGAATTTCAGCCTGATTACCTCAAAATAAGGGGAATTTCTGCCTTTTTGCCCCAAAATATGGGGAATTTCTGACTTTTTGCCCCAAAATAAGAAAAATTTCTGCAATTTTGTACCAAAATAAAAAAAATTTCTGTCTTTTTGCCCCCCCAAAAAAATTTCTGCCTTTTTTCCCTGAAATACGTGAAATTTCTGCAATTTTGCCCCAAAATAAGGGAAATTTCTACAATTTTGCCCCAATGTAAAGGAAATTTCTGCAATTTTGCCCCAAAATAAGGGGAATTTCTGACTGTTTGCTCCCGAAAAAGGAGATTTTCTGTCTTTTTGCCCCATAATAAGGAGAATTTCTGCCTTTTTGCCCAAAAATTATGAGAATTTCTGCAATTTTGCTTCAAAATACAGGGAATTTCTGTTTTTTAGCCCCAAAATAAAGGGAATTTCTGCATTTTACTTCAAATTGAGAATAATTTCTGCCTTTTGCCTCAAAATAAGGGGAATTTTCTGCCTTTTTGTTTCAAAATAAGATAAATTTCTTCAATTTTGTACCATAATAAAAGAAATTTCTGCTCTTTGCCCCAAAATAAAAGGAATTTCTGACTTTTTGCCCTGAAATAAATGAAATTTCTGCAATTTTGCCCGAAAATAAGGGTAATTTGTGCCTTTTTGCCCCAAAATAAAAAGAAGTTTTGCCTTTTGCCCCCAAATATGGGGAATTTCAGCATTTTACCTCAAAATAAGAATTTCAGCCTTTTTGCCCCAAAATAAGGAAAATTTCTGCAATTTTGCCCCAAAATAAGGGGAATTTCTTCCTTTTTGCCCCAAAATAAAGGATATTTCAGCCTTTTTACCTGAAAATAAGTGAAATTTCTGCAATTTTGCCCCAAATAAGGGAAATTTCTGCAATTTTGCCTCAAAATAAGGTAAATTCCTGCAATTTTGCCCCAAAATAAGTGGAATTTCTGAGTTTTGTCCCAAAATAAGGAGAATTTCTGTCTTTTTGCCCCAACATATAGGGAATTTCTGCCTTTTTGCCCAACAATTAGGGGAATTTCTTCATTTTTGCTTCAAAATAAGGGGAATTTCTGCCTTTTTGCCTCTAAAGAAGTGGAATTTCTGTATTTTCCTTCCAAAACAAAGGGAATTTCTGTGTTTTTTGCCCCAAAATAAGGAAAATTTCTGACTTATTACCCTGAAATTAGTGAAATGTTTGCAATTTTGCCCCAAAATAAGGGAAATTTCTGCCTTTTTGCCCCCAAATAAGGGGAATTTCAGCATTTTTACCTCAAAATAAGGGGAATTTCTGCATTTTTGCCACAAAATATTAGGAATTTCTGCCTTTTTGCCCCAAAATAAGAAAAATTTCTGCGTTTTTTTATCTGAAATAAGTGAAATTTCTGCAATTTTGCCCCAAAATAAGTGAAATTTCTGCAAATTTGCCCCAAAATAAGGGAAATTTCTGGAATTTGCCCCAAAATAAGTGGAATTTCTGAGTTTTGCCCCAAAATAAGGAGAATTTCTGTCTTTTTGCTCCAACATATAGGGAATTTCTGCCTTTTTGCCTTACAATTAGGGGATTTTCTGCAATTGTGCTTCAAAAAACGGGATATTTCTGCTTTTTTGCCCGAAAATAAGGAGAATATATACCTTTTGCCACAAAAAAAGGGAAATTTCTTCATTTTTGCCCTAAAATAAGAGGAATTTCTGCCTTCTTACCTCACAATAAGTGAAATTTCTGCCTTTTTACCCAAAAATAAACAAAATTTCTGTCTTTTTGCCCAAAAATAAAAGGAATTTTTGAATTTTGCCCTGAAATAAGTGAAATTTCTGCAATTTTGCCCCAAAATAAGGGAAATTTCTGCCTTTTTGCCACAAAAAAAGGGAATTTCTGTATTTTTGCCCCAAAATAAGGGGAATTTCAGCATTTTACCTCATAATAAGGCGAATCTCTGCCTTTTTGCCCCAAAATATGGGGAATTTCTTCATTTTTGCCCCAAAATAAAGAAAATTTCTGCAATTTTGTACCAAAATAAAAGAAATTTCTGCCTTTTTGCCCCAAAATAAGAGAAATTTCTGCACTTTTTCCCTGAAATAAGTGAAATTTCTGCAATTTTGCCCCAAAATAAGGGAAATTTCTGCAATTTTGCCCCAAAATAAAGAAAATTTCTGCAATTTTACCCCAAAATAAGGGGAATTTCTGACTTTTTGCCCTGAAATAAGGAGAATTTCTGTCTTTTTGTTCCAAAATAATGTGAATTTCTGCATTTTCCTTCAAAATTAGGGAAATATGTGCAATTTTGCTTCAAAATACGGGTAAATCTGCCTTGTTGCACAAAAATAAAGGGAATTTCTCCATTTTTGCACCAATATAAGGGGAATTTCTGAAATTTAGCTTTAAAATACGGGGAATTTCTGCGTTATTGTCCGAAATAAAGTGGAATTTCTGCCTTTTTGCCCTGAAATATTTGAAATTTCTGCAATTTTACCCCAAAATAAGGGGAATTTCTGTTTTTGGCCCCAAAATTAAGGGAATTTCTGCTTTTTGCCCCAAAATAAGGCAAATATCTGACTTTTTGCCCAGAAATAATTGAAATTTCTGCAATTTTGCCTCAAAATAATAGGAATTTCTGCCTTTTTGCCGAAAATAAGGGGAATTTCAGCATTTTACCTTCAAATAAGGGGAATTTCTGCCTTTTTGCCACAAAATAAGGGGAATTTCTGCCCTATTGCCCTTAAATAAGAAAAATTTCGCTTTTCTGCCCCAATTAACGGGAATTTCTGCATTTTTGCCACAAAGTAAAGGGAATTTCTACCTTTTTGCCCCAAAATAACGGGAATTTCAGCCTTTTTACCTCAAAATAAGGGGAATTTCTGCCTTTTTCCCCAAAATATGGGTAATTTTTGCCTTTTTGTTCCAAAATAAGGAAAATTTCTACAATTTTGTATCAAAATAAAAGAAATTTCTGTTTTTGCCCGAAAATAAAAGGAATTTCTGACTTTTTGCCCTGAAATAAATGAAATTCCTGCAATTATGCCCGAAAATAAGGGAAATTTGTGCCTTTTTGCCCCCAAATGAGGGGAATTTCTGCCTTTTTGCCCCAAAATATGGGGAATTTCAGGATTTTACCTCAAAATAAGGGGAATTTCAGCCTTTTTGCACCAAAATATGGGGAATTTCTGCCTTTTTGCCACAAAATAAGAAAAATTTCTGCAAGTCTGTAACAATATAAAAGAAATTTCTAAAATTTTGCCCCAAAATAAAGGAAATTTCTGATTTTTGCCCCAAAATAAAAAGAATTTCTCTATTTTTGCCCCAAAATAAAGGGAAATTCTGCCTTTTAGCCCCAAAATTAGGGGAGTTTCTGCAATTTTGCTCCAAAATACGAGAAATTTCTGCCTTTTTACCCGAAATTAAGTGGATTTTCTGCCTTTTTGCCCCCAAATAAGGGAAATTTCTGCAATTTTATCCCAAAATAAGGGAAATTTCTGCCTTTTTGCCCCAAAATAAGGGGAATTTCTGCCGTTTTGCCCTGAAATATGTGAAATTTCTGCAATTTTACCCCAAAATAAGGTGAATTTCTGCCTTTTTGCCCCAAAATAATGGAAATTTCTGCCTTTTTGCCCCAAAATAAGAAAAATTTTTTGCTTTTTTTCTCTGAAATAAGTGAAATTTCTGCAATTTTGCCCTAAAATAAGGGAAATTTCTGCAATTTTTCCCCATAATAAGGGAAATTTCTGCAATTTTGCCCCAAAATAAGGGGAATTTCTGTTTTTGTCCCCAAATAAGGGAAATTTCTGCAATTTTGCCCTAAAATAAGGGGATTTTCTGCATTTTTTGCCAAAAATAAGGGGAATTTCTGACATTTTGCCGCAAAATAAGTGAAATTTCTGCAGTTTTACCCCAAAATAAGGAAAATTTCTGCCTTTTTGCCCAAAAATTAGGGGAATTTCTGCAATTTTGCTCCAAAATACAAAGAATTTCTGCCTTTTTGCCCGAAAATAAAGGGAATGTATACCTTTTTGCCATAAAAAAGCAAATTTCTTCATTTTTGCCCCAAAATAAGGGGATTTTCCACCTTTTTGACTCAAAAAAAGTGCAATTTCTGCCTTTTCCCCAAAATAAACGAAATTTCTGCCTTTTTGCCCCAAAATAAGGGGAATTTCAGCCTTATTACCTCAAAATAAGGGGAATTTCTGCATTTTTGCCCCAAAATATGGGGAATTTCTGACTTTTTGCCCCAAAATAAAAAAAATTTCTGCAATTTTGTACCAAAATAAAAAAAATTTCTGCCTTTTTGCCTCCCCAAAAAAATTTCTGCCTTTTTTTTCTCAAATACCTGAAATTTCTGCAATTTTGCCCCAAAATAAGGGAAATTTCTGCAATTTTGCCCCAATGTAAAGGAAATTTCTGCAATTTTGCCCCAAAATAAGGGGAATTTCTGACTGTTTGCTCCCGAAAAAGGAGATTTTCTGTCTTTTTGCCCCAAAATAAGGAGAATTTCTGCCTTTTTGCCCGAAAATTAAGAGAATTTCTGCAATTTTGCTTCAAAATACAGGGAATTTCTGCCTTTTAGCCCCAAAACAAAGGGAATTTCTGCATTTTACCTCAAATTGAGAATAATTCTGCCTTGTGCCTCAAAATAAGGGGAATTTTCTGCCTTTTTGTTTCAAAATAAGATAAATTTCTTCAATTTTGTACCATAATAAAAGAAATTTCTGCTCTTTGCCCCAAAATAAAAGGAATTTCTGACTTTTTGCCCTGAAATAAATGAAATTTCTGCAATTTTGCCCGAAAATAAGGGAAATTTGTGCCTCTTTGCCCCAAAATAAGAAGTTTTGCCTTTTGCCCCAAAATATGGGGAATTTCAGCATTTTACCTCAAAATAAGAATTTCAGCCTTTTTGCCCCAAAATAAGGAAAATTTCTGCAATGTTGCCCCAAAATAAGGGGAATTTCTTCCTTTTTGCCCCAAAATAAAGGATATTTCAGCCTTTTTACCTGAAAATAAGTGAAATTTCTGCAATTTTGCCCCAAATAAGGGAAATTTCTGCAATTTTGCCTCAAAATAAGGTAAATTCCTGCAATTTTGCCCCAAAATAAGTGGAATTTCTGAGTTTTGACCCAAAATAAGGAGAATTTCTGTCTTTTTGCCCCAACATATAGGGAATTTCTGCCTTTTTGCCCAACAATTAGGGGAATTTCTTCATTTTTGCTTCAAAATAAGGGGAATTTCTGCCTTTTTGCCTCTAAAGAAGTGGAATTTCTGTATTTTCCTTTCAAAACAAAGGGAATTTCTGTGTTTTTTGCCCCAAAATAAGGGAAATTTCTGCCTTTTTGCCCCCAAATAAGGGGAATTTCAGCCTTTTTACCTCAAAATAAGGGGAATTTCTGCATTTTTGCCACAAAATATTAGGAATTTCTGCCTTTTTGCCCCAAAATAAGAAAAATTTCTGCCATTTTTACCTGAAATAAGTGAAATTTCTGCAATTGTGCCCCAAAATAAGTAAAATTTCTGCAATTTTGCCCCAAAATAAGGGAAATTTCTGGAATTTTGCCCCAAAATAAGTGGAATTTCTGAGTTTTGCCCCAAAATAAGGAGAATTTCTGTCTTTTTGCCCCAACATATAGGGAATTTTTGCCTTTTTGCCCCACAATTAGGGGATTTTCTTCAATTCTGCTCCAAAATAGGGGGAATTTCTGCTTTTTTGCCCGAAAATAAGGGGAATGTATACCTTTTGCCACAAAAAAGAGAAATTTCTTCATTTTTGCCCCAAAATAAGAGGAATTTCTGCCTTCTTCCCTCAAAATAAGTGAAATTTCTGCCTTTTTACCTAAAAATGAACGGAATTTCTGTCTTTTTGCCCCAAAATAAAAGGAATTTTTGAATTTTGCCCTGAAATAAGTGAAATTTCTGCAATTTTGCCCCAAAATAAGGGAAATTTCTGCCTTTTTGCCACAAAATGAAGGGAATTTCTGTATTTTTGCCCCAAAATAAGGGGAATTTCAGCATTTTACCTCATAATAAGGCAAATCTCTGCCTTTTTGCCCCAAAATATGGGGAATTTCTTCATTTTTGCCCCAAAATAAAAAAAATTTCTGCAATTTTGTACCAAAATAAAAGAAATTTCTGCCTTTTTGCCCCAAAATAAGAGAAATTTCTGCACTTTTTCCCTGAAATAAGTGAAATTTCTGCAATTTTGCCCCAAATAAGGGAAATTTCTGCAATTTTGCCCCAAAATAAAGAAAATTTCTGCAATTTTGTACCAAAATAAAAGAAATTTCTGCCTTTTTGCCCCAAAATAAGAGAAATTTCTGCACTTTTGCCCCAAAATAATAGGAATTTCTGCCTTTTTGCCGAAAATAAGGGGAATTTCAGCATTTTACCTTCAAATAAGGGGAATTTCTGCCTTTTTGCCACTAAATAAAAGGAATTTCTGCCCTATTGCCCTTAAATAAGGAAAATTTCTGCTTTTCTGCCCCAATTAACGGGAATTTCTGCCCTTTTGCCACAAAGTAAAGGGAATTTCTGCCTTTATGCCCCAAAATAACGGGAATTTCAGCCTTTTTACCTCAAAATAAAAGGAATTTCTGCCTTTTTCCCCAAAATATGGGTAATTTTTGCCTTTTTGTTCCAAAATAAGGAAAAGTTCTACAATTTTGTATCAAAATAAAAGAAATTTCTGTTTTTGCCCGAAAATAAAAGGAATTTCTGACTTTTTGCCCTGAAATAAATGAAATTCCTGCAATTATGCCCGAAAATAAGGGAAATTTGTGCCTTTTTGCCCCCAAATGAGGGGAATTTCTGCCTTTTTGCCCCAAAATATGGGGAATTTCAGGATTTTACCTCAAAATAAGGGGAATTTCAGCCTTTTTGCACCAAAATATGGGGAATTTCTGCCTTTTTGCCACAAAATAAGAAAAATTTCTGCAAGTCTGTAACAATATAAAAGAAATTTCTAAAATTTTGCCCCAAAATAAAGGAAATTTCTGATTTTTGCCCCAAAATAAAAAGAATTTCTCTATTTTTGCCCCAAAATAAAGGGAAATTCTGCCTTTTAGCCCCAAAATTAGGGGAGTTTCTGCAATTTTGCTCCAAAATACGAGAAATTTCTGCCTTTTTACCCGAAATTAAGTGGATTTTCTGCCTTTTTGCCCCCAAATAAGGGAAATTTCTGCAATTTTATCCCAAAATAAGGGAAATTTCTGCCTTTTTGCCCCAAAATAAGGGGAATTTCTGCCGTTTTGCCCTGAAATATGTGAAATTTCTGCAATTTTACCCCAAAATAAGGTGAATTTCTGCCTTTTTGCCCCAAAATAATGGGAATTTCTGCCTTTTTGCCCCAAAATAAGAAAAATTTTTTGCTTTTTTTCTCTGAAATAAGTGAAATTTCTGCAATTTTGCCCTAAAATAAGGGAAATTTCTGCAATTTTTCCCCATAATAAGGGAAATTTCTGCAATTTTGCCCCAAAATAAGGGGAATTTCTGTTTTTGTCCCCAAATAAGGGAAATTTCTGCAATTTTGCCCTAAAATAAGGGGATTTTCTGCATTTTTTGCCAAAAATAAGGGGAATTTCTGACATTTTGCCGCAAAATAAGTGAAATTTCTGCAGTTTTACCCCAAAATAAGGAAAATTTCTGCCTTTTTGCCCAAAAATAAGGGGAATTTCTGCAATTTTGCTCCAAAATACAAAGAATTTCTGCCTTTTTGCCCGAAAATAAAGGGAATGTATACCTTTTTGCCATAAAAAAGCAAATTTCTTCATTTTTGCCACAAAATAAGGGGATTTTCCAACTTTTTGACTCAAAATAAGTGCAATTTCTGCCTTTTCCCCAAAATAAACGAAATTTCTGCCTTTTTGCCCCAAAATAAGGGGAATTTCAGCCTGATTACCTGAAAATAAGGGGAATTTCTGCCTTTTTGCCCCAAAATATGGGGAATTTCTGACGTTTTGCCCCAAAATAAGAAAAATTTCTGCAATTTTGTACCAAAATAAAAAAAATTTCTGCCTTTTTGCCCCCCCTAAAAAATTTCTGCCTTTTTTTTCTCAAATACCTGAAATTTCTGCAATTTTGCCCCAAAATAAGGGAAATTTCTGCAATTTTGCCCCAATGTAAAGGAAATTTCTGCAATTTTGCCCCAAAATAAGGGGAATTTCTGACTGTTTGCTCCCGAAAAAGGAGATTTTCTGTCTTTTTGCCCCAAAATAAGGAGAATTTCTGCCTTTTTGCCCGAAAATTAAGAGAATTTCTGCAATTTTGCTTCAAAATACAGGGAATTTCTGCCTTTTAGCCCCAAAATAAAGGGAATTTCTGCATTTTACCTCAAATTGAGAATAATTTCTGCCTTTTGCCTCAAAATAAGGGGAATTTTCTGCCTTTTTGTTTCAAAATAAGATAAATTTCTTCAATTTTGTACCATAATAAAAGAAATTTCTGCTCTTTGCCCCAAAATAAAAGGAATTTCTGACTTTTTGCCCTGAAATAAATGAAATTTCTGCAATTTTGCCCGAAAATAAGGGAAATTTGTGCCTCTTTGCCCCAAAATAAGAAGAAGTTTTGCCTTTTGCCCTAGAATATGGGGAATTTCAGCATTTTACCTCAAAATAAGAATTTCAGCCTTTTTGCCCCAAAATAAGGAAAATTTCTGCAATTTTGCCCCAAAATAAGGGGAATTTCTTCCTTTTTGCCCCAAAATAAAGGATATTTCAGCCTTTTTACCTGAAAATAAGTGAAATTTCTGCAATTTTGCCCCAAATAAGGGAAATTTCTGCAATTTTGCCTCAAAATAAGGTAAATTCCTGCAATTTTGCCCCAAAATAAGTGGAATTTCTGAGTTTTGTCCCAAAATAAGGAGAATTTCTGTCTTTTTGCCCCAACATATAGGGAATTTCTGCCTTTTTGCCCAACAATTAGGGGAATTTCTTCATTTTTGCTTCAAAATAAGGGGAATTTCTGCCTTTTTGCCTCTAAAGAAGTGGAATTTCTGTATTTTCCTTCCAAAACAAAGGGAATTTCTGTGTTTTTTGCCCCAAAATAAGGAAAATTTCTGACTTATTACCCTGAAATAAGTGAAATTTCTGCCTTTTTACCCAAAAATAAACAAAATTTCTGTCTTTTTGCCCCAAAATAAGGGGAATTTCAGCCTTTTTACCTCAAAATAAGGGGAATTTCTGCATTTTTGCCACAAAATATTAGGAATTTCTGCCTTTTTGCCCCAAAATAAGAAAAATTTCTGCCATTTTTACCTGAAATAAGTGAAATTTCTGCAATTTTGCCCCAAAATAAGTAAAATTTCTGCAATTTTGCCCCAAAATAAGGGAAATTTCTGGAATTTTGCCCCAAAATAAGTGGAATTTCTGAGTTTTGCCCCAAAATAAAAAGAATTTCTGTCTTTTTGCCCCAACATATAGGGAATTTCTGCCTTTTTGCCCCACAATTAGGGGATTTTCTTCAATTCTGCTCCAAAATAGAAGGAATTTCTGCTTTTTTGCCCGAAAATAAGGGGAATGTATACCTTTTGCCACAAAAAAGAGAAATTTCTTCATTTTTGCCCCAAAATAAGAGGAATTTCTGCCTTCTTCCCTCAAAATAAGTGAAATTTCTGCCTTTTTACCTAAAAATGAACGGAATTTCTGTCTTTTTGCCCCAAAATAAAAGGAATTTTTGAATTTTGCCCTGAAATAAGTGAAATTTCTGCAATTTTGCCCCAAAATAAGGGAAATTTCTGCCTTTTTGCCACAAAATGAAGGGAATTTCTGTATTTTTGCCCCAAAATAAGGGGAATTTCAGCATTTTACCTCATAATAAGGCAAATCTCTGCCTTTTTGCCCCAAAATATGGGGAATTTCTTCATTTTTGCCCCAAAATAAAGAAAATTTCTGCAATTTTGTACTAAAATAAAAGAAATTTCTTCCTTTTTGCCCCAAAATAAGAGAAATTTCGGCACTTTTTCCCTGAAATAAGTGAAATTTCTGCAATTTTGCCCCAAAATAAGGGAAATTTCTGCAATTTT
This sequence comes from Micromys minutus, assembly GCF_963924665.1. Taxonomy (NCBI): domain Eukaryota; kingdom Metazoa; phylum Chordata; class Mammalia; order Rodentia; family Muridae; genus Micromys; species Micromys minutus. Next base: position 364,098 of record NW_027667373.1, on the reverse strand, counting down.
GCCCCAAAATAAAGAAAATTTCTGCAATTTTGTACCAAAATAAAAGAAATTTCTGCCTTTTTGCCCCAAAATAAGAGAAATTTCTGCACTTTTTCCCTGAAATAAGTGAAATTTTTGCAATTTTGCCCCAAAATAAGGGAAATTTCTGCAATTTTGCCCCAAAATAATAAAAATTTCTGCAATTTTACCCCAAAATAAGGGGAATTTCTGACTTTTTGCCCTGAAATAAGGAGAATTTCTGTCTTTTTGTTCCAAAATAATGTGAATTTCTGCATTTTCCTTCAAAATTAGGGAAATATGTGCAATTTTGCTTCAAAATACGGGGAAATCTGCCTTATTGCACAAAAATAAAGGGAATTTCTCCATTTTTGCACCAATATAAGGGGAATTTCTGAAATTTAGCTTTAAAATATGGGGAATTTCTGCGTTATTGTCCGAAATAAAGTGGAATTTCTGCCTTTTTGCCCTGAAATATTTGAAATTTCTGCAATTTTACCCCAAAATAAGGGGAATTTCTGTTTTTGGCCCCAAAATTAAGGGAATTTCTGCTTTTTGCCCCAAAATAAGGCAAATATCTGACTTTTTGCCCAGAAATAATTGAAATTTCTGCAATTTTGCCACAAAATAATAGGAATTTCTGCCTTTTTGCCGAAAATAAGGGGAATTTCAGCATTTTACCTTCAAATAAGGGGAATTTCTGCCTTTTTGCCACAAAATAAGGGGAATTTCTGCCCTATTGCCCTTAAATAAGGAAAATTTCGCTTTTCTGCCCCAATTAACGGGAATTTCTGCCTTTTTGCCACAAAGTAAAGGGAATTTCTGCCTTTTTGCCCCAAAATAACGGGAATTTCAGCCTTTTTACCTCAAAATAAGGGGAATTTCTGCCTTTTTCCCCAAAATATGGGTAATTTTTGCCTTTTTGTTCCAAAATAAGGAAAATTTCTACAATTTTGTATCAAAATAAAAGAAATTTCTGTTTTTGCCCGAAAATAAAAGGAATTTCTGACTTTTTGCCCTGAAATAAATGAAATTCCTGCAATTATGCCCGAAAATAAGGGAAATTTGTGCCTTTTTGCCCCCAAATGAGGGGAATTTCTGCCTTTTTGCCCCAAAATATGGGGAATTTCAGGATTTTACCTCAAAATAAGGGGAATTTCAGCCTTTTTGCACCAAAATATGGGGAATTTCTGCCTTTTTGCCACAAAATAAGAAAAATTTCTGCAAGTCTGTAACAATATAAAAGAAATTTCTAAAATTTTGCCCCAAAATAAAGGAAATTTCTGATTTTTGCCCCAAAATAAAAAGAATTTCTCTATTTTTGCCCCAAAATAAAGGGAAATTCTGCCTTTTAGCCCCAAAATTAGGGGAGTTTCTGCAATTTTGCTCCAAAATACGAGAAATTTCTGCCTTTTTACCCGAAATTAAGTGGATTTTCTGCCTTTTTGCCCCCAAATAAGGGAAATTTCTGCAATTTTATCCCAAAATAAGGGAAATTTCTGCCTTTTTGCCCCAAAATAAGGGGAATTTCTGCCGTTTTGCCCTGAAATATGTGAAATTTCTGCAATTTTACCCCAAAATAAGGTGAATTTCTGCCTTTTTGCCCCAAAATAATGGGAATTTCTGCCTTTTTGCCCCAAAATAAGAAAAATTTTTGCTTTTTTCTCTGAAATAAGTGAAATTTCTGCAATTTTGCCCTAAAATAAGGGAAATTTCTGCAATTTTTCCCCATAATAAGGGAAATTTCTGCAATTTTGCCCCAAAATAAGGGGAATTTCTGTTTTTGTCCCCAAATAAGGGAAATTTCTGCAATTTTGCCCTAAAATAAGGGGATTTTCTGCATTTTTTGCCAAAAATAAGGGGAATTTCTGACATTTTGCCGCAAAATAAGTGAAATTTCTGCAGTTTTACCCCAAAATAAGGAAAATTTCTGCCTTTTTGCCCAAAAATTAGGGGAATTTCTGCAATTTTGCTCCAAAATACAAAGAATTTCTGCCTTTTTGCCCGAAAATAAAGGGAATGTATACCTTTTTGCCATAAAAAAGCAAATTTCTTCATTTTTGCCCCAAAATAAGGGGATTTTCCACCTTTTTGACTCAAAATAAGTGCAATTTCTGCCTTTTCCCCAAAATAAACGAAATTTCTGCCTTTTTGCCCCAAAATAAGGGGAATTTCAGCCTGATTACCTCAAAATAAGGGGAATTTCTGCCTTTTTGCCCCAAAATATGGGGAATTTCTGACTTTTTGCCCCAAAATAAGAAAAATTTCTGCAATTTTGTACCAAAATAAAAAATATTTCTGCCTTTTTGCCCCCCCAAAAAAATTTCTGCCTTTTTTTTCTCAAATACCTGAAATTTCTGCAATTTTGCCCCAAAATAAGGGAAATTTCTGCAATTTTGCCCCAATGTAAAGGAAATTTCTGCAATTTTGCCCCAAAATAAGGGGAATTTCTGACTGTTTGCTCCCGAAAAAGGAGATTTTCTGTCTTTTTGCCCCAAAATAAGGAGAATTTCTGCCTTTTTGCCCGAAAATTATGAGAATTTCTGCAATTTTGCTCCAAAATACAAAGAATTTCTGCCTTTTTGCCCGAAAATAAAGGGAATGTATAACTTTTTGCCATAAAAAAGCAAATTTCTTCATTTTTGCCCCAAAATAAGGGGAATTTCCACCTTTTTGACTCAAAATAAGTGCAATTTCTGCCTTTTCCCCAAAATAAACGAAATTTCTGTCTTTTTGCCCCAAAATAAGGGGAATTTCAGCCTTTTTACCTCAAAATATGGGGAATTTCTGACTTTTTGCCCCAAAATAAGAAAAATTTCTGCAATTTTGTACCAAAAGAAAAAAAATTTCTGCCTTTTTGCCCCCCCCAAAAAATTTCTGCCTTTTTTCCCTGAAATACGTGACATATCTCCAATTTTGCCCCAAAATAAGGGAAATTTCTACAATTTTGCCCCAATGTAAAGGAAATTTCTGCAATTTTGCCCCAAAATAAGGGGAATTTCTGACTGTTTGCTCCCGAAAAAGGAGATTTTCTGTCTTTTTGCCCCATAATAAGGAGAATTTCTGCCTTTTTGCCCAAAAATTATGAGAATTTCTGCAATTTTGCTTCAAAATACAGGGAATTTCTGCCTTTTAGCCCCAAAATAAAGGGAATTTCTGCATTTTACCTCAAATTGAGAATAATTTCTGCCTTTTGCCTCAAAATAAGGGGAATTTTCTGCCTTTTTGTTTCAAAATAAGAAAAATTTCTTCAATTTTGTACCATAATAAAAGAAATTTCTGCTCTTTGCCCCCAAATAAAAGGAATTTCTGACTTTTTGCCCTGAAATAAATGAAATTTCTGCAATTTTGCCCGAAAATAAGGGAAATTTGTGCCTCTTTGCCCCAAAATAAAAAGAAGTTTTGCCTTTTGCCCCAAAATATGGGGAATTTCAGCATTTTACCTCAAAATAAGAATTTCAGCCTTTTTGCCCCAAAATAAGGAAAATTTCTGCAATTTTGCCCCAAAATAAGGGGAATTTCTTCCTTTTTGCCCCAAAATAAAGGATATTTCAGCCTTTTTACCTGAAAATAAGTGAAATTTCTGCAATTTTGCCCCAAATAAGGGAAATTTCTGCAATTTTGCCTCAAAATAAGGTAAATTCCTGCAATTTTGCCCCAAAATAAGTGGAATTTCTGAGTTTTGTCCCAAAATAAGGAGAATTTCTGTCTTTTTGCCCCAACATATAGGGAATTTCTGCCTTTTTGCCCAACAATTAGGGGAATTTCTTCATTTTTGCTTCAAAATAAGGGGAATTTCTGCCTTTTTGCCTCTAAAGAAGTGGAATTTCTGTATTTTCCTTCCAAAACAAAGGGAATTTCTGTGTTTTTTGCCCCAAAATAAGGAAAATTTCCGACTTATTACCCTGAAATTAGTGAAACGTTTGCAATTTTGCCCCAAAATAAGGGAAATTTTTGCCTTTTTGCCCCCAAATAAGGGGAATTTCAGCCTTTTTACCTCAAAATAAGGGGAATTTCTGCATTTTTGCCACAAAATATTAGGAATTTCTGCCTTTTTGCCCCAAAATAAGAAAAATTTCTGCCATTTTTACGTGAAATAAGTGAAATTTCTGCAATTTTGCCCCAAAATAAGTAAAATTTCTGCAATTTTGCCCCAAAATAAGGGAAATTTCTGGAATTTTGCCCCAAAATAAGTGGAATTTCTGAGTTTTGCCCCAAAATAAGGAGAATTTCTGTCTTTTTGCCGAAAACATATAGGGAATTTCTGCCTTTTTGCCCCACAATTAGGGGATTTTCTGCAATTGTGCTCCAAAAAACGGGATATTTCTGCTTTTTTGCCCGAAAATAAGGGGAATATATACCTTTTGCCACAAAAAAGGGAAATTTCTTCATTTTTGCCCCAAAATAAGAGGAATTTCTGCCTTCTTACCTCAAAATAAGTGAAATTTCTGCCTTTTTACCCAAAAATAAACGGAATTTCTGACTTTTAGCCCCAAAATAAAAGGAATTTTTGAATTTTGCCCTGAAATAAGTGAAATTTCTGCAATTTTGCCCCAAAATAAGGGAAATTTCTGCCTTTTTTCCCCCAAATAAGGGCATTTCAGCATCTTTACCTCAAAATAAGGGGAATTTCTGCATTTTTGCCACAAAATATTAGGAATTTCTGCCTTTTTGCCCCAAAATAAGAAAAATTTCTGCCTTTTTTTTATCTGAAATAAGTGAAATTTCTGCAATTTTGCCCCAAAATAAGTGAAATTTCTGCAAATTTGCCCCAAAATAAGGGAAATTTCTGGAATTTGCCCCAAAATAAGTGGAATTTCTGAGTTTTGCCCCAAAATAAGGAGAATTTCTGTCTTTTTGCTCCAACATATAGGGAATTTCTGCCTTTTTGCCCCACAATTAGGGGATTTTCTGCAATTGTGCTCCAAAAAACGTAATATTTCTGCTTTTTTGCCCGAAAATAAGGAGAATATATACCTTTTGCCACAAAAAAAGGGAAATTTCTTCATTTTTGCCCCTAAATAAGAGGAATTTCTGCCTTCTTACCTCACAATATGTGAAATTTCTGCCTTTTTACCCAAAAATAAACAAAATTTCTGTCTTTTAGCCCAAAAATAAAAGGAATTTTTGAATTTTGCCCTGAAATAAGTGAAATTTCTGCAATTTTGCCCCAAAATAAGGGAAATTTCTGCCTTTTTGCCACAAAATAAAGGGAATTTCTGTATTTTTGCCCCAAAATAAGGGGAATTTCAGCATTTTACCTCATAATAAGGCGAATCTCTGCCTTTTTGCCCCAAAATATGGGGAATTTCTTCATTTTTGCCCCAAAATAAAGAAAATTTCTGCAATTTTGTACCAAAATAAAAGAAATTTCTGCCTTTTTGCCCCAAAATAAGAGAAATTTCTGCACTTTTTCCCTGAAATAAGTGAAATTTCTGCAATTTTGCCCCAAAATAAGGGAAATTTCTGCAATTTTGCCCCAAAATAAAGAAAATTTCTGCAATTTTACCCCAAAATAAGGGGAATTTCTGACTTTTTGCCCTGAAATAAGGAGAATTTCTGTCTTTTTGTTCCAAAATAATGTGAATTTCTGCATTTTCCTTCAAAATTAGGGAAATATGTGCAATTTTGCTTCAAAATACGGGGAAATCTGCCTTATTGCACAAAAATAAAGGGAATTTCTCCATTTTTGCACCAATATAAGGGGAATTTCTGAAATTTAGCTTTAAAATATGGGGAATTTCTGCGTTATTGTCCGAAATAAAGTGGAATTTCTGCCTTTTTGCCCTGAAATATTTGAAATTTCTGCAATTTTACCCCAAAATAAGGGGAATTTCTGTTTTTGGCCCCAAAATTAAGGGAATTTCTGCTTTTTGCCCCAAAATAAGGCAAATATCTGACTTTTTGCCCAGAAATAATTGAAATTTCTGCAATTTTGCCACAAAATAATAGGAATTTCTGCCTTTTTGCCGAAAATAAGGGGAATTTCAGCATTTTACCTTCAAATAAGGGGAATTTCTGCCTTTTTGCCACAAAATAAGGGGAATTTCTGCCCTATTGCCCTTAAATAAGGAAAATTTCGCTTTTCTGCCCCAATTAACGGGAATTTCTGCCTTTTTGCCACAAAGTAAAGGGAATTTCTGCCTTTTTGCCCCAAAATAACGGGAATTTCAGCCTTTTTACCTCAAAATAAGGGGAATTTCTGCCTTTTTCCCCAAAATATGGGTAATTTTTGCCTTTTTGTTCCAAAATAAGGAAAATTTCTACAATTTTGTATCAAAATAAAAGAAATTTCTGTTTTTGCCCGAAAATAAAAGGAATTTCTGACTTTTTGCCCTGAAATAAATGAAATTCCTGCAATTATGCCCGAAAATAAGGGAAATTTGTGCCTTTTTGCCCCCAAATGAGGGGAATTTCTGCCTTTTTGCCCCAAAATACGGGGAATTTCAGGATTTTACCTCAAAATAAGGGGAATTTCAGCCTTTTTGCACCAAAATATGGGGAATTTCTGCCTTTTTGCCACAAAATAAGAAAAATTTCTGCAAGTCTGTAACAATATAAAAGAAATTTCTAAAATTTTGCCCCAAAATAAAGGAAATTTCTGATTTTTGCCCCAAAATAAAAAGAATTTCTCTATTTTTGCCCCAAAATAAAGGGAAATTCTGCCTTTTAGCCCCAAAATTAGGGGAGTTTCTGCAATTTTGCTCCAAAATACGAGAAATTTCTGCCTTTTTACCCGAAATTAAGTGGATTTTCTGCCTTTTTGCCCCCAAATAAGGGAAATTTCTGCAATTTTATCCCAAAATAAGGGAAATTTCTGCCTTTTTGCCCCAAAATAAGGGGAATTTCTGCCGTTTTGCCCTGAAATATGTGAAATTTCTGCAATTTTACCCCAAAATAAGGTGAATTTCTGCCTTTTTGCCCCAAAATAATGGGAATTTCTGCCTTTTTGCCCCAAAATAAGAAAAATTTTTGCTTTTTTCTCTGAAATAAGTGAAATTTCTGCAATTTTGCCCTAAAATAAGGGAAATTTCTGCAATTTTTCCCCATAATAAGGGAAATTTCTGCAATTTTGCCCCAAAATAAGGGGAATTTCTGTTTTTGTCCCCAAATAAGGGAAATTTCTGCAATTTTGCCCTAAAATAAGGGGATTTTCTGCATTTTTTGCCAAAAATAAGGGGAATTTCTGACATTTTGCCGCAAAATAAGTGAAATTTCTGCAGTTTTACCCCAAAATAAGGAAAATTTCTGCCTTTTTGCCCAAAAATTAGGGGAATTTCTGCAATTTTGCTCCAAAATACAAAGAATTTCTGCCTTTTTGCCCGAAAATAAAGGGAATGTATATCTTTTTGCCATAAAAAAGCAAATTTCTTCATTTTTGCCCCAAAATAAGGGGATTTTCCACCTTTTTGACTCAAAATAAGTGCAATTTCTGCCTTTTCCCCAAAATAAACGAAATTTCTGCCTTTTTGCCCCAAAATAAGGGGAATTTCAGCCTGATTACCTCAAAATAAGGGGAATTTCTGCCTTTTTGCCCCAAAATATGGGGAATTTCTGACTTTTTGCCCCAAAATAAGAAAAATTTCTGCAATTTTGTACCAAAATAAAAAATATTTCTGCCTTTTTGCCCCCCCCAAAAAATTTCTGCCTTTTTTTTCTCAAATACCTGAAATTTCTGCAATTTTGCCCCAAAATAAGGGAAATTTCTGCAATTTTGCCCCAATGTAAAGGAAATTTCTGCAATTTTGCCCCAAAATAAGGGGAATTTCTGACTGTTTGCTCCCGAAAAAGGAGATTTTCTGTCTTTTTGCCCCAAAATAAGGAGAATTTCTGCCTTTTTGCCCGAAAATTATGAGAATTTCTGCAATTTTGCTCCAAAATACAAAGAATTTCTGCCTTTTTGCCCGAAAATAAAGGGAATGTATACCTTTTTGCCATAAAAAAGCAAATTTCTTCATTTTTGCCCCAAAATAAGGGGATTTTCCACCTTTTTGACTCAAAATAAGTGCAATTTCTGCCTTTTCCCCAAAATAAACGAAATTTCTGCCTTTTTGCCCCAAAATAAGGGGAATTTCAGCCTGATTACCTCAAAATAAGGGGAATTTCTGCCTTTTTGCCCCAAAATATGGGGAATTTCTGACTTTTTGCCCCAAAATAAGAAAAATTTCTGCAATTTTGTACCAAAATAAAAAATATTTCTGCCTTTTTGCCCCCCCAAAAAAATTTCTGCCTTTTTTTTCTCAAATACCTGAAATTTCTGCAATTTTGCCCCAAAATAAGGGAAATTTCTGCAATTTTGCCCCAATGTAAAGGAAATTTCTGCAATTTTGCCCCAAAATAAGGGGAATTTCTGACTGTTTGCTCCCGAAAAAGGAGATTTTCTGTCTTTTTGCCCCAAAATAAGGAGAATTTCTGCCTTTTTGCCCGAAAATTATGATAATTTCTGCAATTTTGCTCCAAAATACAAAGAATTTCTGCCTTTTTGCCCGAAAATAAAGGGAATGTATACCTTTTTGCCATAAAAAAGCAAATTTCTTCATTTTTGCCCCAAAATAAGGGGAATTTCCACCTTTTTGACTCAAAATAAGTGCAATTTCTGCCTTTTCCCCAAAATAAACGAAATTTCTGTCTTTTTGCCCCAAAATAAGGGGAATTTCAGCCTTTTTACTTCAAAATATGGGGAATTTCTGACTTTTTGCCCCAAAATAAGAAAAATTTCTGCAATTTTGTACCAAAAGAAAAAAAATTTCTGCCTTTTTGCCCCCCCAAAAAAATTTCTGCCTTTTTTCCCTGAAATACGTGACATATCTCCAATTTTGCCCCAAAATAAGGGAAATTTCTACAATTTTGCCCCAATGTAAAGGAAATTTCTGCAATTTTGCCCCAAAATAAGGGGAATTTCTGACTGTTTGCTCCCGAAAAAGGAGATTTTCTGTCTTTTTGCCCCATAATAAGGAGAATTTCTGCCTTTTTGGCCAAAAATTATGAGAATTTCTTCAATTTTGCTTCAAAATACAGGGAATTTCTGCCTTTTAGCCCCAAAATAAAGGGAATTTCTGCATTTTACCTCAAATTGAGAATAATTTCTGCCTTTTGCCTCAAAATAAGGGGAATTTTCTGCCTTTTTGTTTCAAAATAAGAAAAATTTCTTCAATTTTGTACCATAATAAAAGAAATTTCTGCTCTTTGCCCCCAAATAAAAGGAATTTCTGACTTTTTGCCCTGAAATAAATGAAATTTCTGCAATTTTGCCCGAAAATAAGGGAAATTTGTGCCTCTTTGCCCCAAAATAAAAAGAAGTTTTGCCTTTTGCCCCAAAATATGGGGAATTTCAGCATTTTACCTCAAAATAAGAATTTCAGCCTTTTTGCCCCAAAATAAGGAAAATTTCTGCAATTTTGCCCCAAAATAAGGGGAATTTCTTCCTTTTTGCCCCAAAATAAAGGATATTTCAGCCTTTTTACCTGAAAATAAGTGAAATTTCTGCAATTTTGCCCCAAATAAGGGAAATTTCTGCAATTTTGCCTCAAAATAAGGTAAATTCCTGCAATTTTGCCCCAAAATAAGTGGAATTTCTGAGTTTTGTCCCAAAATAAGGAGAATTTCTGTCTTTTTGCCCCAACATATAGGGAATTTCTGCCTTTTTGCCCAACAATTAGGGGAATTTCTTCATTTTTGCTTCAAAATAAGGGGAATTTCTGCCTTTTTGCCTCTAAAGAAGTGGAATTTCTGTATTTTCCTTCCAAAACAAAGGGAATTTCTGTGTTTTTTGCCCCAAAATAAGGAAAATTTCCGACTTATTACCCTGAAATTAGTGAAACGTTTGCAATTTTGCCCCAAAATAAGGGAAATTTTTGCCTTTTTGCCCCCAAATAAGGGGAATTTCAGCCTTTTTACCTCAAAATAAGGGGAATTTCTGCATTTTTGCCACAAAATATTAGGAATTTCTGCCTTTTTGCCCCAAAATAAGAAAAATTTCTGCCATTTTTACGTGAAATAAGTGAAATTTCTGCAATTTTGCCCCAAAATAAGTAAAATTTCTGCAATTTTGCCCCAAAATAAGGGAAATTTCTGGAATTTTGCCCCAAAATAAGTGGAATTTCTGAGTTTTGCCCCAAAATAAGGAGAATTTCTGTCTTTTTGCCGAAAACATATAGGGAATTTCTGCCTTTTTGCCCCACAATTAGGGGATTTTCTGCAATTGTGCTCCAAAAAACGGGATATTTCTGCTTTTTTGCCCGAAAATAAGGGGAATATATACCTTTTGCCACAAAAAAGGGAAATTTCTTCATTTTTGCCCCAAAATAAGAGGAATTTCTGCCTTCTTACCTCAAAATAAGTGAAATTTCTGCCTTTTTACCCAAAAATAAACGGAATTTCTGACTTTTAGCCCCAAAATAAAAGGAATTTTTGAATTTTGCCCTGAAATAAGTGAAATTTCTGCAATTTTGCCCCAAAATAAGGGAAATTTCTGCCTTTTTTCCCCCAAATAAGGGCATTTCAGCATCTTTACCTCAAAATAAGGGGAATTTCTGCATTTTTGCCACAAAATATTAGGAATTTCTGCCTTTTTGCCCCAAAATAAGAAAAATTTCTGCCTTTTTTTTATCTGAAATAAGTGAAATTTCTGCAATTTTGCCCCAAAATAAGTGAAATTTCTGCAAATTTGCCCCAAAATAAGGGAAATTTCTGGAATTTGCCCCAAAATAAGTGGAATTTCTGAGTTTTGCCCCAAAATAAGGAGAATTTCTGTCTTTTTGCTCCAACATATAGGGAATTTCTGCCTTTTTGCCCCACAATTAGGGGATTTTCTGCAATTGTGCTCCAAAAAACGTAATATTTCTGCTTTTTTGCCCGAAAATAAGGAGAATATATACCTTTTGCCACAAAAAAAGGGAAATTTCTTCATTTTTGCCCCTAAATAAGAGGAATTTCTGCCTTCTTACCTCACAATATGTGAAATTTCTGCCTTTTTACCCAAAAATAAACAAAATTTCTGTCTTTTAGCCCAAAAATAAAAGGAATTTTTGAATTTTGCCCTGAAATAAGTGAAATTTCTGCAATTTTGCCCCAAAATAAGGGAAATTTCTGCCTTTTTGCCACAAAATAAAGGGAATTTCTGTATTTTTGCCCCAAAATAAGGGGAATTTCAGCATTTTACCTCATAATAAGGCGAATCTCTGCCTTTTTGCCCCAAAATATGGGGAATTTCTTCATTTTTGCCCCAAAATAAAGAAAATTTCTGCAATTTTGTACCAAAATAAAAGAAATTTCTGCCTTTTTGCCCCAAAATAAGAGAAATTTCTGCACTTTTTCCCTGAAATAAGTGAAATTTCTGCAATTTTGCCCCAAAATAAGGGAAATTTCTGCAATTTTGCCCCAAAATAAAGAAAATTTCTGCAATTTTACCCCAAAATAAGGGGAATTTCTGACTTTTTGCCCTGAAATAAGGAGAATTTCTGTCTTTTTGTTCCAAAATAATGTGAATTTCTGCATTTTCCTTCAAAATTAGGGAAATATGTGCAATTTTGCTTCAAAATACGGGGAAATCTGCCTTATTGCACAAAAATAAAGGGAATTTCTCCATTTTTGCACCAATATAAGGGGAATTTCTGAAATTTAGCTTTAAAATACGGGGAATTTCTGCGTTATTGTCCGAAATAAAGTGGAATTTCTGCCTTTTTGCCCTGAAATATTTGAAATTTCTGCAATTTTACCCCAAAATAAGGGGAATTTCTGTTTTTGGCCCCAAAATTAAGGGAATTTCTGCTTTTTGCCCCAAAATAAGGCAAATATCTGACTTTTTGCCCAGAAATAATTGAAATTTCTGCAATTTTGCCACAAAATAATAGGAATTTCTGCCTTTTTGCCGAAAATAAGGGGAATTTCAGCATTTTACCTTCAAATAAGGGGAATTTCTGCCTTTTTGCCACAAAATAAGGGGAATTTCTGCCCTATTGCCCTTAAATAAGGAAAATTTCGCTTTTCTGCCCCAATTAACGGGAATTTCTGCCTTTTTGCCACAAAGTAAAGGGAATTTCTGCCTTTTTGCCCCAAAATAACGGGAATTTCAGCCTTTTTACCTCAAAATAAGGGGAATTTCTGCCTTTTTCCCCAAAATATGGGTAATTTTTGCCTTTTTGTTCCAAAATAAGGAAAATTTCTACAATTTTGTATCAAAATAAAAGAAATTTCTGTTTTTGCCCGAAAATAAAAGGAATTTCTGACTTTTTGCCCTGAAATAAATGAAATTCCTGCAATTATGCCCGAAAATAAGGGAAATTTGTGCCTTTTTGCCCCCAAATGAGGGGAATTTCTGCCTTTTTGCCCCAAAATATGGGGAATTTCAGGATTTTACCTCAAAATAAGGGGAATTTCAGCCTTTTTGCACCAAAATATGGGGAATTTCTGCCTTTTTGCCACAAAATAAGAAAAATTTCTGCAAGTCTGTAACAATATAAAAGAAATTTCTAAAATTTTGCCCCAAAATAAAGGAAATTTCTGATTTTTGCCCCAAAATAAAAAGAATTTCTCTATTTTTGCCCCAAAATAAAGGGAAATTCTGCCTTTTAGCCCCAAAATTAGGGGAGTTTCTGCAATTTTGCTCCAAAATACGAGAAATTTCTGCCTTTTTACCCGAAATTAAGTGGATTTTCTGCCTTTTTGCCCCCAAATAAGGGAAATTTCTGCAATTTTATCCCAAAATAAGGGAAATTTCTGCCTTTTTGCCCCAAAATAAGGGGAATTTCTGCCGTTTTGCCCTGAAATATGTGAAATTTCTGCAATTTTACCCCAAAATAAGGTGAATTTCTGCCTTTTTGCCCCAAAATAATGGGAATTTCTGCTTTTTTGCCCCAAAATAAGAAAAATTTTTGCTTTTTTTCTCTGAAATAAGTGAAATTTCTGCAATTTTGCCCTAAAATAAGGGAAATTTCTGCAATTTTTCCCCATAATAAGGGAAATTTCTGCAATTTTGCCCCAAAATAAGGGGAATTTCTGTTTTTGTCCCGAAATAAGGGAAATTTCTGCAATTTTGCCCTAAAATAAGGGGATTTTCTGCATTTTTTGCCAAAAATAAGGGGAATTTCTGACATTTTGCCGCAAAATAAGTGAAATTTCTGCAGTTTTACCCCAAAATAAGGAAAATTTCTGCCTTTTTGCCCAAAAATTAGGGGAATTTCTGCAATTTTGCTCCAAAATACAAAGAATTTCTGCCTTTTTGCCCGAAAATAAAGGGAATGTATACCTTTTTGCCATAAAAAAGCAAATTTCTTCATTTTTGCCCCAAAATAAGGGGATTTTCCACCTTTTTGACTCAAAATAAGTGCAATTTCTGCCTTTTCCCCAAAATAAACGAAATTTCTGCCTTTTTGCCCCAAAATAAGGGGAATTTCAGCCTTATTACCTCAAAATAAGGGGAATTTCTGCATTTTTGCCCCAAAATATGGGGAATTTCTGACTTTTTGCCCCAAAATAAAAAAAATTTCTGCAATTTTGTACCAAAATAAAAAATATTTCTGCCTTTTTGCCCCCCCAAAAAAATTTCTGCCTTTTTTTTCTCAAATACCTGAAATTTCTGCAATTTTGCCCCAAAATAAGGGAAATTTCTGCAATTTTGCCCCAATGTAAAGGAAATTTCTGCAATTTTGCCCCAAAATAAGGGGAATTTCTGACTGTTTGCTCCCGAAAAAGGAGATTTTCTGTCTTTTTGCCCAAAAATAAGGAGAATTTCTGCCTTTTTGCCCGAAAATTAAGAGAATTTCTGCAATTTTGCTTCAAAATACAGGGAATTTCTGCTTTTTAGCCCCAAAATAAAGGGAATTTCTGCATTTTACTTCAAATTGAGAATAATTTCTGCCTTTTGCCTCAAAATAAGGGGAATTTTCTGCCTTTTTGTTTCAAAATAAGAAAAATTTCTTCAATTTTGTACCATAATAAAAGAAATTTCTGCTCTTTGCCCCAAAATAAAAGGAATTTCTGACTTTTTGCCCTGAAATAAATGAAATTTCTGCAATTTTGCCCGAAAATAAGGGAAATTTGTGCCTCTTTCCCTAAAAATAAGAAGAAGTTTTACCTTTTGCCCCAGAATATGGGGAATTTCAGCATTTTACCTCAAAATAAGAATTTCAGCCTTTTTGCCCCAAAATAAGGAAAATTTCTGCAATTTTGCCCCAAAATAAGGGGAATTTCTTCCTTTTTGCCCCAAAATAAAGGATATTTCAGCCTTTTTACCTGAAAATAAGTGAAATTTCTGCAATTTTGCCCCAAATAAGGGAAATTTCTGCAATTTTGCCTCAAAATAAGGTAAATTCCTGCAATTTTGCCCCAAAATAAGTGGAATTTCTGAGTTTTGTCCCAAAATAAGGAGAATTTCTGTCTTTTTGCCCCAACATATAGGGAATTTCTGCCTTTTTGCCCAACAATTAGGGGAATTTCTTCATTTTTGCTTCAAAATAAGGGGAATTTCTGCCTTTTTGCCTCTAAAGAAGTGGAATTTCTGTATTTTCCTTCCAAAACAAAGGGAATTTCTGTGTTTTTTGCCCCAAAATAAGGAAAATTTCTGACTTATTACCCTGAAATTAGTGAAATGTTTGCAATTTTGCCCCAAAATAAGGGAAATTTCTGCCTTTTTGCCCCCAAATAAGGGGAATTTCAGCCTTTTTACCTCAAAATAAGGGGAATTTCTGCATTTTTGCCACAAAATATTAGGAATTTCTGCCTTTTTGCCCCAAAATAAGAAAAATTTCTGCCTTTTTTTTTATCTGAAATAAGTGAAATTTCTGCAATTTTGCCCCAAAATAAGTGAAATTTCTGCAAATTTGCCCCAAAATAAGGGAAATTTCTGGAATTTGCCCCAAAATAAGTGGAATTTCTGAGTTTTTCCCCAAAATAAGGAGAATTTCTGTCTTTTTGCTCTAACATATAGGGAATTTCTGCCTTTTTGCCCCACCATTAGGGGATTTTCTGCAATTGTGCTCCAAAAAACGGGATATTTCTGCTTTTTTGCCCGAAAATAAGGAGAATATATACCTTTTGCCACAAAAAAAGGGAAATTTCTTCATTTTTGCCCCAAAATAAGAGGAATTTCTGCCTTCTTACCTCACAATAAGTGAAATTTCTGCCTTTTTACCCAAAAATAAACAAAATTTCTGTCTTTTTGCCCAAAAATAAAAGGAATTTTTGAATTTTGCCCTGAAATAAGTGAAATTTCTGCAATTTTGCCCCAAAATAAGGGAAATTTCTGCCTTTTTGCCACAAAATAAAGGGAATTTCTGTATTTTTGCCCCAAAATAAGGGGAATTTCAGCATTTTACCTCATAATAAGGCGAATCTCTGCCTTTTTGCCCCAAAATATGGGGAATTTCTTCATTTTTGCCCCAAAATAAAGAAAATTTCTGCAATTTTGTACCAAAATAAAAGAAATTTCTGCCTTTTTGCCCCAAAATAAGAGAAATTTCTGCACTTTTTCCCTGAAATAAGTGAAATTTCTGCAATTTTGCCCCAAAATAAGAGAAATTTCTGCAATTTTGCCCCAAAATAAAGAAAATTTCTGCAATTTTACCCCAAAAGAAGGGGAATTTCTGACTTTTTGCCCTGAAATAAGGAGAATTTCTGTCTTTTTGTTCCAAAATAATGTGAATTTCTGCATTTTCCTTCAAAATTAGGGAAATATGTGCAATTTTGCTTCAAAATACGGGGAAATCTGCCTTATTGCACAAAAATAAAGGGAATTTCTCCATTTTTGCACCAATATAAGGGGAATTTCTGAAATTTAGCTTTAAAATACGGGGAATTTCTGCGTTATTGTCCGAAATAAAGTGGAATTTCTGCCTTTTTGCCCTGAAATATTTGAAATTTCTGCAATTTTACCCCAAAATAAGGGGAATTTCTGTTTTTGGCCCCAAAATTAAGGGAATTTCTGCTTTTTGCCCCAAAATAAGGCAAATATCTGACTTTTTGCCCAGAAATAATTGAAATTTCTGCAATTTTGCCCCAAAATAATAGGAATTTCTGCCTTTTTGCCGAAAATAAGGGGAATTTCAGCATTTTACCTTCAAATAAGGGGAATTTCTGCCTTTTTGCCACAAAATAAGGGGAATTTCTGCCCTATTGCCCTTAAATAAGGAAAATTTCTGCTTTTCTGCCCCAATTAACGGGAATTTCTGCCTTTTTGCCACAAAGTAAAGGGAATTTATGCCTTTTTGCCCCCAAATAACAGGAATTTCAGCCTTTTTACCTCAAAATAAGGGGAATTTCTGCCTTTTTCCCCAAAATATGGGTAATTTTTGCCTTTTTGTTCCAAAATAAGGAAAATTTCTACAATTTTGTATCAAAATAAAAGAAATTTCTGTTTTTGCCCGAAAATAAAAGGAATTTCTGACTTTTTGCCCTGAAATAAATGAAATTCCTGCAATTATGCCCGAAAATAAGGGAAATTTGTGCCTTTTTGCCCCCAAATGAGGGGAATTTCTGCCTTTTTGCCCCAAAATATGGGGAATTTCAGGATTTTACCTCAAAATAAGGGGAATTTCAGCCTTTTTGCACCAAAATATGGGGAATTTCTGCCATTTTGCCACAAAATAAGAAAAATTTCTGCAAGTCTGTAACAATATAAAAGAAATTTCTAAAATTTTGCCCCAAAATAAAGGAAATTTCTGATTTTTGCCCCAAAATAAAAAGAATTTCTCTATTTTTGCCCCAAAATAAAGGGAATTTCTGCCTTTTTGCCCCAAAATTAGGGGAGTTTCTGCAATTTTGCTCCAAAATACAAGAAATTTCTGCCTTTTTACCCGAAATTAAGTGGATTTTCTGCCTTTTTGCCCCCAAATAAGAAAAAATTTCTGCAATTTTATCCCAAAATAAGGGAAATTTCTGCCTTTTTGCCCCAAAATAAGGGGAATTTCTGCCGTTTTGCCCCGAAATATGTGAAATTTCTGCAATTTTACCCCAAAATAAGGTGAATTTCTGCCTTTTTGCCCCAAAATAATGGGAATTTCTGCCTTTTTGCCCCAAAATAAGAAAAATTTTTGCTTTTTTTTCTCTGAAATAAGTGAAATTTCTGCAATTTTGCCCTAAAATAAAGGAAATTTCTGCAATTTTTTCCTATAATAAGGGAAATTTCTGCAATTTTGCCCCAAAATAAGGGGAATTTCTGTTTTTGTCCCCAAATAAGGGAAATTTCTGCAATTTTGCCCTAAAATAAGGGGATTTTCTGCATTTTTTGCCAAAAATAAAAGGAATTTCTGACATTTTGCCGCAAAATAAGTGAAATTTCTGCAGTTTTACCCCAAAATAAGAAAAATTTCTGCCTTTTTGCCCAAAAATTAGGGGAATTTCTGCAATTTTGCTCCAAAATACAAAGAATTTCTGCCTTTTTGCCCGAAAATAAAGGGAATGTATACCCTTTTGAAATAAAAAAGCAAATTTCTTCATTTTTGCCCCAAAATAAGGGGAATTTCCACCTTTTTGACTCAAAATAAGTGCAATTTCTGCCTTTTCCCCAAAATAAATGAAATTTCTGTCTTTTTGCCCCAAAATAAGGGGAATTTCAGCCTTTTTACCTCAAAATAAGGGGAATTTCTGCCTTTTTGCCCCAAAATATGGGGAATTTCTGACTTTTTGCCCCAAAATAAGAAAAATTTCTGCAATTTTGTACCAAATTAAAAAAAATTTCTGCCTTTTTGACCCCAAAAAAAATTTCTGCCTATTTTCCCTGAAATACGTGAAATTTCTGCAATTTTGCCCCAAAATAAGGGAAATTTCTACAATTTTGCCCCAATGTAAAGGAAATTTCTGCAATTTTGCCCCAAAATAAAATCTATTTCTGAATGTTTGCTCCCGAAAAAGGAGATTTTCTGTCTTTTTGCCCAAAAATAAGGAGAATTTCTGCCTTTTTGCCCGAAAATTAAGAGAATTTCTGCAATTTTGCTTCAAAATACAGGGAATTTCTGCTTTTTAGCCCCAAAATAAAGGGAATTTCTGCATTTTACTTCAAATTGAGAATAATTTCTGCCTTTTGCCTCAAAATAAGGGGAATTTTCTGCCTTTTTGTTTCAAAATAAGAAAAATTTCTTCAATTTTGTACCATAATAAAAGAAATTTCTGCTCTTTGCCCCAAAATAAAAGGAATTTCTGACTTTTTGCCCTGAAATAAATGAAATTTCTGCAATTTTGCCCGAAAATAAGGGAAATTTGTGCCTCTTTCCCTAAAAATAAGAAGAAGTTTTACCTTTTGCCCCAGAATATGGGGAATTTCAGCATTTTACCTCAAAATAAGAATTTCAGCCTTTTTGCCCCAAAATAAGGAAAATTTCTGCAATTTTGCCCCAAAATAAGGGGAATTTCTTCCTTTTTGCCCCAAAATAAAGGATATTTCAGCCTTTTTACCTGAAAATAAGTGAAATTTCTGCAATTTTGCCCCAAATAAGGGAAATTTCTGCAATTTTGCCTCAAAATAAGGTAAATTCCTGCAATTTTGCCCCAAAATAAGTGGAATTTCTGAGTTTTGTCCCAAAATAAGGAGAATTTCTGTCTTTTTGCCCCAACATATAGGGAATTTCTGCCTTTTTGCCCAACAATTAGGGGAATTTCTTCATTTTTGCTTCAAAATAAGGGGAATTTCTGCCTTTTTGCCTCTAAAGAAGTGGAATTTCTGTATTTTCCTTCCAAAACAAAGGGAATTTCTGTGTTTTTTGCCCCAAAATAAGGAAAATTTCTGACTTATTACCCTGAAATTAGTGAAATGTTTGCAATTTTGCCCCAAAATAAGGGAAATTTCTGCCTTTTTGCCCCCAAATAAGGGGAATTTCAGCCTTTTTACCTCAAAATAAGGGGAATTTCTGCATTTTTGCCACAAAATATTAGGAATTTCTGCCTTTTTGCCCCAAAATAAGAAAAATTTCTGCCTTTTTTTTTATCTGAAATAAGTGAAATTTCTGCAATTTTGCCCCAAAATAAGTGAAATTTCTGCAAATTTGCCCCAAAATAAGGGAAATTTCTGGAATTTGCCCCAAAATAAGTGGAATTTCTGAGTTTTTCCCCAAAATAAGGAGAATTTCTGTCTTTTTGCTCTAACATATAGGGAATTTCTGCCTTTTTGCCCCACCATTAGGGGATTTTCTGCAATTGTGCTCCAAAAAACGGGATATTTCTGCTTTTTTGCCCGAAAATAAGGAGAATATATACCTTTTGCCACAAAAAAAGGGAAATTTCTTCATTTTTGCCCCAAAATAAGAGGAATTTCTGCCTTCTTACCTCACAATAAGTGAAATTTCTGCCTTTTTACCCAAAAATAAACAAAATTTCTGTCTTTTTGCCCAAAAATAAAAGGAATTTTTGAATTTTGCCCTGAAATAAGTGAAATTTCTGCAATTTTGCCCCAAAATAAGGGAAATTTCTGCCTTTTTGCCACAAAATAAAGGGAATTTCTGTATTTTTGCCCCAAAATAAGGGGAATTTCAGCATTTTACCTCATAATAAGGCGAATCTCTGCCTTTTTGCCCCAAAATATGGGGAATTTCTTCATTTTTGCCCCAAAATAAAGAAAATTTCTGCAATTTTGTACCAAAATAAAAGAAATTTCTGCCTTTTTGCCCCAAAATAAGAGAAATTTCTGCACTTTTTCCCTGAAATAAGTGAAATTTCTGCAATTTTGCCCCAAAATAAGAGAAATTTCTGCAATTTTGCCCCAAAATAAAGAAAATTTCTGCAATTTTACCCCAAAAGAAGGGGAATTTCTGACTTTTTGCCCTGAAATAAGGAGAATTTCTGTCTTTTTGTTCCAAAATAATGTGAATTTCTGCATTTTCCTTCAAAATTAGGGAAATATGTGCAATTTTGCTTCAAAATACGGGGAAATCTGCCTTATTGCACAAAAATAAAGGGAATTTCTCCATTTTTGCACCAATATAAGGGGAATTTCTGAAATTTAGCTTTAAAATACGGAGAATTTCTGCGTTATTGTCCGAAATAAAGTGGAATTTCTGCCTTTTTGCCCTGAAATATTTGAAATTTCTGCAATTTTACCCCAAAATAAGGGGAATTTCTGTTTTTGGCCCCAAAATTAAGGGAATTTCTGCTTTTTGCCCCAAAATAAGGCAAATATCTGACTTTTTGCCCAGAAATAATTGAAATTTCTGCAATTTTGCCCCAAAATAATAGGAATTTCTGCCTTTTTGCCGAAAATAAGGGGAATTTCAGCATTTTACCTTCAAATAAGGGGAATTTCTGCCTTTTTGCCACAAAATAAGGGGAATTTCTGCCCTATTGCCCTTAAATAAGGAAAATTTCTGCTTTTCTGCCCCAATTAACGGGAATTTCTGCCTTTTTGCCACAAAGTAAAGGGAATTTATGCCTTTTTGCCCCCAAATAACAGGAATTTCAGCCTTTTTACCTCAAAATAAGGGGAATTTCTGCCTTTTTCCCCAAAATATGGGTAATTTTTGCCTTTTTGTTCCAAAATAAGGAAAATTTCTACAATTTTGTATCAAAATAAAAGAAATTTCTGTTTTTGCCCGAAAATAAAAGGAATTTCTGACTTTTTGCCCTGAAATAAATGAAATTCCTGCAATTATGCCCGAAAATAAGGGAAATTTGTGCCTTTTTGCCCCCAAATGAGGGGAATTTCTGCCTTTTTGCCCCAAAATATGGGGAATTTCAGGATTTTACCTCAAAATAAGGGGAATTTCAGCCTTTTTGCACCAAAATATGGGGAATTTCTGCCATTTTGCCACAAAATAAGAAAAATTTCTGCAAGTCTGTAACAATATAAAAGAAATTTCTAAAATTTTGCCCCAAAATAAAGGAAATTTCTGATTTTTGCCCCAAAATAAAAAGAATTTCTCTATTTTTGCCCCAAAATAAAGGGAATTTCTGCCTTTTTGCCCCAAAATTAGGGGAGTTTCTGCAATTTTGCTCCAAAATACAAGAAATTTCTGCCTTTTTACCCGAAATTAAGTGGATTTTCTGCCTTTTTGCCCCCAAATAAGAAAAAATTTCTGCAATTTTATCCCAAAATAAGGGAAATTTCTGCCTTTTTGCCCCAAAATAAGGGGAATTTCTGCCGTTTTGCCCCGAAATATGTGAAATTTCTGCAATTTTACCCCAAAATAAGGTGAATTTCTGCCTTTTTGCCCCAAAATAATGGGAATTTCTGCCTTTTTGCCCCAAAATAAGAAAAATTTTTGCTTTTTTTTCTCTGAAATAAGTGAAATTTCTGCAATTTTGCCCTAAAATAAAGGAAATTTCTGCAATTTTTTCCTATAATAAGGGAAATTTCTGCAATTTTGCCCCAAAATAAGGGGAATTTCTGTTTTTGCCCCCAAATAAGGGAAATTTCTGCAATTTTGCCCTAAAATAAGGGGATTTTCTGCATTTTTTGCCAAAAATAAAAGGAATTTCTGACATTTTGCCGCAAAATAAGTGAAATTTCTGCAGTTTTACCCCAAAATAAGAAAAATTTCTGCCTTTTTGCCCAAAAATTAGGGGAATTTCTGCAATTTTGCTCCAAAATACAAAGAATTTCTGCCTTTTTGCCCGAAAATAAAGGGAATGTATACCCTTTTGAAATAAAAAAGCAAATTTCTTCATTTTTGCCCCAAAATAAGGGGAATTTCCACCTTTTTGACTCAAAATAAGTGCAATTTCTGCCTTTTCCCCAAAATAAATGAAATTTCTTTCTTTTTGCCCCAAAATAAGGGGAATTTCAGCCTTTTTACCTCAAAATAAGGGGAATTTCTGCCTTTTTGCCCCAAAATATGGGGAATTTCTGACTTTTTGCCCCAAAATAAGAAAAATTTCTGCAATTTTGTACCAAATTAAAAAAAATTTCTGCCTTTTTGACCCCAAAAAAAATTTCTGCCTATTTTCCCTGAAATACGTGAAATTTCTGCAATTTTGCCCCAAAATAAGGGAAATTTCTACAATTTTGCCCCAATGTAAAGGAAATTTCTGCAATTTTGCCCCAAAATAAAATCTATTTCTGAATGTTTGCTCCCGAAAAAGGAGATTTTCTGTCTTTTTGCCCCATAATAAGGAGAATTTCTGCCTTTTTGCCCATAAATTATGAGAATTTCTGCAATTTTGCTTCAAAATACAGGGAATTTCTGTTTTTTAGCCCCAAAATAAAGGGAATTTCTGCATTTTACCTCAAATTGAGAATAATTTCTGCCTTTTGCCTCAAAATAAGGGGAATTTTCTGCCTTTTTGTTTCAAAATAAGAAAAATTTCGTCAATTTTGTACCATAATAAAAGAAATTTCTGCTCTTTGCCCCAAAATAAAAGGAATTTCTGACTTTTTGCCCTGAAATAAATGAAATTTCTGCAATTTTGCCCGAAAATAAGGGAAATTTGTGCCTCTTTGCCCCAAAAATAAAAAGAAGTTTTGCCTTTTGCCCCAAAATATGGGGAATTTCAGCATTTTACCTCAAAATAAGAATTTCAGCCCTTTTGCCCCAAAATAAGGAAAATTTCTGCAATTTTGCCCCAAAATAAGGGGAATTTCTTCCTTTTTGCCCCAAAATAAAGGATATTTCAGCCTTTTTACCTGAAAATAAGTGAAATTTCTGCAATTTTGCCCCAAATAAGGGAAATTTCTGCAATTTTGCCTCAAAATAAGGTAAATTCCTGCAATTTTGCCCCAAAATAAGTGGAATTTCTGAGTTTTGTCCCAAAATAAGGAGAATTTCTGTCTTTTTGCCCCAACATATAGGGAATTTCTGCCTTTTTGCCCAACAATTAGGGGAATTTCTTCATTTTTGCTTCAAAATAAGGGGAATTTCTGCCTTTTTGCCTCTAAAGAAGTGGAATTTCTGTATTTTCCTTCCAAAACAAAGGGAATTTCTGTGTTTTTTGCCCCAAAATAAGGAAAATTTCTGACTTATTACCCTGAAATAAGTTAAATGTTTGCAATTTTGCCCCAAAATAAGGGAAATTTCTGCCTTTTTGCCCTAAAATAAGGGGAATTTCAGCCTTTTTACCTCAAAATAAGGGGAATTTCTGCATTTTTGCCACAAAATATTAGGAATTTCTGCATTTTTGCCCCAAAATAAGAAAAATTTCTGCCATTTTTACCTGAAATAAGTGAAATTTCTCCAATTGTGCCCCAAAATAAGTAAAATTTCTGCAATTTTGCCCCAAAATAACGGAAATTTCTGGAATTTTGCCCCAAAATAAGGGGAATTTCTGAGTTTTGCCCCAAAATAAGGAGAATTTCTGTCTTTTTGCCCCAACATATAGGGAATTTCTGCCTTTTTGCCCCACAATTAGGGGATCTTCTTAAATTCTGTTCCAAAATACGGGGAATTTCTGCTTTTTTGCCCGAAAATAAGGGGAATGTATACCTTTTGCCACAAAAAAGAGAAATTTCTTCATTTTTGCCCCAAAATAAGAGGAATTTCTGCCTTCTTACCTCAAAATAAGTGAAATTTCTGCCTTTTTACCTAAAAATGAACGGAATTTCTGTCTTTTTGCCCCAAAATAAAAGGAATTTTTGAATTTTGCCCTAAAATAAGTGAAATTTCTGCAATTTTGTCCCAAAATAAGGGAAATTTCTGCCTTTTTTGCCACAAAATAAAGGGAATTTCTGTATTTTTGCCCCAAAATAAGGGGAATTTCAGCATTTTACCTCATAATAAGGCAAATCTCTGCCTTTTTGCCCCAAAATAAGGGGAATTTCTTCATTTTTGCCCCAAAATAAAGAAAATTTCTGCAATTTTGTACCAAAATAAAAGAAATTTCTGCCTTTTTGCCCCAAAATAAGAGAAATTTCTGCACTTTTTCCCTGAAATAAGTGAAATTTCTGCAATTTTACCCCAAAATAAGGGAAATTTCTGCAATTTTGCCCCAAAATAAAGAAAATTTCTGCAATTTTGTACCAAAATAAAAGAAATTTCTGCCTTTTTGCCCCAAAATAAGAGAAATTTCTGCACTTTTTCCCTGAAATAAGTGAAATTTCTGCAATTTTGCCCCAAAATAAGAGAAATTTCTGCAATTTTGCCCCAAAATAACGGGAATTTCAGCCTTTTTACCTCAAAATAAGGGGAATTTCTGCCTTTTTCCCCAAAATATGGGTAATTTTTGCCTTTTTGTTCCAAAATAAGGAAAATTTCTACAATTTTGTATCAAAATAAAAGAAATTTCTGTTTTTGCCCGAAAATAAAAGGAATTTCTGACTTTTTGCCCTGAAATAAATGAAATTCCTGCAATTATGCCCGAAAATAAGGGAAATTTGTGCCTTTTTGCCCCCAAATGAGGGGAATTTCTGCCTTTTTGCCCCAAAATATGGGGAATTTCAGGATTTTACCTCAAAATAAGGGGAATTTCAGCCTTTTTGCACCAAAATATGGGGAATTTCTGCCTTTTTGCCACAAAATAAGAAAAATTTCTGCAAGTCTGTAACAATATAAAAGAAATTTCTAAAATTTTGCCCCAAAATAAAGGAAATTTCTGATTTTTGCCCCAAAATAAAAAGAATTTCTCTATATTTGCCCCAAAATAAAGGGAAATTCTGCCTTTTAGCCCCAAAATTAGGGGAGTTTCTGCAATTTTGCTCCAAAATACGAGAAATTTCTGCCTTTTTACCCAAAATTAAGTGGATTTTCTGCCTTTTTGCCTCCAAATAAGGGAAATTTCTGCAATTTTATCCCAAAATAAGGGAAATTTCTGCCTTTTTGCCCCAAAATAAGGGGAATTTCTGCCGTTTTGCCCTGAAATATGTGAAATTTCTGCAATTTTACCCCAAAATAAGGTGAATTTCTGCCTTTTTGCCCCAAAATAATGGGAATTTCTGCTTTTTTGCCCCAAAATAAGAAAAATTTTTGCTTTTTTTCTCTGAAATAAGTGAAATTTCTGCAATTTTGCCCTAAAATAAGGGAAATTTCTGCAATTTTTCCCCATAATAAGGGAAATTTCTGCAATTTTGCCCCAAAATAAGGGGAATTTCTGTTTTTGTCCCAAAATAAGGGAAATTTCTGCAATTTTGCCCTAAAATAAGGGGATTTTCTGCATTTTTTGCCAAAAATAAGGGGAATTTCTGACATTTTGCCGCAAAATAAGTGAAATTTCTGCAGTTTTACCCCAAAATAAGGAAAATTTATGCCTTTTTGCCCAAAAATTAGGGGAATTTCTGCAATTTTGCTCCAAAATACAAAGAATTTCTGCCTTTTTGCCCAAAAATAAAGGGAATGTATACCTTTTTGCCATAAAAAAGCAAATTTCTTCATTTTTGCCCCAAAATAAGGGGATTTTCCACCTTTTTGACTCAAAATAAGTGCAATTTCTGCCTTTTCCCCAAAATAAACGAAATTTCTGCCTTTTTACCCCAAAATAAGGGGAATTTCAGCCTTATTACCTCAAAATAAGGGGAATTTCTGCATTTTTGCCCCAAAATATGGGGAATTTCTGACTTTTTGCCCCAAAATAAGAAAAATTTCTGCAATTTTGTACCAAAATAAAAAATATTTCTGCCTTTTTGCCCCCCCAAAAAAATTTCTGCCTTTTTTTTCTCAAATATCTGAAATTTCTGCAATTTTGCCCCAAAATAAGGGAAATTTCTGCAATTTTGCCCCAATGTAAAGGAAATTTCTGCAATTTTGCCCCAAAATAAGGGGAATTTCTGACTGTTTGCTCCCGAAAAAGGAGATTTTCTGTCTTTTTGCCCAAAAATAAGGAGAATTTCTGCCTTTTTGCCCGAAAATTAAGAGAATTTCTGCAATTTTGCTTCAAAATACAGGGAATTTCTGCTTTTTAGCCCCAAAATAAAGGGAATTTCTGCATTTTACCTCAAATTGAGAATAATTTCTGCCTTTTGCCTCAAAATAAGGGGAATTTTCTGCCTTTTTGTTTCAAAATAAGAAAAATTTCGTCAATTTTGTACCATAATAAAAGAAATTTCTGCTCTTTGCCCCAAAATAAAAGGAATTTCTGACTTTTTGCCCTGAAATAAATGAAATTTCTGCAATTTTGCCCGAAAATAAGGGAAATTTGTGCCTCTTTCCCTAAAAATAAGAAGAAGTTTTACCTTTTGCCCCAGAATATGGGGAATTTCAGCATTTTACCTCAAAATAAGAATTTCAGCCTTTTTGCCCCAAAATAAGGAAAATTTCTGCAATGTTGCCCCAAAATAAGGGGAATTTCTTCCTTTTTGCCCCAAAATAAAGGATATTTCAGCCTTTTTACCTGAAAATAAGTGAAATTTCTGCAATTTTGCCCCAAATAAGGGAAATTTCTGCAATTTTGCCTCAAAATAAGGTAAATTCCTGCAATTTTGCCCCAAAATAAGTGGAATTTCTGAGTTTTGTCCCAAAATAAGGAGAATTTCTGTCTTTTTGCCCCAACATATAGGGAATTTCTGCCTTTTTGCCCAACAATTAGGGGAATTTCTTCATTTTTGCTTCAAAATAAGGGGAATTTCTGCCTTTTTGCCTCTAAAGAAGTGGAATTTCTGTATTTTCCTTCCAAAACAAAGGGAATTTCTGTGTTTTTTGCCCCAAAGTAAGGAAAATTTCTGACTTATTACCCTGAAATAAGTGAAATGTTTGCAATTTTGCCCCAAAATAAGGGAAATTTCTGCCTTTTTGCCCCCAAATAAGGGGAATTTCAGCCTTTTTACCTCAAAATAAGGGGAATTTCTGCATTTTTGCCACAAAATATTAGGAATTTCTGCCTTTTTGCCCCAAAATAAGAAAAATTTCTGCCATTTTTACCTGAAATAAGTGAAATTTCTGCAATTGTGCCCCAAAATAAGTAAAATTTCTGCAATTTTGCCCCAAAATAAGGGAAATTTTTGGAAGTTTGCCCCAAAATAAGTGGAATTTCTGAGTTTTGCCCCAAAATAAGGAGAATTTCTGTCTTTTTGCCCCAACATATAGGGAATTTCTGCCTTTATGCCCCACAATTAGGGGATTTTCTTCAATTCTGCTCCAAAATAGGGGGAATTTCTGCTTTTTTGCCCGAAAATCAGGGGAATGTATACCTTTTGCCACAAAAAAGAGAAATTACTTCATTTTTGCCCCAAAATAAGAGGAATTTCTGCCTTCTTCCCTCAAAATAAGTGAAATTTCTGCCTTTTTACCTAAAAATGAACGGAATTTCTTTCTTTTTGCCCCAAAATAAAAGGAATTTTTGAATTTTGCCCTGAAATAAGTGAAATTTCTGCAATTTTGCCCCAAAATAAGGGAAATTTCTGCCTTTTTGCCACAAAATGAAGGGAATTTCTGTATTTTTGCCCCAAAATAAGGGGAATTTCAGCATTTTACCTCATAATAAGGCAAATCTCTGCCTTTTTGCCCCAAAATATGGGGAATTTCTTCATTTTTGCCCCAAATTAAAAAAATTTTCTGCAATTTTGTACCAAAATAAAAGAAATTTCTGCCTTTTTGCCCCAAAATAAGAGAAATTTCTGCACTTTTTCCCTGAAATAAGTGAAATTTCTGCAATTTTGCCCCAAAATAAGGGAAATTTCTGCAATTTTGCCCCAAAATAAGTGGAATTTCTGAGTTTTGCCCCAAAATAAGGAGAATTTCTGTCTTTTTGCCCCAACATATAGGGAATTTCTGCCTTTTTGCCCCACAATTAGGGGATTTTCTGCAATTCTGCTCCAAAATAGGGGGAATTTCTGCTTTTTTGCCCGAAAATAAGGGGAATATATACCTTTTGCCACAAAAAAGGGAAATTTCTTCATTTTTGCCCCAAAATAAGAGGAATTTCTGCCTTCTTACCTCAAAATAAGTGAAATTTCTGCCTTTTTACCCAAAAATAAACGGAATTTCTGACTTTTAGCCCCAAAATAAAAGGAATTTTTGAATTTTGCCCTGAAATAAGTGAAATTTCTGCAATTTTGCCCCAAAATAAGGGAAATTTCTGCCTTTTTGCCCCCAAATAAGGGGAATTTCAGCCTTTTTACCTCAAAATAAGGGGAATTTCTGCATTTTTGCCACAAAATATTAGGAATTTCTGCCTTTTTGCCCCAAAATAAGAAAAATTTCTGCCTTTTTTTTTATCTGAAATAAGTGAAATTTCTGCAATTTTGCCCCAAAATAAGTGAAATTTCTGCAAATTTGCCCCAAAATAAGGGAAATTTCTGGAATTTGCCCCAAAATAAGTGGAATTTCTGAGTTTTTCCCCAAAATAAGGAGAATTTCTGTCTTTTTGCTCTAACATATAGGGAATTTCTGCCTTTTTGCCCCACCATTAGGGGATTTTCTGCAATTGTGCTCCAAAAAACGGGATATTTCTGCTTTTTTGCCCGAAAATAAGGAGAATATATACCTTTTGCCACAAAAAAAGGGAAATTTCTTCATTTTTGCCCCAAAATAAGAGGAATTTCTGCCTTCTTACCTCACAATAAGTGAAATTTCTGCCTTTTTACCCAAAAATAAACAAAATTTCTGTCTTTTTGCCCAAAAATAAAAGGAATTTTTGAATTTTGCCCTGAAATAAGTGAAATTTCTGCAATTTTGCCCCAAAATAAGGGAAATTTCTGCCTTTTTGCCACAAAATAAAGGGAATTTCTGTATTTTTGCCCCAAAATAAGGGGAATTTCAGCATTTTACCTCATAATAAGGCGAATCTCTGCCTTTTTGCCCCAAAATATGGGGAATTTCTTCATTTTTGCCCCAAAATAAAGAAAATTTCTGCAATTTTGTACCAAAATAAAAGAAATTTCTGCCTTTTTGCCCCAAAATAAGAGAAATTTCTGCACTTTTTCCCTGAAATAAGTGAAATTTCTGCAATTTTGCCCCAAAATAAGGGAAATTTCTGCCTTTTTGCCACAAAATAAAGGGAATTTCTGTATTTTTGCCACAAAATAAAGAAAATTTCTGCAATTTTACTCCAAAATAAGGGGAATTTCTGACTTTTTGCCCTGAAATAAGGAGAATTTCTGTCTTTTTGTTCCAAAATAATGTGAATTCTTGCATTTTCCTTCAAAATTAGGGAAATATGTGCAATTTTGCTTCAAAATACGGGGAAATCTGCCTTATTGCACAAAAATAAAGGGAATTTCTCCATTTTTGCACCAATATAAGGAAAATTTCTGAAATTTAGCTTTAAAATACGGGGAATTTCTGCGTTATTGTCCGAAATAAAGTGGAATTTCTGCCTTTTTGCCCTGAAATATTTGAAATTTCTGCAATTTTACCCCAAAATAAGGGGAATTTCTGTTTTTGGCCCCAAAATTAAGGGAATTTCTGCTTTTTGCCCCAAAATAAGGCAAATATCTGACTTTTTGCCCAGAAATAATTGAAATTTCTGCAATTTTGCCACAAAATAATAGGAATTTCTGCCTTTTTGCCGAAAATAAGGGGAATTTCAGCATTTTACCTTCAAATAAGGGGAATTTCTGCCTTTTTGCCACAAAATAAGGGGAATTTCTGCCCTATTGCCCTTAAATAAGGAAAATTTCGCTTTTCTGCCCCAATTAACGGGAATTTCTGCCTTTTTGCTACAAAGTAAAGGGAATTTCTGCCTTTTTGCCCCAAAATAACGGGAATTTCAGCCTTTTTACCTCAAAATAAGGGAAATTTCTGCCTTTTTCCCCAAAATATGGGTAATTTTTGCCTTTTTGTTCCAAAATAAGGAAAATTTCTACAATTTTGTATCAAAATAAAAGAAATTTCTGTTTTTGCCCGAAAATAAAAGGAATTTCTGACTTTTTGCCCTGAAATAAATGAAATTCCTGCAATTATGCCAGAAAATAAGGGAAATTTGTGCCTTTTTGCCGCCACATGAGGGGAATTTCTGCCTTTTTGCCCCAAAATATGGGGAATTTCAGGATTTTACCTCAAAATAAGGGGAATTTCAGCCTTTTTGCACCAAAATATGGGGAATTTCTGCCATTTTGCCACAAAATAAGAAAAATTTCTGCAAGTCTGTAACAATATAAAAAAAATTTCTAAAATTTTGCCCCAAAATAAAGGAAATTTCTGATTTTTGCCCCAAAATAAAAAGAATTTCTCTATTTTTGCCCCAAAATAAAGGGAATTTCTGCCTTTTAGCCCCAAATTAGGGGAGTTTCTGCAATTTTGCTCCAAAATACGAGAAATTTCTGCCTTTTTACCCGAAATTAAGTGGATTTTCTGCCTTTTTGCCCCCAAATAAGAAAAAATTTCTGCAATTTTATCCCAAAATAAGGGAAATTTCTGCCTTTTTGCCCCAAAATAAGGGGAATTTCTGCCGTTTTGCCCCGAAATATGTGAAATTTCTGCAATTTTACCCCAAAATAAGGTGAATTTCTGCCCTTTTGCCCCAAAATAATGGGAATTTCTGCCTTTTTGCCCCAAAATAAGAAAAATTTTTGCTTTTTTTTCTCTGAAATAAGTGAAATTTCTGCAATTTTGCCCTAAAATAAAGGAAATTTCTGCAATTTTTTCCCATAATAAGGGAAATTTCTGCAATTTTGCCCCAAAATAAGGGGAATTTCTGTTTTTGCCCCCAAATAAGGGAAATTTCTGCAATTTTGCACTAAAATAAGGGGATTTTCTGCATTTTTTGCCAAAAATAAAAGGAATTTCTGACATTTTGCCGCAAAATAAGTGAAATTTCTGCAGTTTTACCCCAAAATAAGAAAAATTTCTGCCTTTTTGCCCAAAAATTAGGGGAATTTCTGCAATTTTGCTCCAAAATACAAAGAATTTCTGCCTTTTTGCCCGAAAATAAAGGGAATGTATACCTTTTTGCCATAAAAAAGCAAATTTCTTCATTTTTGCCCCAAAATAAGGGGAATTTCCACGTTTTTGACTCAAAATAAGTGCAATTTCTGCCTTTTCCCCAAAATAAACGAAATTTCTGTCTTTTTGCCCCAAAATAAGGGGAATTTCAGCCTTTTTACCTCAAAATAAGGGGAATTTCTGCCTTTTTGCCCCAAAATAAGAAAAATTTCTGCAATTTTGTACCAAAATAAAAAAAATTTCGGCCTTTTTGACCCCAAAAAAATTTCTGCCTATTTTCCCTGAAATACGTGAAATTTCTGCAATTTTGCCCCAAAATAAGGGAAATTTCTGCCTTTTTGCCACAAAATGAAGGGAATTTCTGTATTTTTGCCCCAAAATAAGGGGAATTTCAGCATTTTACCTCATAATAAGGCAAATCTCTGCCTTTTTGCCCCAAAATATGGGGAATTTCTTCATTTTTGCCCCAAAATAAAGAAAATTTCTGCAATTTTGTACCAAAATAAAAGAAATTTCTGCCTTTTTGCCCCAAAATAAGAGAAATTTCGGCACTTTTTCCCTGAAATAAGTGAAATTTCTGCAATTTTGCCCCAAAATAAGGGAAATTTCTGCAATTTTGCCCCAAAATAAAGAAAATTTCTGCAAGTTTGTACCAAAATAAAAGAAATTTCTGCCTTTTTGCCCCAAAATAAGAGAAATTTCTGCACTTTTTCCCTGAAATAAGTGAAATTTCTGCAATTTTGCCCCAAAATAAGAGAAATTTCTGCAATTTTGCCCCAAAATAAAGAAAATTTCTGCAATTTTACCCCAAAAGAAGGGGAATTTCTGACTTTTTGCCCTGAAATAAGAAGAATTTCTGTCTTTTTGTTCCAAAATAATGTGAATTTCTGCATTTTCCTTCAAAATTAGGGAAATATGTGCAATTTTGCTTCAAAATACGGGGAAATCTGCCTTATTGCACAAAAATAAAGGGAATTTCTCCATTTTTGCACCAATATAAGGGGAATTTCTGAAATTTAGCTTTAAAATACGGGGAATTTCTGCGTTATTGTCCGAAATAAAGTGGAATTTCTGCCTTTTTGCCCTGAAATATTTGAAATTTCTGCAATTTTACCCCAAAATAAGGGGAATTTCTGTTTTTGGCCCCAAAATTAAGGGAATTTCTGCTTTTTGCCCCAAAATAAGGCAAATATCTGACTTTTTGCCCAGAAATAATTGAAATTTCTGCAATTTTGCCCCAAAATAATAGGAATTTCTGCCTTTTTGCCGAAAATAAGGGGAATTTCAGCATTTTACCTTCAAATAAGGGGAATTTCTGCCTTTTTGCCACAAAATAAGGGGAATTTCTGCCCTATTGCCCTTAAATAAGGAAAATTTCTGCTTTTCTGCCCCAATTAACGGGAATTTCTGCCTTTTTGCCACAAAGTAAAGGGAATTTCTGCCTTTTTGCCCCAAAATAACGGGAATTTCAGCCTTTTTACCTCAAAATAAGGGGAATTTCTGCCTTTTTCCCCAAAATATGGGTAATTTTTGCCTTTTTGTTCCAAAATAAGGAAAATTTCTACAATTTTGTATCAAAATAAAAGAAATTTCTGTTTTTGCCCGAAAATAAAAGGAATTTCTGACTTTTTGCCCTGAAATAAATGAAATTCCTGCAATTATGCTCGAAAATAAGGGAAATTTGTGCCTTTTTGCCCCCAAATGAGGGGAATTTCGGAATTTTTGCCCCAAAATATGGGGAATTTCAGGATTTTACCTCAAAATAAGGGGAATTTCAGCCTTTTTGCACCAAAATATGGGGAATTTCTGCCTTTTTGCCACAAAATAAAAATTTCTGCAAGTCTGTAACAATATAAAAGAAATTTCTAAAATTTTGCCCCAAAATAAAGGAAATTTCTGATTTTTGCCCCAAAATAAAAAGAATTTCTCTATATTTGCCCCAAAATAAAGGGAAATTCTGCCTTTTAGCCCCAAAATTAGGGGAGTTTCTGCAATTTTGCTCCAAAATACGAGAAATTTCTGCCTTTTTACCCAAAATTAAGTGGATTTTCTGCCTTTTTGCCTCCAAATAAGGGAAATTTCTGCAATTTTATCCCAAAATAAGGGAAATTTCTGCCTTTTTGCCCCAAAATAAGGGGAATTTCTGCCGTTTTGCCCTGAAATATGTGAAATTTCTGCAATTTTACCCCAAAATAAGGTGAATTTCTGCCTTTTTGCCCCAAAATAATGGGAATTTCTGCTTTTTTGCCCCAAAATAAGAAAAATTTTTGCTTTTTTTCTCTGAAATAAGTGAAATTTCTGCAATTTTGCCCTAAAATAAGGGAAATTTCTGCAATTTTTCCCCATAATAAGGGAAATTTCTGCAATTTTGCCCCAAAATAAGGGGAATTTCTGTTTTTGTCCCAAAATAAGGGAAATTTCTGCAATTTTGCCCTAAAATAAGGGGATTTTCTGCATTTTTTGCCAAAAATAAGGGGAATTTCTGACATTTTGCCGCAAAATAAGTGAAATTTCTGCAGTTTTACCCCAAAATAAGGAAAATTTATGCCTTTTTGCCCAAAAATTAGGGGAATTTCTGCAATTTTGCTCCAAAATACAAAGAATTTCTGCCTTTTTGCCCAAAAATAAAGGGAATGTATACCTTTTTGCCATAAAAAAGCAAATTTCTTCATTTTTGCCCCAAAATAAGGGGATTTTCCACCTTTTTGACTCAAAATAAGTGCAATTTCTGCCTTTTCCCCAAAATAAACGAAATTTCTGCCTTTTTGCCCCAAAATAAGGGGAATTTCAGCCTTATTACCTCAAAATAAGGGGAATTTCTGCATTTTTGCCCCAAAATATGGGGAATTTCTGACTTTTTGCCCCAAAATAAAAAAAATTTCTGCAATTTTGTACCAAAATAAAAAATATTTCTGCCTTTTTGCCCCCCCAAAAAAATTTCTGCCTTTTTTTTCTCAAATACCTGAAATTTCTGCAATTTTGCCCCAAAATAAGGGAAATTTCTGCAATTTTGCCCCAATGTAAAGGAAATTTCTGCAATTTTGCCCCAAAATAAGGGGAATTTCTGACTGTTTGCTCCCGAAAAAGGAGATTTTCTGTCTTTTTGCCCAAAAATAAGGAGAATTTCTGCCTTTTTGCCCGAAAATTAAGAGAATTTCTGCAATTTTGCTTCAAAATACAGGGAATTTCTGCTTTTTAGCCCCAAAATAAAGGGAATTTCTGCATTTTACCTCAAATTGAGAATAATTTCTGCCTTTTGCCTCAAAATAAGGGGAATTTTCTGCCTTTTTGTTTCAAAATAAGAAAAATTTCTTCAATTTTGTACCATAATAAAAGAAATTTCTGCTCTTTGCCCCAAAATAAAAGGAATTTCTGACTTTTTGCCCTGAAATAAATGAAATTTCTGCAATTTTGCCCGAAAATAAGGGAAATTTGTGCCTCTTTCCCTAAAAATAAGAAGAAGTTTTACCTTTTGCCCCAGAATATGGGGAATTTCAGCATTTTACCTCAAAATAAGAATTTCAGCCTTTTTGCCCCAAAATAAGGAAAATTTCTGCAATTTTGCCCCAAAATAAGGGGAATTTCTTCCTTTTTGCCCCAAAATAAAGGATATTTCAGCCTTTTTTCCTGAAAATAAGTGAAATTTCTGCAATTTTGCCCCAAATAAGGGAAATTTCTGCAATTTTGCCTCAAAATAAGGTAAATTCCTGCAATTTTGCCCCAAAATAAGTGGAATTTCTGAGTTTTGTCCCAAAATAAGGAGAATTTCTGTCTTTTTGCCCCAACATATAGGGAATTTCTGCCTTTTTGCCCAACAATTAGGGGAATTTCTTCATTTTTGCTTCAAAATAAGGGGAATTTCTGCCTTTTTGCCTCTAAAGAAGTGGAATTTCTGTATTTTCCTTCCAAAACAAAGGGAATTTCTGTGTTTTTTGCCCCAAAGTAAGGAAAATTTCTGACTTATTACCCTGAAATAAGTGAAATGTTTGCAATTTTGCCCCAAAATAAGGGAAATTTCTGCCTTTTTGCCCCCAAATAAGGGGAATTTCAGCCTTTTTACCTCAAAATAAGGGGAATTTCTGCATTTTTGCCACAAAATATTAGGAATTTCTGCCTTTTTGCCCCAAAATAAGAAAAATTTCTGCCATTTTTACCTGAAATAAGTGAAATTTCTGCAATTGTGCCCCAAAATAAGTAAAATTTCTGCAATTTTGCCCCAAAATAAGGGAAATTTTTGGAAGTTTGCCCCAAAATAAGTGGAATTTCTGAGTTTTGCCCCAAAATAAGGAGAATTTCTGTCTTTTTGCCCCAACATATAGGGAATTTCTGCCTTTTTGCCCCACAATTAGGGGATTTTCTTCAATTCTGCTCCAAAATAGGGGGAATTTCTGCTTTTTTGCCCGAAAATCAGGGGAATGTATACCTTTTGCCACAAAAAAGAGAAATTACTTCATTTTTGCCCCAAAATAAGAGGAATTTCTGCCTTCTTCCCTCAAAATAAGTGAAATTTCTGCCTTTTTACCTAAAAATGAACGGAATTTCTTTCTTTTTGCCCCAAAATAAAAGGAATTTTTGAATTTTGCCCTGAAATAAGTGAAATTTCTGCAATTTTGCCCCAAAATAAGGGAAATTTCTGCCTTTTTGCCACAAAATGAAGGGAATTTCTGTATTTTTGCCCCAAAATAAGGGGAATTTCAGCATTTTACCTCATAATAAGGCAAATCTCTGCCTTTTTGCCCCAAAATATGGGGAATTTCTTCATTTTTGCCCCAAATTAAAAAAATTTTCTGCAATTTTGTACCAAAATAAAAGAAATTTCTGCCTTTTTGCCCCAAAATAAGAGAAATTTCTGCACTTTTTCCCTGAAATAAGTGAAATTTCTGCAATTTTGCCCCAAAATAAGGGAAATTTCTGCAATTTTGCCCCAAAATAAGTGGAATTTCTGAGTTTTGCCCCAAAATAAGTAGAATTTCTGTCTTTTTGCCCCAACATATAGGGAATTTCTGCCTTTTTGCCCCACAATTAGGGGATTTTCTGCAATTCTGCTCCAAAATAGGGGGAATTTCTGCTTTTTTGCCCGAAAATAAGGGGAATATATACCTTTTGCCACAAAAAAGGGAAATTTCTTCATTTTTGCCCCAAAATAAGAGGAATTTCTGCCTTCTTACCTCAAAATAAGTGAAATTTCTGCCTTTTTACCCAAAAATAAACGGAATTTCTGACTTTTAGCCCCAAAATAAAAGGAATTTTTGAATTTTGCCCTGAAATAAGTGAAATTTCTGCAATTTTGCCCCAAAATAAGGGAAATTTCTGCCTTTTTGCCCCCAAATAAGGGGAATTTCAGCCTTTTTACCTCAAAATAAGGGGAATTTCTGCATTTTTGCCACAAAATATTAGGAATTTCTGCCTTTTTGCCCCAAAATAAGAAAAATTTCTGCCTTTTTTTTATCTGAAATAAGTGAAATTTCTGCAATTTTGCCCCAAAATAAGTGAAATTTCTGCAAATTTGCCCCAAAATAAGGGAAATTTCTGGAATTTGCCCCAAAATAAGTGGAATTTCTGAGTTTTTCCCCAAAATAAGGAGAATTTCTGTCTTTTTGCTCTAACATATAGGGAATTTCTGCCTTTTTGCCCCACCATTAGGGGATTTTCTGCAATTGTGCTCCAAAAAACGGGATATTTCTGCTTTTTTGCCCGAAAATAAGGAGAATATATACCTTTTGCCACAAAAAAAAAGAAATTTCTTCATTTTTGCCCCAAAATAAGAGGAATTTCTGCCTTCTTACCTCACAATAAGTGAAATTTCTGCCTTTTTACCCAAAAATAAACAAAATTTCTGTCTTTTTGCCCAAAAATAAAAGGAATTTTTGAATTTTGCCCTGAAATAAGTGAAATTTCTGCAATTTTGCCCCAAAATAAGGGAAATTTCTGCCTTTTTGCCACAAAATAAAGGGAATTTCTGTATTTTTGCCCCAAAATAAGGGGAATTTCAGCATTTTACCTCATAATAAGGCGAATCTCTGCCTTTTTGCCCCAAAATATGGGGAATTTCTTCATTTTTGCCCCAAAATAAAGAAAATTTCTGCAATTTTGTACCAAAATAAAAGAAATTTCTGCCTTTTTGCCCCAAAATAAGAGAAATTTCTGCACTTTTTCCCTGAAATAAGTGAAATTTCTGCAATTTTGCCCCAAAATAAGGGAAATTTCTGCCTTTTTGCCACAAAATAAAGGGAATTTCTGTATTTTTGCCACAAAATAAAGAAAATTTCTGCAATTTTACTCCAAAATAAGGGGAATTTCTGACTTTTTGCCCTGAAATAAGGAGAATTTCTGTCTTTTTGTTCCAAAATAATGTGAATTCTTGCATTTTCCTTCAAAATTAGGGAAATATGTGCAATTTTGCTTCAAAATACGGGGAAATCTGCCTTATTGCACAAAAATAAAGGGAATTTCTCCATTTTTGCACCAATATAAGGAAAATTTCTGAAATTTAGCTTTAAAATATGGGGAATTTCTGCGTTATTGTCCGAAATAAAGTGGAATTTCTGCCTTTTTGCCCTGAAATATTTGAAATTTCTGCAATTTTACCCCAAAATAAGGGGAATTTCTGTTTTTGGCCCCAAAATTAAGGGAATTTCTGCTTTTTGCCCCAAAATAAGGCAAATATCTGACTTTTTGCCCAGAAATAATTGAAATTTCTGCAATTTTGCCACAAAATAATAGGAATTTCTGCCTTTTTGCCGAAAATAAGGGGAATTTCAGCATTTTACCTTCAAATAAGGGGAATTTCTGCCTTTTTGCCACAAAATAAGGGGAATTTCTGCCCTATTGCCCTTAAATAAGGAAAATTTCGCTTTTCTGCCCCAATTAACGGGAATTTCTGCCTTTTTGCTACAAAGTAAAGGGAATTTCTGCCTTTTTGCCCCAAAATAACGGGAATTTCAGCCTTTTTACCTCAAAATAAGGGAAATTTCTGCCTTTTCCCCCAAAATATGGGTAATTTTTGCCTTTTTGTTCCAAAATAAGGAAAATTTCTACAATTTTGTATCAAAATAAAAGAAATTTCTGTTTTTGCCCGAAAATAAAAGGAATTTCTGACTTTTTGCCCTGAAATAAATGAAATTCCTGCAATTATGCCAGAAAATAAGGGAAATTTGTGCCTTTTTGCCGCCAAATGAGGGGAATTTCTGCCTTTTTGCCCCAAAATATGGGGAATTTCAGGATTTTACCTCAAAATAAGGGGAATTTCAGCCTTTTTGCACCAAAATATGGGGAATTTCTGCCATTTTGCCACAAAATAAGAAAAATTTCTGCAAGTCTGTAACAATATAAAAAAAATTTCTAAAATTTTGCCCCAAAATAAAGGAAATTTCTGATTTTTGCCCCAAAATAAAAAGAATTTCTCTATTTTTGCCCCAAAATAAAGGGAATTTCTGCCTTTTAGCCCCAAATTAGGGGAGTTTCTGCAATTTTGCTCCAAAATACGAGAAATTTCTGCCTTTTTACCCGAAATTAAGTGGATTTTCTGCCTTTTTGCCCCCAAATAAGAAAAAATTTCTGCAATTTTATCCCAAAATAAGGGAAATTTCTGCCTTTTTGCCCCAAAATAAGGGGAATTTCTGCCGTTTTGCCCCGAAATATGTGAAATTTCTGCAATTTTACCCCAAAATAAGGTGAATTTCTGCCTTTTTGCCCCAAAATAATGGGAATTTCTGCCTTTTTGCCCCAAAATAAGAAAAATTTTTGCTTTTTTTTCTCTGAAATAAGTGAAATTTCTGCAATTTTGCCCTAAAATAAAGGAAATTTCTGCAATTTTTTCCCATAATAAGGGAAATTTCTGCAATTTTGCCCCAAAATAAGGGGAATTTCTGTTTTTGCCCCCAAATAAGGGAAATTTCTGCAATTTTGCACTAAAATAAGGGGATTTTCTGCATTTTTTGCCAAAAATAAAAGGAATTTCTGACATTTTGCCGCAAAATAAGTGAAATTTCTGCAGTTTTACCCCAAAATAAGAAAAATTTCTGCCTTTTTGCCCAAAAATTAGGGGAATTTCTGCAATTTTGCTCCAAAATACAAAGAATTTCTGCCTTTTTGCCCGAAAATAAAGGGAATGTATACCTTTTTGCCATAAAAAAGCAAATTTCTTCATTTTTGCCCCAAAATAAGGGGAATTTCCACGTTTTTGACTCAAAATAAGTGCAATTTCTGCCTTTTCCCCAAAATAAACGAAATTTCTGTCTTTTTGCCCCAAAATAAGGGGAATTTCAGCCTTTTTACCTCAAAATAAGGGGAATTTCTGCCTTTTTGCCCCAAAATAAGAAAAATTTCTGCAATTTTGTACCAAAATAAAAAAAATTTCGGCCTTTTTGACCCCAAAAAAATTTCTGCCTATTTTCCCTGAAATACGTGAAATTTCTGCAATTTTGCCCCAAAATAAGGGAAATTTCTGCCTTTTTGCCACAAAATGAAGGGAATTTCTGTATTTTTGCCCCAAAATAAGGGGAATTTCAGCATTTTACCTCATAATAAGGCAAATCTCTGCCTTTTTGCCCCAAAATATGGGGAATTTCTTCATTTTT
Source organism: Micromys minutus (assembly GCF_963924665.1). Lineage (NCBI taxonomy): Eukaryota > Metazoa > Chordata > Mammalia > Rodentia > Muridae > Micromys > Micromys minutus. The sequence continues at coordinate 324,857 of NW_027667373.1, read as the reverse complement.
GCCCCAAAATAAAGAAAATTTCTGCAATTTTGTACCAAAATAAAAGAAATTTCTGCCTTTTTGCCCCAAAATAAGAGAAATTTCGGCACTTTTTCCCTGAAATAAGTGAAATTTCTGCAATTTTGCCCCAAAATAAGGGAAATTTCTGCAATTTTGCCCCAAAATAAAGAAAATTTCTGCAAGTTTGTACCAAAATAAAAGAAATTTCTGCCTTTTTGCCCCAAAATAAGAGAAATTTCTGCACTTTTTCCCTGAAATAAGTGAAATTTCTGCAATTTTGCCCCAAAATAAGAGAAATTTCTGCAATTTTGCCCCAAAATAAAGAAAATTTCTGCAATTTTACCCCAAAAGAAGGGGAATTTCTGACTTTTTGCCCTGAAATAAGAAGAATTTCTGTCTTTTTGTTCCAAAATAATGTGAATTTCTGCATTTTCCTTCAAAATTAGGGAAATATGTGCAATTTTGCTTCAAAATACGGGGAAATCTGCCTTATTGCACAAAAATAAAGGGAATTTCTCCATTTTTGCACCAATATAAGGGGAATTTCTGAAATTTAGCTTTAAAATACGGGGAATTTCTGTGTTATTGTCCGAAATAAAGTGGAATTTCTGCCTTTTTGCCCTGAAATATTTGAAATTTCTGCAATTTTACCCCAAAATAAGGGGAATTTCTGTTTTTGGCCCCAAAATTAAGGGAATTTCTGCTTTTTGCCCCAAAATAAGGCAAATATCTGACTTTTTGCCCAGAAATAATTGAAATTTCTGCAATTTTGCCCCAAAATAATAGGAATTTCTGCCTTTTTGCCGAAAATAAGGGGAATTTCAGCATTTTACCTTCAAATAAGGGGAATTTCTGCCTTTTTGCCACAAAATAAGGGGAATTTCTGCCCTATTGCCCTTAAATAAGGAAAATTTCTGCTTTTCTGCCCCAATTAACGGGAATTTCTGCCTTTTTGCCACAAAGTAAAGGGAATTTATGCCTTTTTGCCCCCAAATAACAGGAATTTCAGCATTTTTACCTCAAAATAAGGGGAATTTCTGCCTTTTTCCCCAAAATATGGGTAATTTTTGCCTTTTTGTTCCAAAATAAGGAAAATTTCTACAATTTTGTATCAAAATAAAAGAAATTTCTGTTTTTGCCCGAAAATAAAAGGAATTTCTGAATTTTTGCCCTGAAATAAATGAAATTCCTGCAATTATGCCCGAAAATAAGGGAAATTTGTGCCTTTTTGCCCCCAAATGAGGGGAATTTCTGCCTTTTTGCCCCAAAATATGGGGAATTTCAGGATTTTACCTCAAAATAAGGGGAATTTCAGCCTTTTTGCACCAAAATATGGGGAATTTCTGCCTTTTTGCCACAAAATAAGAAAAATTTCTGCAAGTCTGTAACAATATAAAAGAAATTTCTAAAATTTTGCCCCAAAATAAAGGAAATTTCTGATTTTTGCCCCAAAATAAAAAGAATTTCTCTATTTTTGCCCCAAAATAAAGGGAAATTCTGCCTTTTAGCCCCAAAATTAGGGGAGTTTCTGCAATTTTGCTCCAAAATACGAGAAATTTCTGCCTTTTTACCCGAAATTAAGTGGATTTTCTGCCATTTTGCCTCCAAATAAGGGAAATTTCTGCAATTTTATCCCAAAATAAGGGAAATTTCTGCCTTTTTGCCCCAAAATAAGGGGAATTTCTGCCGTTTTGCCCTGAAATATGTGAAATTTCTGCAATTTTACCCCAAAATAAGGTGAATTTCTGCCTTATTGCCCCAAAATAATGGGAATTTCTGCCTTTTTGCCCCAAAATAAGAAAAAATTTTGCTTTTTTTCTCTGAAATAAGTGAAATTTCTGCAATTTTGCCCTAAAATTAGGGAAATTTCTGCAATTTTTCCCCATAATAAGGGAAATTTCTGCAATTTTGCCCCAAAATAAGGGGAATTTCTGTTTTTGTCCCCAAATAAAGGAAATTTCTGCAATTTTGCCCTAAAATAAGGGGATTTTCTGCATTTTTTGCCAAAAATAAGGGGAATTTCTGACATTTTGCCGCAAAATAAGTGAAATTTCTGCAGTTTTACCCCAAAATAAGGAAAATTTCTGCCTTTTTGCCCAAAAATTAGGGGAATTTCTGCAATTTTGCTCCAAAATACAAAGAATTTCTGCCTTTTTCCCTGAAAATAAAGGGAATGTATACCTTTTTGCCATAAAAAAGCAAATTTCTTCATTTTTGCCCCAAAATAAGGGGATTTTCCACCTTTTTGACTCAAAATAAGTGCAATTTCTGCCTTTTCCCCAAAATAAACGAAATTTCTGCCTTTTTGCCCCAAAATAAGGGGAATTTCAGCCTTATTACCTCAAAATAAGGGGAATTTCTGCATTTTTGCCCCAAAATATGGGGAATTTCTGACTTTTTGCCCCAAAATAAGAAAAATTTCTGCAATTTTGTACCAAAATAAAAAAAATTTCTGCCTTTTTGCCCCCCCCCCCAAAAAATTTTTGCCTTTTTTTCTCAAATACCTGAAATTTCTGCAATTTTGCCCCAAAATAAGGGAAATTTCTGCAATTTTGCCCCAATGTAAAGGAAATTTCTGCAATTTTGCCCCAAAATAAGGGGAATTTCTGACTATTTGCTCCCGAAAAAGGAGATTTTCTGTCTTTTTGCCCCAAAATAAGGAGAATTTCTGCCTTTTTGCCCGAAAATTAAGAGAATTTCTGCAATTTTGCTTCAAAATACAGGGAATTTCTGCCTTTTAGCCCGAAAATAAAGGGAATTTCTGCATTTTACCTCAAATTGAGAATAATTTCTGCCTTTTGCCTCAAAATAAGGGGAATTTTCTGCCTTTTTGTTTCAAAATAAGATAAATTTCTTCAATTTTGTACCATAATAAAAGAAATTTCTGCTCTTTGCCCCAAAATAAAAGGAATTTCTGACTTTTTGCCCTGAAATAAATGAAATTTCTGCAATTTTGCCCAAAAATAAGGGAAATTTGTGCCTCTTTGCCCCAAAATAAGAAGAAGTTTTGCCTTTTGCCCCAAAATATGGGGAATTTCAGCATTTTACCTCAAAATAAGAATTTCAGCCTTTTTGCCCCAAAATAAGGAAAATTTCTGCAATTTTGCCCCAAAATAAGAAAAATTTCTGCAATTTTGTACCAAAAGAAAAAAATTTCTGCCTTTTTGCGCCCCAAAAAAATTTCTGCCTTTTTTCCCTGAAATACGTGACATATCTCCAATTTTGCCCCAAAATAAGGGAAATTTCTACAATTTTGCCCCAATGTAAAGGAAATTTCTGCAATTTTGCCCCAAAATAAGGGGAATTTCTGACTGTTTGCTCCCGAAAAAGGAGATTTTCTGTCTTTTTGCCCCATAATAAGGAGAATTTCTGCCTTTTTGCCCAAAAATTATGAGAATTTCTGCAATTTTGCTTCAAAATACAGGGAATTTCTGTTTTTTAGCCCCAAAATAAAGGGAATTTCTGCATTTTACCTCAAATTGAGAATAATTTCTGCCTTTTGCCTCAAAATAAGGGGAATTTTCTGCCTTTTTGTTTCAAAATAAGAAAAATTTCTTCAATTTTGTACCATAATAAAAGAAATTTCTGCTCTTTGCCCCAAAATAAAAGGAATTTCTGACTTTTTGCCCTGAAATAAATGAAATTTCTGCAATTTTGCCCGAAAATAAGGGAAATTTGTGCCTCTTTGCCCCAAAATAAAAAGAAGTTTTGCCTTTTGCCCCAAAATATGGGGAATTTCAGCATTTTACCTCAAAATAAGAATTTCAGCCTTTTTGCCCCAAAATAAGGAAAATTTCTGCAATTTTGCCCCAAAATAAGGGGAATTTCTTCCTTTTTGCCCCAAAATAAAGGATATTTCAGCCTTTTTACCTGAAAATAAGTGAAATTTCTGCAATTTTGCGCCAAATAAGGGAAATTTCTGCAATTTTGCCTCAAAATAAGGTAAATTCCTGCAATTTTGCCCCAAAATAAGTGGAATTTCTGAGTTTTGTCCCAAAATAAGGAGAATTTCTGTCTTTTTGCCCCAACATATAGGGAATTTCTGCCTTTTTGCCCAACAATTAGGGGAATTTCTTCATTTTTGCTTCAAAATAAGGGGAATTTCTGCCTTTTTGCCTCTAAAGAAGTGGAATTTCTGTATTTTCCTTCCAAAAAAAGGGAATTTCTGTGTTTTTTTCCCCAAAATAAGGAAAATTTCTGACTTATTACCCTGAAATAAGTTAAATGTTTGCAATTTTGCCCCAAAATAAGGGAAATTTCTGCCTTTTTGCCCCAAAATAAGGAAAATTTCAGCCTTTTTACCTCAAAATAAGGGGAATTTCTGCATTTTTGCCACAAAATATTAGGAATTTCTGCCTTTTTGCCCCAAAATAAGAAAAATTTCTGCCATTTTTACCTGAAATAAGTGAAATTTCTGCAATTGTGCCCCAAAATAAGTAAAATTTCTGCAATTTTGCCCCAAAATAACGGAAATTTCTGGAATTTTGCCCCAAAATAAGTGGAATTTCTGAGTTTTGCCCCAAAATAAGGAGAATTTCTGTCTTTTTGCCCCAACATATAGGGAATTTCTGCCTTTTTGCCCCACAATTAGGGGATTTTCTTCAATTCTGCTCCAAAATAGGGGGAATTTCTGCTTTTTTGCCCGAAAATAAGGGGAATGTATACCTTTTGCCACAAAAAAGAGAAATTTCTTCATTTTTGCCCCAAAATAAGAGGAATTTCTGCCTTCTTACCTCAAAATAAGTGAAATTTCTGCCTTTTTACCTAAAAATGAACGGAATTTCTGTCTTTTTGCCCCAAAATAAAAGGAATTTTTGAATTTTGCCCTGAAATAAGTGAAATTTCTGCAATTTTGCCCCAAAATAAGGGAAATTTCTGCCTTTTTGCCACAAAATGAAGGGAATTTCTGTATTTTTGCCCCAAAATAAGGGGAATTTCAGCATTTTACCTCATAATAAGGCAAATCTCTGCCTTTTTGCCCCAAAATATGGGGAATTTCTTCATTTTTGCCCCAAAATAAAGAAAATTTCTGCAATTTTGTACCAAAATAAAAGAAATTTCTGCCTTTTTGCCCCAAAATAAGAGAAATTTCTGCACTTTTTCCCTGAAATAAGTGAAATTTCTGCAATTTTGCCCCAAAATAAGGGAAATTTCTGCAATTTGGCCCCAAAATAAAGAAAATTTTTGCAATTTTGTACCAAAATAAAAGAAATTTCTGCCTTTTTGCCCCAAAATAAGAGAAATTTCTGCACTTTTTCCCTGAAATAAGTGAAATTTCTGCAATTTTGCCCCAAAATAAGGGAAATTTCTGCAATTTTGCCCCAAAATAAAGAAAATTTCTGCAATTTTGTACCAAAATAAAAGAAATTTCTGCCTTTTTGCCCCAAAATAAGAGAAATTTCTGCACTTTTTCCCTGAAATAAGTGAAATTTCTGCAATTTTGCCCCAAAATAAGAGAAATTTCTGCAATTTTGCCCCAAAATAAAGAAAATTTCTGCAATTTTACCCCAAAAGAAGGGGAATTTCTGACTTTTTGCCCTGAAATAAGGAGAATTTCTGTCTTTTTGTTCCAAAATAATGTGAATTTCTGCATTTTCCTTCAAAATTAGGGAAATATGTGCACTTTTGCTTCAAAATACGGGGAAATCTGCCTTATTGCACAAAAATAAAGGGAATTTCTCCATTTTTGCACCAATATAAGGGGAATTTCTGAAATTTAGCTTTAAAATACGGGGAATTTCTGCGTTATTGTCCGAAATAAAGTGGAATTTCTGCCTTTTTGCCCTGAAATATTTGAAATTTCTGCAATTTTACCCCAAAATAAGGGGAATTTCTGTTTTTGGCCCCAAAATTAAGGGAATTTCTGCTTTTTGCCCCAAAATAAGGCAAATATCTGACTTTTTGCCCAGAAATAATTGAAATTTCTGCAATTTTGCCCCAAAATAATAGGAATTTCTGCCTTTTTGCCGAAAATAAGGGGAATTTCAGCATTTTACCTTCAAATAAGGGGAATTTCTGCCTTTTTGCCACAAAATAAGGGGAATTTCTGCCCTATTGCCCTTAAATAAGGAAAATTTCTGCTTTTCTGCCCCAATTAACGGGAATTTCTGCCTTTTTGCCACAAAGTAAAGGGAATTTCTGCCTTTTTGCCCCAAAATAACGGGAATTTCAGCCTTTTTACCTCAAAATAAGGGGAATTTCTGCCTTTTTCCCCAAAATATGGGTAATTTTTGCCTTTTTGTTCCAAAATAAGGAAAATTTCTACAATTTTGTATCAAAATAAAAGAAATTTCTGTTTTTGCCCGAAAATAAAAGGAATTTCTGACTTTTTGCCCTGAAATAAATGAAATTCCTGCAATTATGCCCGAAAATAAGGGAAATTTGTGCCTTTTTGCCCCCAAATGAGGGGAATTTCTGCCTTTTTGCCCGAAAATATGGGGAATTTCAGGATTTTACCTCAAAATAAGGGGAATTTCAGCCTTTTTGCACCAAAATATGGGGAATTTCTGCCTTTTTGCCACAAAATAAGAAAAATTTCTGCAAGTCTGTAACAATATAAAAGAAATTTCTAAAATTTTGCCCCAAAATAAAGGAAATTTCTGATTTTTGCCCCAAAATAAAAAGAATTTCTCTATTTATGCCCCAAAATAAAGGGAATTTCTGCCTTTTTGCCCCAAAATTAGGGGAGTGTCTGCAATTTTGCTCCAAAATACGAGAAATTTCTGCCTTTTTACCCGAAATTAAGTGGATTTTCTGCCTTTTTGCCCCCAAATAAGAAAAAATTTCTGCAATTTTATCCCAAAATAAGGGAAATTTCTGCCTTTTTGCCCCAAAATAAGGGGAATTTTTGCTTTTTTTTCTCTGAAATAAGTGAAATTTCTGCAATTTTGCCCTAAAATAAAGGAAATTTCTGCAATTTTTTCCCATAATAAGGGAAATTTCTGCAATTTTGCCCCAAAATAAGGGGAATTTCTGTTTTTGCCCCCAAATAAGGGAAATTTCCGCAATTTTGCCCTAAAATAAGGGGATTTTCTGCATTTTTTGCCAAAAATAAAAGGAATTTCTGTCATTTTGCTGCAAAATAAGTGAAATTTCTGCAGTTTTACCCCAAAATAAGGAAAATTTCTGCCTTTTTGCGCAAAAATTAGGGGAATTTCTGCAATTTTGCTCCAAAATACAAAAAATTTCTGCCTTTTTGCCCGAAAATAAAGGGAATGTATACCTTTTTGACATAAAAAAGCAAATTTCTTCATTTTTGCCCCAAAATAAGGGGAATTTCCACCTTTTTGACTCAAAATAAGTGCAATTTCTGCCTTTTCCCCAAAATAAACGAAATTTCTGTCTTTTTGCCCCAAAATAAGGGGAATTTCAGCCTTTTTACCTCAAAATAAGGGGAATTTCTGCCTTTTTGCCCCAAAATATAGGGAATTTCTGACTTTTTGCCCCAAAATAAGAAAAATTTCTGCAATTTTGTACCAAAATAAAAAAAATTTCTGCCTTTTTGCCCCCCAAAAAAAATTTCTGCCTATTTTCCCTGAAATACGTGAAATTTCTGCAATTTTGCCCCAAAATAAAGGAAATTTCTACCATTTTGCCCCAATGTAAAGGAAATTTCTGCAATTTTGCCCCAAAATAAAGGGAATTTCTGACTGTTTGCTCCCGAAAAAGGAGATTTTCTGTCTTTTTGCCCCATAATAAGGAGAATTTCTGCCTTTTTGCCCGAAAATTATGAGAATTTCTGCAATTTTGCTTCAAAATACAGGGAATTTCTGTTTTTTAGCCCCAAAATAAAGGGAATTTCTGCATTTTACCTCAAATTGAGAATAATTTCTGCCTTTTGCCTCAAAATAAGGGGAATTTTCTGCCTTTTTGTTTGAAAATAAGAAAAATTTCTTCAATTTTGTACCATAATAAAAGAAATTTCTGCTCTTTGCCCCAAAATAAAAGGAATTTCTGACTTTTTGCCCTGAAATAAATGAAATTTCTGCAATTTTGCCTGAAAATAATGGAAATTTGTGCCTCTTTGCCCCAAAATAAAAAGAAGTTTTGCCTTTTGCCCCAAAATATGGGGAATTTCAGCATTTTACCTCAAAATAAGAATTTCAGCCCTTTTGCCCCAATATAAGGAAAATTTCTGCAATTTTGCCCCAAAATAAAGGGAATTTCTTCCTTTTTGCCCCAAAATAAAGGATATTTCAGCCTTTTTACCTGAAAATAAGTGAAATTTCTGCAATTTTGCCCCAAATAAGGGAAATTTCTGCAATTTTGCCTCAAAATAAGGTAAATTCCTGCAATTTTGCCCCAAAATAAGTGGAATTTCTGAGTTTTGTCCCAAAATAAGGAGAATTTCTGTCTTTTTGCCCCAACATATAGGGAATTTCTGCCTTTTTGCCCAACAATTAGGGGAATTTCTTCATTTTTGCTTCAAAATAAGGGGAATTTTTGCCTTTTTGCCTCTAAAGAAGTGGAATTTCTGTATTTTCCTTCCAAAACAAAGGGAATTTCTGTGTTTTTTGCCCCAAAATAAGGAAAATTTCTGACTTATTACCCTGAAATAAGTTAAATGTTTGCAATTTTGCCCCAAAATAAGGGAAATTTCTGCCTTTTTGCCCTAAAATAAGGGGAATTTCAGCCTTTTTGCCCCAAAATAAGAAAAATTTCTGCCATTTTTACCTGAAATAAGTGAAATTTCTCCAATTGTGCCCCAAAATAAGTAGCATTTCTGCAATTTTGCCCCAAAATAAGGGAAATTTCTGGAATTTTGCCCCAAAATAAGTGGAATATCTGAGTTTTGCCCCAAAATAAGGAGAATTTCTGTCTTTTTGCCCCAACATATAGGGAATTTCTGCCTTTTTGCCCCACAATTAGGGGATCTTCTTCAATTCTGCTCCAAAATAGGGGGAATTTCTGCTTTTTTGCCCGAAAATAAGGGGAATGTATAACTTTTGCCACAAAAAAGAGAAATTTCTTCATTTTTGCCCCAAAATAAGAGGAATTTCTGCCTTCTTACCTCAAAATAAGTGAAATTTCTGCCTTTTTACCTAAAAATGAACGGAATTTCTGTCTTTTTGCCCCAAAATAAAAGGAATTTTTGAATTTTGCCCTGAAATAAGTGAAATTTCTGTAATTTTGTCCCAAAAGAAGGGAAATTTCTGCCTTTTTTGCCACAAAATAAAGGGAATTTCTGTATTTTTGCCCCAAAATAAGGGGAATTTCAGCATTTTACCTCATAATAAGGCAAATCTCTGCCTTTTTGCCCCAAAATATGGGGAATTTCTTCATTTTTGCCCCAAAATAAAGAAAATTTCTGCAATTTTGTACCAAAATAAAAGAAATTTCTGCCTTTTTGCCCCAAAATAAGAGAAATTTCTGCACTTTTTCCCTGAAATAAGTGAAATTTCTGCAATTTTGCCCCAAAATAAGGGAAATTTCTGCAATTTTGCCCCAAAATAAAGAAAATTTTTGCAATTTTGTACCAAAATAAAAGAAATTTCTGCCTTTTTGCCCCAAAATAAGAGAAATTTCTGCACTTTTTCCCTGAAATAAGTGAAATTTCTGCAATTTTGCCCCAAAATAAGAGAAATTTCTGCAATTTTGCCCCAAAATAAAGAAAATTTCTGCAATTTTACCCCAAAATAAGGGGAATTTCTGACTTTTTGCCCTGAAATAAGGAGAATTTCTGTCTTTTTGTTCCAAAATAATGTGAATTTCTGCATTTTCCTTTAAAATTAGGGAAATATGTGCAATTTTGCTTCAAAATACGGGGAAATCTGCCTTATTGCACAAAAATAAAGGGAATTTCTCCATTTTTGCACCAATATAAGGGGAATTTCTGAAATTTAGCTTTAAAATACGGGGAATTTCTGCGTTATTGTCCGAAATAAAGTGGAATTTCTGCCTTTTTGCCCTGAAATATTTGAAATTTCTGCAATTTTACCCCAAAATAAGGGGAATTTCTGTTTTTGGCCCCAAAATTAAGGGAATTTCTGCTTTTTGCCCCAAAATAAGGCAAATATCTGACTTTTTGCCCAGAAATAATTGAAATTTCTGCAATTTTGCCCCAAAATAATAGGAATTTCTGCCTTTTTGCCGAAAATAAGGGGAATTTCAGCATTTTACCTTCAAATAAGGGGAATTTCTGCCTTTTTGCCACAAAATAAGGGGAATTTCTGCCCTATTGCCCTTAAATAAGGAAAATTTCTGCTTTTCTGCCCCAATTAACGGGAATTTCTGCCTTTTTCCCCAAAATATGGGTAATTTTTGCCTTTTTGTTCCAAAATAAGGAACATTTCTACAATTTTGTATCAAAATAAAAGAAATTTCTGTTTTTGCCCGAAAATAAAAGGAATTTCTGACTTTTTGCCCTGAAATAAATGAAATTCCTGCAATTATGCCCGAAAATAAGGGAAATTTGTGCCTTTTTGCCCCCAAATGAGGGGAATTTCTGCCTTTTTGCCCGAAAATATGGGTAATTTCAGGATTTTACCTCAAAATAAGGGGAATTTCAGCCTTTTTGCACCAAAATATGGGGAATTTCTGCCTTTTTGCCACAAAATAAGAAAAATTTCTGCAAGTCTGTAACAATATAAAAGAAATTTCTAAAATTTTGCCCCAAAATAAAGGAAATTTCTGATTTTTGCCCCAAAATAAAAAGAATTTCTCTATTTTTGCCCCAAAATAAAGGGAATTTCTGCCTTTTTGCCCCAAAATTAGGGGAGTTTCTGCAATTTTGCTCCAAAATACGAGAAATTTCTGCCTTTTTACCCGAAATTAAGTGGATTTTCTGCCTTTTTGCCCCCAAATAAGAAAAAATTTCTGCAATTTTATCCCAAAATAAGGGAAATTTCTGCCTTTTTGCCCCAAAATAAGGGGAATTTTTGCTTTTTTTCTCTGAAATAAGTGAAATTTCTGCAATTTTGCCCTAAAATAAAGGAAATTTCTGCAATTTTTTCCCATAATGAGGGAAATTTCTGCAATTTTGCCCCAAAATAAGGGGAATTTCTGTTTTTGCCCCCAAATAAGGGAAATTTCTGCAATTTTGCCCTAAAATAAGGGGATTTTCTGCATTTTTTGCCAAAAATAAAAGGAATTTCTGACATTTTGCTGTAAAATAAGTGAAATTTCTGCAGTTTTACCCCAAAATAAGGAAAATTTCTGCCTTTTTGCGCAAAAATTAGGGGAATTTCTGCAATTTTGCTCCAAAATACAAAGAATTTCTGCCCTTTTGCCCGAAAATAAAGGGAATGTATACCTTTTTGCCATAAAAAAGCAAATTTCTTCATTTTTGCCCCAAAATAAGGGGAATTTCCACCTTTTTGATTCAAAATAAGTGCAATTTCTGCCTTTTCCCCAAAATAAACGAAATTTCTGTCTTTTTGCCCCAAAATAAGGGGAATTTCAGCCTTTTTACCTCAAAATAAGGGGAATTTCTGCCTTTTTGCCCCAAAATATAGGGAATTTCTGACTTTTTGCCCCAAAATAAGAAAAATTTCTGCAATTTTGTACCAAAATAAAAAAAATTTCTGCCTTTTTGCCCCCCAAAAAAAATTTCTGCCTATTTTCCCTGAAATACGTGAAATTTCTGCAATTTTGCCCCAAAATAAAGGAAATTTCTACAATTTTGCCCCAATGTAAAGGAAATTTCTGCAATTTTGCCCCAAAATAAGGGGAATTTCTGACTGTTTGCTCCCGAAAAAGGAGATTTTCTGTCTTTTTGCCCCATAATAAGGAGAATTTCTGCCTTTTTGCCCGAAAATTATGAGAATTTCTGCAATTTTGCTTCAAAATACAGGGAATTTCTGTTTTTTAGCCCCAAAATAAAGGGAATTTCTGCATTTTACCTCAAATTGAGAATAATTTCTGCGTTTTGCCTCAAAATAAGGGGAATTTTCTGCCTTTTTGTTTCAAAATAAAAAAAATTTCTTCAATTTTGTACCATAATAAAAGAAATTTCTGCTCTTTGCCCCAAAATAAAAGGAATTTCTGACTTTTTGCCCTGAAATAAATGAAATTTCTGCAATTTTGCCCGAAAATAAGGGAAATTTGTGCCTCTTTGCCCCAAAATAAAAAGAAGTTTTGCCTTTTGCCCCAAAATATGGGGAATTTCAGCATTTTACCTCAAAATAAGAATTTCAGCTCTTTTGCCCCAATATAAGCAAAATTTCTGCAATTTTGCCCCAAAATAAAGGGAATTTCTTCCTTTTTGCCCCAAAATAAAGGATATTTCAGCCTTTTTACCTGAAAATAAGTGAAATTTCTGCAATTTTGCCCCAAATAAGGGAAATTTCTGCAATTTTGCCTCAAAATAAGGTAAATTCCTGCAATTTTGCCCCAAAATAAGTGGAATTTCTGAGTTTTGTCCCAAAATAAGGAGAATTTCTGTCTTTTTGCCCCAACATATAGGGAATTTCTGCCTTTTTGCCCAACAATTAGGGGAATTTCTTCATTTTTGCTTCAAAATAAGGGGAATTTTTGCCTTCTTGCCTCTAAAGAAGAGAAATTTCTGCCTTTTTACCTAAAAATGAACGGAATTTCTGTCTTTTTGCCCCAAAATAAAAGGAAATTTTGAATTTTGCCCTGAAATAAGTGAAATTTCTGTAAATTTGTCCCAAAATAAGGGAAATTTCTGCCTTTTTTGCCACAAAATAAAGGGAATTTCTGTATTTTTGCCCCAAAGTAAGGGGAATTTCAGCATTTTACCTCATAATAAGGCAAATCTCTGCCTTTTTGCCCCAAAATATGGGGAATTTCTTCATTTTTGCCCCAAAATAAAGAAAATTTCTGCAATTTTGTACCAAAATAAAAGAAATTTCTGCCTTTTTGCCCCAAAATAAGAGAAATTTCTGCACTTTTTCCCTGAAATAAGTGAAATTTCTGCAATTTTGCCCCAAAATAAGGGAAATTTCTGCAATTTTGCCCCAAAATAAAGAAAATTTTTGCAATTTTGTACCAAAATAAAAGAAATTTCTGCCTTTTTGCCCCAAAATAAGAGAAATTTCTGCACTTTTTCCCTGAAATAAGTGAAATTTCTGCAATTTTGCCCCAAAATAAGAGAAATTTCTGCAATTTTGCCCCAAAATAAAGAAAATTTCTGCAATTTTACCCCAAAATAAGGGGAATTTCTGACTTTTTGCCCTGAAATAAGGAGAATTTCTGTCTTTTTGTTCCAAAATAATGTGAATTTCTGCATTTTCCTTTAAAATTAGGGAAATATGTGCAATTTTGCTTCAAAATACGGGGAAATCTGCCTTATTGCACAAAAATAAAGGGAATTTCTCCATTTTTGCACCAATATAAGGGGAATTTCTGAAATTTAGCTTTAAAATACGGGGAATTTCTGCGTTATTGTCCGAAATAAAGTGGAATTTCTGCCTTTTTGCCCTGAAATATTTGAAATTTCTGCAATTTTACCCCAAAATAAGGGGAATTTCTGTTTTTGGCCCCAAAATTAAGGGAATTTCTGCTTTTTGCCCCAAAATAAGGCAAATATCTGACTTTTTGCCCAGAAATAATTGAAATTTCTGCAATTTTGCCCCAAAATAATAGGAATTTCTGCCTTTTTGCCGAAAATAAGGGGAATTTCAGCATTTTACCTTCAAATAAGGGGAATTTCTGCCTTTTTGCCACAAAATAAGGGGAATTTCTGCCCTATTGCCCTTAAATAAGGAAAATTTCTGCTTTTCTGCCCCAATTAACGGGAATTTCTGCCTTTTTCCCCAAAATATGGGTAATTTTTGCCTTTTTGTTCCAAAATAAGGAACATTTCTACAATTTTGTATCAAAATAAAAGAAATTTCTGTTTTTGCCCGAAAATAAAAGGAATTTCTGACTTTTTGCCCTGAAATAAATGAAATTCCTGCAATTATGCCCGAAAATAAGGGAAATTTGTGCCTTTTTGCCCCCAAATGAGGGGAATTTCTGCCTTTTTGCCCGAAAATATGGGGAATTTCAGGATTTTACCTCAAAATAAGGGGAATTTCAGCCTTTTTGCACCAAAATATGGGGAATTTCTGCCTTTTTGCCACAAAATAAGAAAAATTTCTGCAAGTCTGTAACAATATAAAAGAAATTTCTAAAATTTTGCCCCAAAATAAAGGAAATTTCTGATTTTTGCCCCAAAATAAAAAGAATTTCTCTATTTTTGCCCCAAAATAAAGGGAATTTCTGCCTTTTTGCCCCAAAATTAGGGGAGTTTCTGCAATTTTGCTCCAAAATACGAGAAATTTCTGCCTTTTTACCCGAAATTAAGTGGATTTTCTGCCTTTTTGCCCCCAAATAAGAAAAAAATTTCTGCAATTTTATCCCAAAATAAGGGAAATTTCTGCCTTTTTGCCCCAAAATAAGGGGAATTTTTGCTTTTTTTTTCTGAAATAAGTGAAATTTCTGCAATTTTGCCCTAAAATAAAGGAAATTTCTGCAATTTTTTCCCATAATAAGGGAAATTTCTGCAATTTTGCCCCAAAATAAGGGGAATTTCTGTTTTTGCCCCCAAATAAGGGAAATTTCTGCAATTTTGCCCTAAAATAAGGGGATTTTCTGCATTTTTTGCCAAAAATAAAAGGAATTTCTGACATTTTGCTGTAAAATAAGTGAAATTTCTGCAGTTTTACCCCAAAATAAGGAAAATTTCTGCCTTTTTGCGCAAAAATTAGGGGAATTTCTGCAATTTTGCTCCAAAATACAAAGAATTTCTGCCCTTTTGCCCGAAAATAAAGGGAATGTATACCTTTTTGCCATAAAAAAGCAAATTTCTTCATTTTTGCCCCAAAATAAGGGGAATTTCCACCTTTTTGACTCAAAATAAGTGCAATTTCTGCCTTTTCCCCAAAATAAACGAAATTTCTGTCTTTTTGCCCCAAAATAAGGGGAATTTCAGCCTTTTTACCTCAAAATAAGGGGAATTTCTGCCTTTTTGCCCCAAAATATAGGGAATTTCTGACTTTTTGCCCCAAAATAAGAAAAATTTCTGCAATTTTGTACCAAAATAAAAAAAATTTCTGCCTTTTTGCCCCCCAAAAAAAATTTCTGCCTATTTTCCCTGAAATACGTGAAATTTCTGCAATTTTGCCCCAAAATAAAGGAAATTTCTACAATTTTGCCCCAATGTAAAGGAAATTTCTGCAATTTTGCCCCAAAATAAGGGGAATTTCTGACTGTTTGCTCCCGAAAAAGGAGATTTTCTGTCTTTTTGCCCCATAATAAGGAGAATTTCTGCCTTTTTGCCCGAAAATTATGAGAATTTCTGCAATTTTGCTTCAAAATACAGGGAATTTCTGTTTTTTAGCCCCAAAATAAAGGGAATTTCTGCATTTTACCTCAAATTGAGAATAATTTCTGCCTTTTGCCTCAAAATAAGGGGAATTTTCTGCCTTTTTGTTTCAAAATAAGAAAAATTTCTTCAATTTTGTACCATAATAAAAGAAATTTCTGCTCTTTGCCCCAAAATAAAAGGAATTTCTGACTTTTTGCCCTGAAATAAATGAAATTTCTGCAATTTTGCCCGAAAATAAGGGAAATTTGTGCCTCTTTGCCCCAAAATAAAAAGAAGTTTTGCCTTTTGCCCCAAAATATGGGGAATTTCAGCATTTTACCTCAAAATAAGAATTTCAGCCCTTTTGCCCCAATACAAGGAAAATTTCTGCAATTTTGCCCCAAAATAAAGGGAATTTCTTCCTTTTTGCCCCAAAATAAAGGATATTTCAGCCTTTTTACCTGAAAATAAGTGAAATTTCTGCAATTTTGCCCCAAATAAGGGAAATTTCTGCAATTTTGCCTCAAAATAAGGTAAATTCCTGCAATTTTGCCCCAAAATAAGTGGAATTTCTGAGTTTTGTCCCAAAATAAGGAGAATTTCTGTCTTTTTGCCCCAACATATAGGGAATTTCTGCCTTTTTGCCCAACAATTAGGGGAATTTCTTCATTTTTGCTTCAAAATAAGGGGAATTTTTGCCTTTTTGCCTCTAAAGAAGTGAAATTTCTGCCTTTTTACCTAAAAATGAACGGAATTTCTGTCTTTTTGCCCCAAAATAAAAGGAATTTTTGAATTTTGCCCTGAAATAAGTGAAATTTCTGCAATTTTGTCCCAAAATAAGGGAAATTTCTGCCTTTTTTGCCACAAAATAAAGGGAATTTCTGTATTTTTGCCCCAAAATAAGGGGAATTTCAGCATTTTACCTCATAATAAGGCAAATCTCTGCCTTTTTGCCCCAAAATATGGGGAATTTCTTCATTTTTGCCCCAAAATAAAGAAAATTTCTGCAATTTTGTACCAAAATAAAAGAAATTTCTGCCTTTTTGCCCCAAAATAAGAGAAATTTCTGCACTTTTTCCCTGAAATAAGTGAAATTTCTGCAATTTTGCCCCAAAATAAGGGAAATTTCTGCAATTTTGCCCCAAAATAAAGAAAATTTTTGCAATTTTGTACCAAAATAAAAGAAATTTCTGCCTTTTTGCCCCAAAATAAGAGAAATTTCTGCACTTTTTCCCTGAAATAAGTGAAATTTCTGCAATTTTGCCCCAAAATAAGAGAAATTTCTGCAATTTTGCCCCAAAATAAAGAAAATTTCTGCAATTTTACCCCAAAATAAGGGGAATTTCTGACTTTTTGCCCTGAAATAAGGAGAATTTCTGTCTTTTTGTTCCAAAATAATGTGAATTTCTGCATTTTCCTTTAAAATTAGGGAAATATGTGCAATTTTGCTTCAAAATACGGGGAAATCTGCCTTATTGCACAAAAATAAAGGGAATTTCTCCATTTTTGCACCAATATAAGGGGAATTTCTGAAATTTAGCTTTAAAATACGGGGAATTTCTGCGTTATTGTCCGAAATAAAGTGGAATTTCTGCCTTTTTGCCCTGAAATATTTGAAATTTCTGCAATTTTACCCCAAAATAAGGGGAATTTCTGTTTTTGGCCCCAAAATTAAGGGAATTTCTGCTTTTTGCCCCAAAATAAGGCAAATATCTGACTTTTTGCCCAGAAATAATTGAAATTTCTGCAATTTTGCCCCAAAATAATAGGAATTTCTGCCTTTTTGCCGAAAATAAGGGGAATTTCAGCATTTTACCTTCAAATAAGGGGAATTTCTGCCTTTTTGCCACAAAATAAGGGGAATTTCTGCCCTATTGCCCTTAAATAAGGAAAATTTCTGCTTTTCTGCCCCAATTAACGGGAATTTCTGCCTTTTTCCCCAAAATATGGGTAATTTTTGCCTTTTTGTTCCAAAATAAGGAACATTTCTACAATTTTGTATCAAAATAAAAGAAATTTCTGTTTTTGCCCGAAAATAAAAGGAATTTCTGACTTTTTGCCCTGAAATAAATGAAATTCCTGCAATTATGCCCGAAAATAAGGGAAATTTGTGCCTTTTTGCCCCCAAATGAGGGGAATTTCTGCCTTTTTGCCCGAAAATATGGGGAATTTCAGGATTTTACCTCAAAATAAGGGGAATTTCAGCCTTTTTGCACCAAAATATGGGGAATTTCTGCCTTTTTGCCACAAAATAAGAAAAATTTCTGCAAGTCTGTAACAATATAAAAGAAATTTCTAAAATTTTGCCCCAAAATAAAGGAAATTTCTGATTTTTGCCCCAAAATAAAAAGAATTTCTCTATTTTTGCCCCAAAATAAAGGGAATTTCTGCCTTTTTGCCCCAAAATTAGGGGAGTTTCTGCAATTTTGCTCCAAAATACGAGAAATTTCTGCCTTTTTACCCGAAATTAAGTGGATTTTCTGCCTTTTTGGCCCCAAATAAGAAAAAATTTCTGCAATTTTATCCCAAAATAAGGGAAATTTCTGCCTTTTTGCCCCAAAATAAGGGGAATTTTTGCTTTTTTTTTTCTGAAATAAGTGAAATTTCTGCAATTTTGCCCTAAAATAAAGGAAATTTCTGCAATTTTTTCCCATAATAAGGGAAATTTCTGCAATTTTGCCCCAAAATAAGGGGAATTTCTGTTTTTGCCCCCAAATAAGGGAAATTTCTGCAATTTTGCCCTAAAATAAGGGGATTTTCTGCATTTTTTGCCAAAAATAAAAGGAATTTCTGACATTTTGCTGTAAAATAAGTGAAATTTCTGCAGTTTTACCCCAAAATAAGGAAAATTTCTGCCTTTTTGCGCAAAAATTAGGGGAATTTCTGCAATTTTGCTCCAAAATACAAAGAATTTCTGCCCTTTTGCCCGAAAATAAAGGGAATGTATACCTTTTTGACATAAAAAAGCAAATTTCTTCATTTTTGCCCCAAAATAAGGGGAATTTCCACCTTTTTGACTCAAAATAAGTGCAATTTCTGCCTTTTCCCCAAAATAAACGAAATTTCTGTCTTTTTGCCCCAAAATAAGGGGAATTTCAGCCTTTTTACCTCAAAATAAGGGGAATTTCTGCCTTTTTGCCCCAAAATATAGGGAATTTCTGACTTTTTGCCCCAAAATAAGAAAAATTTCTGCAATTTTGTACCAAAATAAAAAAAATTTCTGCCTTTTTGCCCCCCAAAAAAAATTTCTGCCTATTTTCCCTGAAATACGTGAAATTTCTGCAATTTTGCCCCAAAATAAAGGAAATTTCTACAATTTTGCCCCAATGTAAAGGAAATTTCTGCAATTTTGCCCCAAAATAAGGGGAATTTCTGACTGTTTGCTCCCGAAAAAGGAGATTTTCTGTCTTTTTGCCCCATAATAAGGAGAATTTCTGCCTTTTTGCCCGAAAATTATGAGAATTTCTGCAATTTTGCTTCAAAATACAGGGAATTTCTGTTTTTTAGCCCCAAAATAAAGGGAATTTCTGCATTTTACCTCAAATTGAGAATAATTTCTGCCTTTTGCCTCAAAATAAGGGGAATTTTCTGCCTTTTTGTTTCAAAATAAGAAAAATTTCTTCAATTTTGTACCATAATAAAAGAAATTTCTGCTCTTTGCCCCAAAATAAAAGGAATTTCTGACTTTTTGCCCTGAAATAAATGAAATTTCTGCAATTTTGCCCGAAAATAAGGGAAATTTGTGCCTCTTTGCCCCAAAATAAAAAGAAGTTTTGCCTTTTGCCCCAAAATATGGGGAATTTCAGCATTTTACCTCAAAATAAGAATTTCAGCCCTTTTGCCCCAATATAAGGAAAATTTCTGCAATTTTGCCCCAAAATAAAGGGAATTTCTTCCTTTTTGCCCCAAAATAAAGGATATTTCAGCCTTTTTACCTGAAAATAAGTGAAATTTCTGCAATTTTGCCCCA
The DNA here is from genome assembly GCF_963924665.1 of Micromys minutus. NCBI lineage: Eukaryota > Metazoa > Chordata > Mammalia > Rodentia > Muridae > Micromys > Micromys minutus. Next base: position 305,637 of record NW_027667373.1, on the reverse strand, counting down.
AATAAGGGAAATTTCTGCAATTTTGCCTCAAAATAAGGTAAATTCCTGCAATTTTGCCCCAAAATAAGTGGAATTTCTGAGTTTTGTCCCAAAATAAGGAGAATTTCTGTCTTTTTGCCCCAACATATAGGGAATTTCTGCCTTTTTGCCCAACAATTAGGGGAATTTCTTCATTTTTGCTTCAAAATAAGGGGAATTTTTGCCTTTTTGCCTCTAAAGAAGTGAAATTTCTGCCTTTTTACCTAAAAATGAACGGAATTTCTGTCTTTTTGCCCCAAAATAAAAGGAATTTTTGAATTTTGCCCTGAAATAAGTGAAATTTCTGCAATTTTGTCCCAAAATAAGGGAAATTTCTGCCTTTTTTGCCACAAAATAAAGGGAATTTCTGTATTTTTGCCCCAAAATAAGGGGAATTTCAGCATTTTACCTCATAATAAGGCAAATCTCTGCCTTTTTGCCCCAAAATATGGGGAATTTCTTCATTTTTGCCCCAAAATAAAGAAAATTTCTGCAATTTTGTACCAAAATAAAAGAAATTTCTGCTTTTTTGCCCCAAAATAAGAGAAATTTCTGCACTTTTTCCCTGAAATAAGTGAAATTTCTGCAATTTTGCCCCAAAATAAGGGAAATTTCTGCAATTTTGCCCCAAAATAAAGAAAATTTTTGCAATTTTGTACCAAAATAAAAGAAATTTCTGCCTTTTTGCCCCAAAATAAGAGAAATTTCTGCACTTTTTCCCTGAAATAAGTGAAATTTCTGCAATTTTGCCCCAAAATAAGAGAAATTTCTGCAATTTTGCCCCAAAATAAAGAAAATTTTTGCAATTTTACCCCAAAATAAGGGGAATTTCTGACTTTTTGCCCTGAAATAAGGAGAATTTCTGTCTTTTTGTTCCAAAATAATGTGAATTTCTGCATTTTCCTTTAAAATTAGGGAAATATGTGCAATTTTGCTTCAAAATACGGGGAAATCTGCCTTATTGCACAAAAATAAAGGGAATCTCTCCATTTTTGCACCAATATAAGGGGAATTTCTGAAATTTAGCTTTAAAATACGGGGAATTTCTGCGTTATTGTCCGAAATAAAGTGGAATTTCTGCCTTTTTGCCCTGAAATATTTGAAATTTCTGCAATTTTACCCCAAAATAAGGGGAATTTCTGTTTTTGGCCCCAAAATTAAGGGAATTTCTGCTTTTTGCCCCAAAATAAGGCAAATATCTGACTTTTTGCCCAGAAATAATTGAAATTTCTGCAATTTTGCCCCAAAATAATAGGAATTTCTGCCTTTTTGCCGAAAATAAGGGGAATTTCAGCATTTTACCTTCAAATAAGGGGAATTTCTGCCTTTTTGCCACAAAATAAGGGGAATTTCTGCCCTATTGCCCTTAAATAAGGAAATTTTCTGCTTTTCTGCCCCAATTAACGGGAATTTCTGCCTTTTTCCCCAAAATATGGGTAATTTTTGCCTTTTTGTTCCAAAATAAGGAACATTTCTACAATTTTGTATCAAAATAAAAGAAATTTCTGTTTTTGCCCGAAAATAAAAGGAATTTCTGACTTTTTGCCCTGAAATAAATGAAATTCCTGCAATTATGCCCGAAAATAAGGGAAATTTGTGCCTTTTTGCCCCCAAATGAGGGGAATTTCTGCCTTTTTGCCCGAAAATATGGGGAATTTCAGGATTTTACCTCAAAATAAGGGGAATTTCCGCCTTTTTGCACCAAAATATGGGGAATTTCTGCCTTTTTGCCACAAAATAAGAAAAATTTCTGCAAGTCTGTAACAATATAAAAGAAATTTCTAAAATTTTGCCCCAAAATAAAGGAAATTTCTGATTTTTGCCCCAAAATAAAAAGAATTTCTCTATTTTTGCCCCAAAATAAAGGGAATTTCTGCCTTTTTGCCCCAAAATTAGGGGAGTTTCTGCAATTTTGCTCCAAAATACGAGAAATTTCTGCCTTTTTACCCGAAATTAAGTGGATTTTCTGCCTTTTTGCCCCCAAATAAGAAAAAAATTTCTGCAATTTTATCCCAAAATAAGGGAAATTTCTGCCTTTTTGCCCCAAAATAAGGGGAATTTTTGCTTTTTTTTTTCTGAAATAAGTGAAATTTCTGCAATTTTGCCCTAAAATAAAGGAAATTTCTGCAATTTTTTCCCATAATAAGGGAAATTTCTGCAATTTTGCCCCAAAATAAGGGGAATTTCTGTTTTTGCCCCCAAATAAGGGAAATTTCTGCAATTTTGCCCTAAAATAAGGGGATTTTCTGCATTTTTTGCCAAAAATAAAAGGAATTTCTGACATTTTGCTGTAAAATAAGTGAAATTTCTGCAGTTTTACCCCAAAATAAGGAAAATTTCTGCCTTTTTGCGCAAAAATTAGGGGAATTTCTGCAATTTTGCTCCAAAATACAAAGAATTTCTGCCCTTTTGCCCGAAAATAAAGGGAATGTATACCTTTTTGACATAAAAAAGCAAATTTCTTCATTTTTGCCCCAAAATAAGGGGAATTTCCACCTTTTTGACTCAAAATAAGTGCAATTTCTGCCTTTTCCCCAAAATAAACGAAATTTCTGTCTTTTTGCCCCAAAATAAGGGGAATTTCAGCCTTTTTACCTCAAAATAAGGGGAATTTCTGCCTTTTTGCCCCAAAATATAGGGAATTTCTGACTTTTTGCCCCAAAATAAGAAAAATTTCTGCAATTTTGTACCAAAATAAAAAAAATTTCTGCCTTTTTGCCCCCCAAAAAAAATTTCTGCCTATTTTCCCTGAAATACGTGAAATTTCTGCAATTTTGCCCCAAAATAAAGGAAATTTCTACAATTTTGCCCCAATGTAAAGGAAATTTCTGCAATTTTGCCCCAAAATAAGGGGAATTTCTGACTGTTTGCTCCCGAAAAAGGAGATTTTCTGTCTTTTTGCCCCATAATAAGGAGAATTTCTGCCTTTTTGCCCGAAAATTATGAGAATTTCTGCAATTTTGCTTCAAAATACAGGGAATTTCTGTTTTTTAGCCCCAAAATAAAGGGAATTTCTGCATTTTACCTCAAATTGAGAATAATTTCTGCCTTTTGCCTCAAAATAAGGGGAATTTTCTGCCTTTTTGTTTCAAAATAAGAAAAATTTCTTCAATTTTGTACCATAATAAAAGAAATTTCTGCTCTTTGCCCCAAAATAAAAGGAATTTCTGACTTTTTGCCCTGAAATAAATGAAATTTCTGCAATTTTGCCCGAAAATAAGGGAAATTTGTGCCTCTTTGCCCCAAAATAAAAAGAAGTTTTGCCTTTTGCCCCAAAATATGGGGAATTTCAGCATTTTACCTCAAAATAAGAATTTCAGCCCTTTTGCCCCAATATAAGAAAAATTTCTGCAATTTTGCCCCAAAATAAAGGGAATTTCTTCCTTTTTGCCCCAAAATAAAGGATATTTCAGCCTTTTTACCTGAAAATAAGTGAAATTTCTGCAATTTTGCCCCAAATAAGGGAAATTTCTGCAATTTTGCCTCAAAATAAGGTAAATTCCTGCAATTTTGCCCCAAAATAAGTGGAATTTCTGAGTTTTGTCCCAAAATAAGGAGAATTTCTGTCTTTTTGCCCCAACATATAGGGAATTTCTGCCTTTTTGCCCAACAATTAGGGGAATTTCTTCATTTTTGCTTCAAAATAAGGGGAATTTTTGCCTTTTGCCTCTAAAGAAGTGAAATTTCTGCCTTTTTACCTAAAAATGAACGGAATTTCTGTCTTTTTGCCCCAAAATAAAAGGAATTTTTGAATTTTGCCCTGAAATAAGTGAAATTTCTGCAATTTTGTCCCAAAATAAGGGAAATTTCTGCCTTTTTTGCCACAAAATAAAGGGAATTTCTGTATTTTTGCCCCAAAATAAGGGGAATTTCAGCATTTTACCTCATAATAAGGCAAATCTCTGCCTTTTTGCCCCAAAATATGGGGAATTTCTTCATTTTTGCCCCAAAATAAAGAAAATTTCTGCAATTTTGTACCAAAATAAAAGAAATTTCTGCCTTTTTGCCCCAAAATAAGAGAAATTTCTGCACTTTTTCCCTGAAATAAGTGAAATTTCTGCAATTTTGCCCCAAAATAAGGGAAATTTCTGCAATTTTGCCCCAAAATAAAGAAAATTTTTGCAATTTTGTACCAAAATAAAAGAAATTTCTGCCTTTTTGCCCCAAAATAAGAGAAATTTCTGCACTTTTTCCCTGAAATAAGTGAAATTTCTGCAATTTTGCCCCAAAATAAGAGAAATTTCTGCAATTTTGCCCCAAAATAAAGAAAATTTCTGCAATTTTACCCCAAAATAAGGGGAATTTCTGACTTTTTGCCCTGAAATAAGGAGAATTTCTGTCTTTTTGTTCCAAAATAATGTGAATTTCTGCATTTTCCTTTAAAATTAGGGAAATATGTGCAATTTTGCTTCAAAATACGGGGAAATCTGCCTTATTGCACAAAAATAAAGGGAATCTCTCCATTTTTGCACCAATATAAGGGGAATTTCTGAAATTTAGCTTTAAAATACGGGGAATTTCTGCGTTATTGTCCGAAATAAAGTGGAATTTCTGCCTTTTTGCCCTGAAATATTTGAAATTTCTGCAATTTTACCCCAAAATAAGGGGAATTTCTGTTTTTGGCCCCAAAATTAAGGGAATTTCTGCTTTTTGCCCCAAAATAAGGCAAACATCTGACTTTTTGCCCAGAAATAATTGAAATTTCTGCAATTTTGCCCCAAAATAATAGGAATTTCTGCCTTTTTGCCGAAAATAAGGGGAATTTCAGCATTTTACCTTCAAATAAGGGGAATTTCTGCCTTTTTGCCACAAAATAAGGGGAATTTCTGCCCTATTGCCCTTAAATAAGGAAAATTTCTGCTTTTCTGCCCCAATTAACGGGAATTTCTGCCTTTTTGCCACAAAGTAAAGGGAATTTCTGCCTTTTTGCCCCAAAATAACGGGAATTTCAGCCTTTTTACCTCAAAATAAGGGGAATTTCTGCCTTTTTCCCCTAAATATGGGTAATTTTTGCCTTTTTGTTCCAAAATAAGGAAAATTTCTACAATTTTGTATCAAAATAAAAGAAATTTCTGTTTTTGCCCGAAAATAAAAGGAATTTCTGACTTTTTGCCCTGAAATAAATGAAATTCCTGCAATTATGCCCGAAAATAAGGGAAATTTGTGCCTTTTTGCCCCCAAATGAGGGGAATTTCTGCCTTTTTGCCCGAAAATATGGGGAATTTCAGGATTTTACCTCAAAATAAGGGGAATTTCAGCCTTTTTGCACCAAAATATGGGGAATTTCTGCCTTTTTGCCACAAAATAAGAAAAATTTCTGCAAGTCTGTAACAATATAAAAGAAATTTCTAAAATTTTGCCCCAAAATAAAGGAAATTTCTGATTTTTGCCCCAAAATAAAAAGAATTTCTCTATTTTTGCCCCAAAATAAAGGGAAATTCTGCCTTTTTGCCCCAAAATTAGGGGAGTTTCTGCAATTTTGCTCCAAAATACGAGAAATTTCTGCCTTTTTACCCGAAATTAGGTGGATTTTCTGCCTTTTTGCCCCCAAATAAGAAAAAATTTCTGCAATTTTATCCCAAAATAAGGGAAATTTCTGCCTTTTTGCCCCAAAATAAGGGGAATTTTTGCTTTTTTTTCTCTGAAATAAGTGAAATTTCTGCAATTTTGCCCTAAAATAAAGGAAATTTCTGCAATTTTTTCCCATAATAAGGGAAATTTCTGCAATTTTGCCCCAAAATAAGGGAAATTTCTGTTTTTGCCCCCAAATAAAGGAAATTTCTGCAATTTTGCCCTAAAATAAGGGGATTTTCTGCATTTTTTGCCAAAAATAAGGGGAATTTCTGACATTTTGTCGCCAAATAAGTGAAATTTCTGCAGTTTTACCCCAAAATAAGGAAAATTTCTGCCTTTTTGCCCAAAAATTAGGGAAATTTCTGCAATTTTGTCCAAAATACAAAGAATTTCTGCCTTTTTGCCTGAAAATAAAGGGAATGTATACCTTTTTGCCATAAAAAAGCAAATTTCTTCATTTTTGACCCAAAATAAGGGGATTTTCCACCTTTTTGACTCAAAATAAGTGCAATTTCTGCCTTTTCCGCAATATAAACGAAATTTCCGTATTTTTGCCCCAAAATAAGGGGAATTTCAGCCTTATTACCTCAAAATAAGGGGAATTTCTGCCTTTTTGCCCCAAAATATGGGGAATTTCTGACTTTTTGCCCCAAAATAAGAAAAATTTCTGCAATTTTGTACCAAAATAAAAAAAATTTCTGCCTTTTTGCCCCCCCCCCAAAAAAAATTTCTACCTTTTTTCCCTGAAATACGTGAAATTTCTGCAATTTTGCCCCAAAATAAGGGAAATTTCTGCAATTTTGCCCCAATGTAAAGGAAATTTCTGCAATTTTGACCCAAAATAAGGGGAATTTCTGACTGTTTGCTCCCGAAAAAGGAGATTTTCTGTCTTTTTGCCCCAAAATAAAAAGAATTTCTGCCTTTTTGCCCGAAAATTATGAGTATTTCTGCAATTTTGCTTCAAAATACAGGGAATTTCTGCCTTTTAGCCCAAAAATAAAGGAATTTCTGCATTTTACCTCAAATTGAGAATAATTTCTGCCTTTTGCCTCAAAATAAGGGGAATTTTCTGCCTTTTTGTTTCAAAATAAGATAAATTTCTTCAATTTTGTACCATAATAAAAGAAATTTCTGCTCTTTGCCCCAAAATAAAAAAAATTTCTGACTTTTTGCCCTGAAATAAATGAAATTTCTGCAATTTTGCCCGAAAATAAGGGAAATTTGTGCCTCTTTGCCCCAAAATAAGAAGAAGTTTTGCCTTTTGCCCCAAAATATGGGGAATTTCAGCATTTTACCTCAAAATAAGAATTTCAGCCCTTTTGCCCCAAAATAAGGAAAATTTCTGCAATTTTGCCCCAAAATAAGGGGAATTTCTTCTTTTTTGCCCCAAAATAAAGGATATTTCAGCCTTTTTACCTGAAAATAAGTGAAATTTCTGCAATTTTGCCCCAAATAAGGAAAATTTCTGCAATTTTGCCTCAAAATAAGGTAAATTCCTGCAATTTTGCCCCAAAATAAGTGGAATTTCTGAGTTTGTACCAAAATAAGGAGAATTTCTGTCTTTTTTCCCCAACATATATGGAATTTCTGCCTTTTGGCCCAACAATTAGGGGAATTTCTTCATTTTTGCTTCAAAATAAGGGGAATTTCTGCCTTTTTGTCTCTAAAGAATTGGAATTTCTGTATTTTCCTTCCAAAACAAAGGGAATTTCTGTCTTTTTTGCCCCAAAATAAGGAACATTTCTGACTTATTACCCAGAAATAAGGAAATGTTTGCACTTTTGCCCCAAAATTAGGGAAATTTCTGCCTTTTTGCCCCCAAATAAGGGGAATTTCAGCCTTTTTACCTCAAAATAAGGGGAATTTCTGCATTTTTGCCACAAAATATTAGGAATTTCTGCCTTTTTGCCCCAAAATAAGAAAAATTTCTGCCATTTTTACCTGAAATAAGTGAAATTTCTGCAATTTTGCCCCAAAATAAGTAAAATTTCTGCAATTTTGCCCCAAAATAAGGGAAATTTCTGGAATTTTGCCCCAAAATAAGTGGAATTTCTGAGTTTTGCCCCAAAATAAGGAGAATTTCTGTCTTTTTGCCCCAACATATAGGGAATTTCTGCCTTTTTGCCCCACAATTAGGGGATTTTCTTCAATTCTGCTCCAAAATACGGGGAATTTCTGCTTTTTTTGCCCGAAAATAAGGGGAATGTATACCTTTTGCCACAAAAAAGAGAAATTTCTTCATTTTTGCCCCAAAATAAGAGGAATTTCTGCCTTCTTACCTCAACATAAGTGAAATTTCTGCCTTTTTACCTAAAAATGAACGGAATTTCTGTCTTTTTGCCCTAAAATAAAAGGAATTTTTGAATTTTGCCCTGAAATAAGTGAAATTTCTGCAATTTTGCCCCAAAATAAGGGAAATTTCTGCCTTTTTGCCACAAAATAAAGGGAATTTCTGTATTTTTGCCCCAAAGTAAGGGGAATTTCAGCATTTTACCTCATAATAAGGCAAATCTCTGCCTTTTTGCCCCAAAATATGGGGAATTTCTTCATTTTTGCCCCAAAATAAAGAAAATTTCTGCAATTTTGTACCAAAATAAAAGAAATTTCTGCCTTTTTGCCCCAAAATAAGAGAAATTTCTGCACTTTTTCCCTGAAATAAGTGAAATTTCTGCAATTTTGCCCCAAAATAAGGGAAATTTCTGCAATTTTGCCCCAAAATAAAGAAAATTTCTGCAATTTTGTACCAAAATAAAAGAAATTTCTGCCTTTTTGCCCCAAAATAAGAGAAATTTCTGCACTTTTTCCCTGAAATAAGTGAAATTTCTGCAATTTTGCCCCAAAATAAGAGAAATTTCTGCAATTTTGCCCCAAAATAAAGAAAATTTCTGCAATTTTACCCCAAAAGAAGGGGAATTTCTGACTTTTTGCCCTGAAATAAGGAGAATTTCTGTCTTTTTTTTCCAAAATAATGTGAATTTCTGCATTTTCCTTCAAAATTAGGGAAATAGGTGCAATTTTGCTTCAAAATACGGGGAAATCTGCCTTATTGCACAAAAATAAAGGGAATTTCTCCATTTTTGCACCAATATAAGGGGAATTTCTGAAATTTAGCTTTAAAATACGGGGAATTTCTGCGTTATTGTCCGAAATAAAGTGGAATTTCTGCCTTTTTGCCCTGAAATATTTGAAATTTCTGCAATTTTACCCCAAAATAAGGGGAATTTCTGTTTTTGGCCCCAAAATTAAGGGAATTTCTGCTTTTTGCCCCAAAATAAGGCAAATATCTGACTTTTTGCCCAGAAATAATTGAAATTTCTGCAATTTTGCCCCAAAATAATAGGAATTTCTGCCTTTTTGCCGAAAATAAGGGGAATTTCAGCATTTTACCTTCAAATAAGGGGAATTTCTGCCTTTTTGCCACAAAATAAGGGGAATTTCTGCCCTATTGCCCTTAAATAAGGAAAATTTCTGCTTTTCTGCCCCAATTAACGGGAATTTCTGCCCTTTTGCCACAAAGTAAAGGGAATTTCTGCCTTTATGCCCCAAAATAACGGGAATTTCAGCCTTTTTACCTCAAAATAAAAGGAATTTCTGCCTTTTTCCCCAAAATATGGGTAATTTTTGCCTTTTTGTTCCAAAATAAGGAAAATTTCTACAATTTTGTATCAAAATAAAAGAAATTTCTGTTTTTGCCCGAAAATAAAAGGAATTTCTGACTTTTTGCCCTGAAATAAATGAAATTCCTGCAATTACCCGAAAATAAGGGAAATTTGTGCCTTTTTGCCCCCAAATGAGGGGAATTTCTGCCTTTTTGCCCCAAAATATGGGGAATTTCAGGATTTTACCTCAAAATAAGGGGAATTTCAGCCTTTTTGCACCAAAATATGGGGAATTTCTGCCTTTTTGCCACAAAATAAGAAAAATTTCTGCAAGTCTGTAACAATATAAAAGAAATTTCTAAAATTTTGCCCCAAAATAAAGGAAATTTCTGATTTTTGCCCCAAAATAAAAAGAATTTCTCTATTTTTGCCACAAAATAAAGGGAAATTCTGCCTTTTAGCCCCAAAATTAGGGGAGTTTCTGCAATTTTGCTCCAAAATACGAGAAATTTCTGCCTTTTTACCCGAAATTAAGTGGATTTTCTGCCTTTTTGCCCCCAAATAAGGGAAATTTCTGCAATTTTATCCCAAAATAAGGGAAATTTCTGCCTTTTTGCCCCAAAATAGGGGAATTTCTGCCGTTTTGCCCTGAAATATGTGAAATTTCTGCAATTTTACCCCAAAATAAGGTGAATTTCTGCCTTTTTGCCCCAAAATAATGGGAATTTCTGCCTTTTTGCCCCAAAATAAGAAAAATTTTTGCTTTTTTTCGCTGAAATAAGTGAAATTTCTGCAATTTTGCCCTAAAATTAGGGAAATTTCTGCAATTTTTCCCCATAATAAGGGAAATTTCTGCAATTTTGCCCCAAAATAAGGGGAATTTCTGTTTTTGTCCCCAAATAAGGGAAATTTCTGCAATTTTGCCCTAAAATAAGGGGATTTTCTGCATTTTTTGCCAAAAATAAGGGGAATTTCTGACATTTTGCCGCAAAATAAGTGAAATTTCTGCAGTTTTACCCCAAAATAAGGAAAATTTCTGCCCCTTTGCCCAAAAATTAGGGGAATTTCTGCAATTTTGCTCCAAAATACAAAGAATTTCTGCCTTTTTGCCCGAAAATAAAGGAATGTATACCTTTTTGCCATAAAAAAGCAAATTTCTTCATTTTTGCCCCAAAATAAGGGGATTTTCCACCTTTTTGACTCAAAATAAGGGCAATTTCTGCCTTTTCCCCAAAATAAACGAAATTTCTGCATTTTTGCCCCAAAATAAGGGGAATTTCAGCCTTATTACCTCAAAATAAGGGGAATTTCTGCCTTTTTGCCCCAAAATATGGGGAATTTCTGACTTTTTGCCCCAAAATAAGAAAAATTTCTGCAATTTTGTACCAAAATAAAAAAAATTTCTGCCTTTTTGCCCCCCCAAAAAAAATTTCTGCCTTTTTTTTCTCAAATACCTGAAATTTCTGCAATTTTGCCCCAAAATAAGGGAAATTTCTGCAATTTTGCCCCAATGAAAAGGAAATTTCTGCAATTTTGCCCCAAAATAAGGGGAATTTCTGACTGTTTGCTCCCGAAAAAGGAGATTTTCTGTCTTTTTGCCCCAAAATAAGGAGAATTTCTGCCTTTTTGCCCGAAAATTATGAGAATTTCTGGAATTTTGCTTCAAAATACAGGGAATTTCTGCCTTTTAGCCCCAAAATAAAGGGAATTTCTGCATTTTACCTCAAATTGAGAATAATTTCTGCCTTTTGCCTCAAAATAAGGGGAATTTTCTGCCTTTTTGTTTCAAAATAAGAAAAATTTCTTCAATTTTGTACCATAATAAAAGAAATTTCTGCTCTTTGCCCCAAAATAAAAGGAATTTCTGACTTTTTGCCCTGAAATAAATGAAATTTCTGCAATTTTGCCCGAAAATAAGGGAAATTTGTGCCTCTTTGCCCCAAAATAAAAAGAAGTTTTGCCTTTTGCCCCAAAATATGGGGAATTTCAGCATTTTACCTCAAAATAAGAATTTCAGCCCTTTTGCCCCAAAATAAGGAAAATTTCTGCAATTTTGCCCCAAAATAAGGGGAATTTCTTCTTTTTTGCCCCAAAATAAAGGATATTTCAGCCTTTTTACCTGAAAATAAGTGAAATTTCTGCAATTTTGCCCTCAAATAAGGGAAATTTCTGCAATTTTGCCTCAAAATAAGGTAAATTCCTGCAATTTTGCCCCAAAATAGGTGGAATTTCTGAGTTTTGTCCCAAAATAAGGAGAATTTCTGTCTTTTTTCCCCAACATATAGGGAATTTCTGCCTTTTGGCCCAACAATTAGGGGAATTTCTTCCTTTTTCCTTCAAAATAAGGGGAATTTCTGCCTTTTTGTCTCTAAAGAAGTGGAATTTCTGTATTTTCCTTCCAAAACAAAGGGAATTTCTGTGTTTTTTGCCCCAAAATAAGGAAAATTTCTGACTTATTACCCTGAAATAAGTGAAATGTTTGCACTTTTGCCCCAAAATTAGGGAAATTTCTGCCTTTTTGCCCCCAAATAAGGGGAATTTCAGCCTTTTTACCTCAAAATAAGGGGAATTTCTGCATTTTTGCCACAAAATATTAGGAATTTCTGCCTTTTTGCCACAAAATAAGAAAAATTTCTGCCATTTTTACCTGAAATAAGTGAAATTTCTGCAATTTTGCCTCAAAATAAGTAAAATTTCTGCAATTTTGCTTCAAAATAAGGGAAATTTCTGGAATTTTGCCCCAAAATAAGTGGAATTTCTGAGTTTTGCCCCAAAATAAGGAGTATTTCTTTCTTTTTGCCCCAACATATAGGGAATTTCTGCCTTTTTGCCCCACAATAAGGGGAATTTCTGCAATTTTGCTCCAAAATACTGGGAATTTCTGCTTTTTTGCCCGAAAATAAGAAGAATGCATAACTTTTTGCCATAAAATAGCGAAATTTCTTCATTTTTGCTTCAAAATAATGGGAATTTCTGCTTTTTTACCTCTAAATAAGTGGAATTTCTGTCCTTTTCCCCCAAAACAAAGGGAATTTCTGTCTTTTTTGCCCCAAAATAAGGTAAATTTCTGACTTATTACCCTGAAATAAGTGAAATTTCTCCAATTTTGCCCCAAAATAAGGAAAATTTCTGCTTTTTTGCCCCCAAATAAGGGAAATTTCAGCCTTTTTACCTCAAAATAAGGGGAATTTCTGCATTTTTGCCACAAAATAAAAGAAATTTCTGTTTTTTTGCCCCAAAATAAGGAAAATTTCTGCCTTTTTTCCCTGACATAAGTGAAATTTCTGCAATTTTGCCCCAAAATAAGTGAAATTTCTGCAATTTTGCCACAAAATAAGGGAAATTTCTGGAAGTTTGCCCCAAAATAAGTGGAATTTCTGTGTTTTGCCCCAAAATAAGGAGAATTTCTGTCTTTTTGCCCTAACATATAGGGAATTTCTGCTTTTTTGCCCCACAATTAGGAGAATTTCTGCAATTTTGCTCCATAATACAAGGAATTTCTGTTTTTTAGCCCAAAAATAAGTGGAATGTATACCTTTTGCCACAAAAAAGGGAAATTTCTTCATTTTTACTCCAAAATAAAAGGAATTTCTGCTTTTTTGCCTCTAAAAAAGTGGAATTTCTGTGTTTTTCCCCCAAAACAAAGGGAATTTCTGTCTTTTTTGCCCCAAAATAAGGAAAATTTCTGACTTATTACAATGAAATAAGTGAAATTTCTGCAATTTTGCCTCAAAATAAGGGAAATTTTTGCTTTTTTCCCCCAAATAAGAGAAATTTCAGCCTTTTTACCTCAGAATAAGAGGAATTTCTGCATTTTTCCCCTAAATATGGGAGATTTCTGCCTTTTGCCCCAAAATAAGAAAAATTTCTGCAATTTTATACCAAAATAAAAGAAATTTCTGCCTTTTTGCACCAAAATAGGAAAATTTCTGAATTTTTTTCTGAAATAAGTGAAATTTCTGCAATTTTGCCCCAAAATAAGTGAAATTTCTGCAATTTTGCCAGAAAATATGGGAAATTTCTGGAATTTTGCCCCAAAATAAGTGGAATTTCTGAGTTTTGCCCCAAAATAAGGAGAATTTCTGTCTTTTTGCCCCAACATATAGGGAATTTCTGCCTTTTTGCCCCGCAATTAGGGGATTTTTCTTCAATTCTGCTCCAAAATAGGGGGAATTTCTGCTTTTTTGCCCGAAAATAAGGGGAATGTATACCTTTTGCCACAAAAAGGAGAAATTTCTTCATTTTTGCCCCAAAATAAGAGGAATTTCTGCCTTCTTACCTCAAAATAAGTGAAATTTCTGCCTTTTTACCTAAAAATGAACGGAATTTCTGTCTTTTTGCCCCAAAATAAAAGGAATTTTTGAATTTTGCCCTGAAATAAGTGAAATTTCTGCAATTTTGCCCCAAAATAAGGGAAATTTCTGCCTTTTTGCCACAAAATAAAGGGAATTTCTGTATTTTTGCCCCAAAATAAGGGGAATTTCAGCATTTTACCTCATAATAAGGCAAATCTCTGCCTTTTTGCCCCAAAATATGGGGAATTTCTTCATTTTTGCCCCAAAATGAAGAAAATTTCTGCAATTTTGTACCAAAATAAAAGAAATTTCTGCCTTTTTGCCCCAAAATAAGAGAAATTTCTGCACTTTTTCCCTGAAATAAGTGAAATTTCTGCAATTTTGCCCCAAAATAAGGGAAATTTCTGCAATTTTGCCCCAAAATAAAGAAAATTTTTGCAATTTTGTACCAAAATAAAAGAAATTTCTGCCTTTTTGCCCCAAAATAAGAGAAATTTCTGCACTTTTTCCCTGAAATAAGTGAAATTTCTGCAATTTTGCCCCAAAATAAGAGAAATTTCTGCAATTTTGCCCCAAAATAAAGAAAATTTCTGCAATTTTACCCCAAAAGAAGGGGAATTTCTGACTTTTTGCCCTGAAATAAGGGGAATTTCTGCCTTTTTGCCACAAAATAAGGGGAATTTCTGCCCTATTGCCCTTAAATAAGGAAAATTTCTGCTTTTCTGCCCCAATTAACGGGAATTTCTGCCTTTTTGCCACAAAGTAAAGGGAATTTTTGCCTTTTTGCCCCAAAATAACGGGAATTTCAGCCTTTTTACCTCAAAATAAGGGGAATTTCTGCCTTTTCCCCCCAAAATATGGGGAATTTCTGACTTTTTGCACCAAAATAAGAAAAATTTCTGCAATTTTGTACCAAAATAAAAAAATTTCTGCCTTTTTGCCCCCCCAAAAAAATTTCTGTTTTTTTTTTCTCAAATACCTGAAATTTCTGCAATTTTGCCCCAAAATAAGGGAAATTTCTGCAATTTTGCCCCAATGTAAAGGAAATTTCTGCAATTTTGCCCCAAAATAAGGGGAATTTCTGACTGTTTGCTCCCGAAAAAGGAGATTTTCTGTCTTTTTGCCCCAAAATAAGGAGAATTTCTGCCTTTTTGCCCGAAAATTATGAGAATTTCTGCAATTTTGCTCCAAAATACAAAGAATTTCTGCCTTTTTGCCCGAAAATAAAGGGAATGTATACCTTTTTGCCATAAAAAAGCAAATTTCTTCATTTTTGCCCCAAAATAAGGGGAATTTCCACCTTTTTGACTCAAAATAAGTGCAATTTCTGCCTTTTCCCCAAAATAAACGAAATTTCTGTTTTTTTGCCCCAAAATAAGGGGAATTTCAGCCTTTTTACCTCAAAATAAGGGGAATTTCTGCCTTTTTGCCCCAAAATATGGGGAATTTCTGACTTTTTGCCCCAAAATAAGAAAAATTTCTGCAATTTTGTACCAAAATAAAAAAAATTTCTGCCTTTTTGCCCCCCCAAAAAAATTTCTGCCTTTTTTCCCTGAAATACGTGAAATTTCTGCAATTTTGCCCCAAAATAAGGGAAATTTCTACAATTTTGCCCCAATGTAAAGGAAATTTCTGCAATTTTGCCCCAAAATAAGGGGAATTTCTGACTGTTTGCTCCCGAAAAAGGAGATTTTCTGTCTTTTTGCCCCATAATAAGGAGAATTTCTGCCTTTTTGCCCGAAAATTATAAGAATTTATGCAATTTTGCTTCAAAATACAGGGAATTTCTTTTTTTTAGCCCCAAAATAAAGGGAATTTCTGCATTTTACCTCAAATTGAGAATAATTTCTGCCTTTTGCCTCAAAATAAGGGGAATTTTCTGCCTTTTTGTTTCAAAATAAGAAAAATTTCTTCAATTTTGTACCATAATAAAAGAAATTTCTGCTCTTTGCCCCAAAATAAAAGGAATTTCTGACTTTTTGCCCTGAAATAAATGAAATTTCTGCAATTTTGCCCGAAAATAAGGGAAATTTGTGCCTCTTTGCCCCAAAATAAAAAGAAGTTTTGCCTTTTGCCCCAAAATATGGGGAATTTCAGCATTTTACCTCAAAATAAGAATTTCAGCCTTTTTGCCCCAAAATAAGAAAAATTTCTGCAATTTTGCCCCAAAATAAGGGGAATTTCTTCCTTTTTGCCCCAAAATAAAGGATATTTCAGCCTTTTTACCTAAAAATAAGTGAAATTTCTGCAATTTTGCCCCAAATAAGGGAAATTTCTGCAATTTTGCCTCAAAATAAGGTAAATTCCTGCAATTTTGCCCCAAAATAAGTGGAATTTCTGAGTTTTGTCACAAAATAAGGAGAATTTCTGTCTTTTTGCCCAAAATATAGGGAATTTCTGCCTTTTTGCCCAACAATTAGGGGAATTTCTTCATTTTTGCTTCAAAATAAGGGGAATTTCTGCCTTTTTGCCTCTAAAGAAGTGGAATTTCTGTATTTTCCTTCCAAAACAAAGGGAATTTCTGTGTTTTTTGCCCCAAAATAAGGAAAATTTCTGACTTATTACCCTGAAATTAGTGAAATGTTTGCAATTTTGCCCCAAAATAAGGGAAATTTCTGCCTTATTGCCCCCAAATAAGGGGAATTTCAGCCTTTTTACCTCAAAATAAGGGGATTTTCTGCATTTTTGCCACAAAATATTAGGAATTTCTGCCTTTTTGCCCCAAAATAAGAAAAATTTCTGCCATTTTTACCTGAAATAAGTGAAATTTCTGCAATTGTGCCCCAAAATAAGTAAAATTTCTGCAATTTTGCCCCAAAATAAGGGAAATTTCTGGAAGTTTGCCCCAAAATAAGTGGAATTTCTGAGTTTTGCCCCAAAATAAGGAGAATTTCTGTCTTTTTGCCCCAACATATAGGGAATTTCTGCCTTTTTGCCCCAAAATTAGGGGATTTTCTTCAATTCTGCTCCAAAATAGGGGGAATTTCTGCTTTTTTGCCCGAAAATCAGGGGAATGTATACCTTTTGCCACAAAAAAGAGAAATTTCTTCATTTTTGCCCCAAAATAAGTGGAATTTCTGCCTTCTTCCCTCAAAATAAGTGAAATTTCTGCCTTTTTACCTAAAAATGAACGGAATTTCTTTCTTTTTGCCCCAAAATAAAAGGAATTTTTGAATTTTGCCCTGAAATAAGTGAAATTTCTGCAATTTTTCCCCAAAATAAGGGAAATTTCTGCCTTTTTGCCACAAAATGAAGGGAATTTCTGTATTTTTGCCCCAAAATAAGGGGAATTTCAGCATTTTACCTCATAATAAGGCAAATCTCTGCCTTTTTGCCCCAAAATAAGAGAAATTTCTGCACTTTTTCCCTGAAATAAGTGAAATTTCTGCAATTTTGCCCCAAAATAAGGGAAATTTCTGCAATTTTGCCCCAAAATAAAGAAAATTTCTGCAATTTTGTACCAAAATAAGTGAAATTTTTGCCTTTTTGCCCCAAAATAAGAGAAATTTCTGCACTTTTGCCCCAAAATAATAGGAATTTCTGCCGTTTTGCCGAAAATAAGGGGAATTTCAGCATTTTACCTTCAAATAAGGGGAATTTCTGCCCTATTGCCCTTAAATAAGGAAAATTTCTGCTTTTCTGCCCCAATTAAAAGGAATTTCTGCCCTTTTGCCAGAAAGTAAAGGGAATTTCTGCCTTTATGCCCCAAAATAACCGGAATTTCAGCCTTTTTACCTCAAAATAAAAGGAATTTCTGCCTTTTTCCCCAAAATATGGGTAATTTTTGCCTTTTTGTTCCAAAATAAAGAAAATTTCTACAATTTTGTATCAAAATAAAAGAAATTTCTGTTTTTGCCCGAAAATAAAAGGAATTTCTGACTTTTTGCCCTGAAATAAATGAAATTCCTGCAATTATGCCCGAAAATAAGGGAAATTTGTGCCTTTTTGCCCCCAAATGAGGGGAATTTCTGCCTTTTTGCCCCAAAATATGGGGAATTTCAGGATTTTACCTCAAAATAAGGGGAATTTCAGCCTTTTTGCACCAAAAATATGGGGAATTTCTGCCTTTTTGCCACAAAATAAGAAAAATTTCTGCAAGTCTGTAACAATATAAAAGAAATTTCTAAAATTTTGCCCCAAAATAAAGGAAATTTCTGATTTTTGCCCCAAAATAAAAAGAATTTCTCTATTTTTGCCCCAAAATAAAGGGAAATTCTGCCTTTTAGCCCCAAAATTAGGGGAGTTTCTGCAATTTTGCTCCAAAATACGAGAAATTTCTGCCTTTTTACCCGAAATTAAGTGGATTTTCTGCCTTTTTGCCCCCAAATAAGGGAAATTTCTGCAATTTTATCCCAAAATAAGGGAAATTTCTGCCTTTTTGCCCCAAAATAAGGGGAATTTCTGCCGTTTTGCCCTGAAATATGTAAAATTTCTACAATTTTACCCCAAAATAAGGTGAATTTCTGCCTTTTTGCCCCAATATAATGGGAATTTCTGCCTTTTTGCCCCAAAATAAGAAAAATTTTTGCTTTTTTTCTCTGAAATAAGTGAAATTTCTGCAATTTTGCCCTAAAATAAGGGAAATTTCTGCAATTTTTCCCCATAATAAGGGAAATTTCTGCAATTTTGCCCCAAAATAAGGGGAATTTCTGTTTTTGTCCCCAAATAAGGGAAATTTCTGCATTTTTGCCCTAAAATAGGGGGATTTTCTGCATTTTTTGCCAAAAATAAGGGGAATTTCTGACATTTTGCCGCAAAATAAGTGAAATTTCTGCAGTTTTACCCCAAAATAAGGAAAATTTCTGCCTTTTTGCCCAAAAATTAGGGGAATTTCTGCAATTTTGCTCCAAAATACAAAGAATTTCTGCCTTTTTGCCCGAAAATAAAGGGAATGTATACCTTTTTGCCATAAAAAAGCAAATTTCTTCATTTTTGACCCAAAATAAGGGGATTTTCCATCTGTTTGACACAAAATAAGTGCAATTTTGCCTTTCCCCCAAAATAAACGAAATTTCTGCCTTTTTGCCCCAAAATAAGGGGAATTTCAGCCTTATTACCTCAAAATAAGGGGAATTTCTGCATTTTTGCCCCAAAATATGGAGAATTTCTGACTTTTTGCCCCAAAATAAAAAAAATTTCTGCCTTTTTCCCCCCCAAAAAAATTTCTGACTTTTTTTCTCAAATACCTGAAATTTCTGCAATTTTGCCCCAAAATAAGGGAAATTTCTGCAATTTTGCCCCAATGTAAAGGAAATTTCTGCAATTTTGCCCCAAAATAAGGGGAATTTCTGACTGTTTGCTCCCGAAAAAGGAGATTTTCTGTCTTTTTGCCCCAAAATAAGGAGAATTTCTGCCTTTTTGCCCGAAAATTAAGAGAATTTCTGCAATTTTGCTTCAAAATACAGGGAATTTCTGCCTTTTAGCCCCAAAATAAAGGGAATTTCTGCATTTTACCTCAAATTGAGAATAATTTCTGCCTTTTGCCTCAAAATAAGGGGAATTTTCTGCCTTTTTGTTTCAAAATAAGATAAATTTCTTCAATTTTGTACCATAATAAAAGAAATTTCTGCTCTTTGCCCCAAAATAAAAGGAATTTCTGACTTTTTGCCCTGAAATAAATGAAATTTCTGCAATTTTGCCCGAAAATAAGAGAAATTTGTGCCTCTTTGCCCCAAAATAAGAAGAAGTTTTGCCTTTTGCCCCAAAATATGGGGAATTTCAGCATTTTACCTCAAAATAAGAATTTCAGCCTTTTTGCCCCAAAATAAGGAAAATTTCTGCAATGTTGCCCCAAAATAAGGGGAATTTCTTCCTTTTTGCCCCAAAATAAAGGATATTTCAGCCTTTTTACCTGAAAATAAGTGAAATTTCTGCAATTTTGCCCCAAATAAGGGAAATTTCTGCAATTTTGCCTCAAAATAAGGTAAATTCCTGCAATTTTGCCCCAAAATAAGTGGAATTTCTGAGTTTTGTCCCAAAATAAGGAGAATTTCTGTCTTTTTGCCCCAACATATAGGGAACTTCTGCCTTTTTGCCCAACAATTAGGGGAATTTCTTCATTTTTGCTTCAAAATAAGGGGAATTTCTGCCTTTTTGCCTCTAAAGAAGTGGAATTTCTGTATTTTCCTTCCAAAACAAAGGGAATTTCTGTGTTTTTTGCCCCAAAATAAGGAAAATTTCTGACTTATTACCCTGAAATAAGTGAAATGTTTGCAATTTTGCCCCAAAATAAGGGAAATTTCTGCCTTTTTGCCCCCAAATAAGGGGAATTTCAGCCTTTTTACCGCAAAATAAGGGGAATTTCTGCATTTTTGTCACAAAATATTAGGAATTTCTGCCTTATTGCCCCAAAATAAGAAAAATTTCTGCCATATTTACCTGAAATAAGTGAAATTTCTGCAATTGTGCCCCAAAATAAGTAAAATTTCTGCAATTTTGCCCCAAAATAAGGGAAATTTCTGGAAGTTTGCCCCAAAATAAGTGGAATTTCTGAGTTTTGCCCCAAAATAAGGAGAATTTCTGTCTTTTTGCCCCAACATATAGGGAATTTCTGCCTTTTTGCCCCACAATTAGGGGATTTTCTTCAATTCTGCTCCAAAATAGGGGGAATTTCTGCTTTTTTGCCTGAAAATAAGGAGAATGTATACCTTTTGCCATAAAAAAGAGAAATTTCTTCATTTTTGCCCCAAAATAAGAGGAATTTCTGCCTTCTTCCCTCAAAATAAGTGAAATTTCTGCCTTTTTACCTAAAAATGAACGGAATTTCTGTCTTTTTGCCCCAAAATAAAAGGAATTTTTGAATTTTGCCCTGAAATAAGTGAAATTTCTGCAATTTTGCCCCAAAATAAGGGAAATTTCTGCCTTTTTGCCACAAAATGAAGGAAATTTCTGTATTTTTGCCCCAAAATAAGGGGAATTTCAGCATTTTACCTCATAATAAGGCAAATCTCTGCCTTTTTGCCCCCAAATATGGGGAATTTCTTCATTTTTGCCCCAAAATAAAGAAAATTTCTGCAATTTTGTACCAAAATAAAAGAAATTTCTGCCTTTTTGCCCCAAAATAAGAGAAATTTCTGCACTTTTGCCCCAAAATAATAGGAATTTCTTCCTTTTTGCCGAAAATAAGGGTAATTTCAGCTTTTTACCTTCAAATAAGGGGAATTTCTGCCTTTTTGCCACAAAATAAGGGGAATTTCTGCCCTATTGCCCTTAAATAAGGAAAATTTCTGCTTTTCTGCCCCAATTAACGGGAATTTCTGCCCTTTTGCCAGAAAGTAAAGGGAATTTCTGCCTTTAGGCCCCAAAATAACCAGAATTTCAGCCTTTTTACCTCAAAATAAAAGGAATTTCTGCCTTTTTCCCCAAAATATGGGTAATTTTTGCCTTTTTGTTCCAAAATAAGGAGAATTTCTACAATTTTGTATCAAAATAAAAGAAATTTCTGTTTTTGCCCGAAAATAAAAGGAATTTCTGACTTTTTGCCCTGAAATAAATGAAATTCCTGCAATTATGCCCGAAAATAAGGGAAATTTGTGCCTTTTTGCCCCCAAATGAGGGGAATTTCTGCCTTTTTGCCCCAAAATATGGGGAATTTCAGGATTTTACCTCAAAATAAGGGGAATTTCAGCCTTTTTGCACCAAAATATGGGGAATTTCTGCCTTTTTGCCACAAAATAAGAAAAATTTCTGCAAGTCTGTAACAATATAAAAGAAATTTCTAAAATTTTGCCCCAAAATAAAGGAAATTTCTGATTTTTGCCCCAAAATAAAAAGAATTTCTCTATTTTTGCCCCAAAATAAAGGGAAATTCTGCCTTTTAGCCCCAAAATTAGGGGAGTTTCTGCAATTTTGCTCCAAAATACGAGAAATTTCTGCCTTTTTACCTGAAATTAAGTGGATTTTCTGCCTTTTTGCCCCAAATAAGGGAAATTTCTGCAATTTTATCCCAAAATAAAAGAAATTTCTGCCTTTTTGCCCCAAAATAAGGGGAATTTCTGCCGTTTTGCCCTGAAATATGTGAAATTTCTGCAATTTTACCCCAAAATAAGGTGAATTTCTGCCTTTTTGCCCCAAAATAATGGGAATTTCTGCCTTTTTGCCCCAAAATAAGAAAAATTTTTGCTTTTTTTCTCTGAAATAAGTGAAATTTCTGCAATTTTGCCCTAAAATAAGGGAAATTTCTGCAATTTTTCCCCATAATAAGGGAAATTTCTGCAATTTTGCCCCAAAATAAGGGGAATTTCTGTTTTTGTCCCCAAATAAGGGAAATTTCTGCAATTTTACCCCAAAATAAGGAAAATTTCTGCCTTTTTGCCCAAAAATTAGGGGAATTTCTGCAATTTTGCTCCAAAATACAAAGAATTTCTTCCTTTTTGCCCGAAAATAAAGGGAATGTATACCTTTTTGCCATAAAAAAGCAAATTTCTTTATTTTTGCCCCAAAATAAGGGGATTTTCCACCTTTTTGACTCAAAATAAGTGCAATTTCTGCCTTTTCCCCAAAATAAACGAAATTTCTGCCTTTTTGCCCCAAAATAAGGGGAATTTCAGCCTTATTACCTCAAAATAAGGAGAATTTCTGCATTTTTGCCCCAAAATATGGGGAATTTCTGACTTTTTGCCCCAAAATAAGAAAAATTTCTGCAATTTTGTACCAAAATAAAAAAAATTTCTGCCTTTTCGCCCCCCCAAAAAAATTTCTGCCTTTTTTTTCTCAAATACCTGAAATTTCTGCAATTTTGCCCCAAAATAAGGGAAATTTCTGCAATTTTGCCCCAATGTAAAGGAAATTTCTGCAATTTTGCCCCAAAATAAGGGGAATTTCTGACTGTTTGCTCCCGAAAAAGGAGATTTTCTGTCTTTTTGCCCCAAAATAAGGAGAATTTCTGCCTTTTTGCCCGAAAATTAAGAGAATTTCTGCAATTTTGCTTCAAAATACAGGGAATTTCTGCCTTTTAGCCCCAAAATAAAGGGAATTTCTGCATTTTACCTCAAATTGAGAATAATTTCTGCCTTTTGCCTCAAAATAAGGGGAATTTTCTGCCTTTTTGTTTCAAAATAAGAAAAATTTCTTCAATTTTGTACCATAATAAAAGAAATTTCTGCTCTTTGCCCCAAAATAAAAGGAATTTCTGACTTTTTGCCCTGAAATAAATGAAATTTCTGCAATTTTGCCCGAAAATAAGAGAAATTTGTGCCTCTTTGCCCCAAAATAAGAAGAAGTTTTGCCTTTTGCCCCAAAATATGGGGAATTTCAGCATTTTACCTCAAAATAAGAATTTCAGCCTTTTTGCCCCAAAATAAGGAAAATTTCTGCAATGTTGCCCCAAAATAAGGGGAATTTCTTCCTTTTTGCCCCAAAATAAAGGATATTTCAGCCTTTTTACCTGAAAATAAGTGAAATTTCTGCAATTTTGCCCCAAATAAGGGAAATTTCTGCAATTTTGCCTCAAAATAAGGTAAATTCCTGCAATTTTGCCCCAAAATAAGTGGAATTTCTGAGTTTTGTCCCAAAATAAGGAGAATTTCTGTCTTTTTGCCCCAACATATAGGGAATTTCTGCCTTTTTGCCCAACAATTAGGGGAATTTCTTCATTTTTGCTTCAAAATAAGGGGAATTTCTGCCTTTTTGCCTCTAAAGAAGTGGAATTTCTGTATTTTCCTTCCAAAACAAAGGGAATTTCTGTGTTTTTTGCCCCAAAGTAAGGAAAATTTCTGACTTATTACCCTGAAATAAGTGAAATGTTTGCAATTTTGCCCCAAAATAAGGGAAATTTCTGCCTTTTTGCCCCCAAATAAGGGGAATTTCAGCCTTTTTACCTCAAAATAAGGGGAATTTCTGCATTTTTGCCACAAAATATTAGGAATTTCTGCCTTTTTGCCCCAAAATAAGAAAAATTTCTGCCATTTTTACCTGAAATAAGTGAAATTTCTGCAATTGTGCCCCAAAATAAGTAAAATTTCTGCAATTTTGCCCCAAAATAAGGGAAATTTTTGGAAGTTTGCCCCAAAATAAGTGGAATTTCTGAGTTTTGCCCCAAAATAAGGAGAATTTCTGTCTTTTTGCCCCAACATATAGGGAATTTCTGCCTTTTTGCCCCACAATTAGGGGATTTTCTTCAATTCTGCTCCAAAATAGGGGGAATTTCTGCTTTTTTGCCCGAAAATCAGGGGAATGTATACCTTTTGCCACAAAAAAGAGAAATTTCTTCATTTTTGCCCCAAAATAAGAGGAATTTCTGCCTTCTTCCCTCAAAATAAGTGAAATTTCTGCCTTTTTACCTAAAAATGAACGGAATTTCTGTCTTTTTGCCCCAAAATAAAAGGAATTTTTGAATTTTGCCCTGAAATAAGTGAAATTTCTGAAATTTTGCCCCAAAATAAGGGAAATTTCTGCCTTTTTGCCACAAAATGAAGGGAATTTCTGTATTTTTGCCCCAAAATAAGGGGAATTTCAGCATTTTACCTCATAATAAGGCAAATCTCTGTCTTTTTGCCCCAAAATATGGGGAATTTCTTCATTTTTGCCCCAAATTAAAAAAATTTTCTGCAATTTTGTACCAAAATAAAAGAAATTTCTGCCTTTTTGCCCCAAAATAAGAGAAATTTCTGCACTTTTTCCCTGAAATAAGTGAAATTTCTGCAATTTTGCCCCAAAATAAGGGAAATTTCTGCAATTTTGCCCCAAAATAAAGAAAATTTCTGCAATTTTGTACCAAAATAAAAGAAATTTCTGCCTTTTTGCCCCAAAATAAGAGAAATTTCTGCACTTTTGCCCCAAAATAATAGGAATTTCTGCCTTTTTGCCGAAAATAAGGGGAATTTCAGCATTTTACCTTCAAATAAGGGGAATTTCTGCACTATTGCCCTTAAATAAGGAAAATTTCTGCTTTTCTGCCCCAATTAACGGGAATTTCTTCACTTTTGCCAGAAAGTAAAGGGAATTTCTGCCTTTATGCCCCAAAATAACGGGAATTTCAGCCTTTTTACCTCAAAATAAAAGGAATTTCTGCCTTTTTCCCCAAAATATGGGTAATTTTTGCCTTTTTGTTCCAAAATAAGGAAAATTTCTACAATTTTGTATCAAAATAAAAGAAATTTCTGTTTTTGCCCGAAAATAAAAGGAATTTCTGACTTTTTGCCCTGAAATAAATGAAATTCCTGCAATTATGCCCGAAAATAAGGGAAATTTGTGCCTTTTTGCCCCTAAATGAGGGGAATTTCTGCCTTTTTGCCCCAAAATATGGGGAATTTCAGGATTTTACCTCAAAATAAGGGGAATTTCAGCCTTTTTGCACCAAAATATGGGGAATTTCTGCCTTTTTGCCACAAAATAAGAAAAATTTCTGCAAGTCTGTAACAATATAAAAGAAATTTCTAAAATTTTGCCCCAAAATAAAGGAAATTTCTGATTTTTGCCCCAAAATAAAAAGAATTTCTCTATTTTTGCCCCAAAATAAAGGGAAATTCTGCCTTTTAGCCCCAAAATTAGGGGAGTTTCTGCAATTTTGCTCCAAAATACGAGAAATTTCTGCCTTTTTACCCGAAATTAAGTGGATTTTCTGCCTTTTTGCCCCCAAATAAGGGAAATTTCTGCAATTTTATCCCAAAATAAGGGAAATTTCTGCCTTTTTGCCCCAAAATAAGGGGAATTTCTGCCGTTTTGCCCTGAAATATGTGAAATTTCTGCAATTTTACCCCAAAATAAGGTGAATTTCTGCCTTTTTGCCCCAAAATAATGGGAATTTCTGCCTTTTTGCCCCAAAATAAGAAAAATTTTTGCTTTTTTTCTCTGAAATAAGTGAAATTTCTGCAATTTTGCCCTAAAATAAGGGAAATTTCTGCAATTTTTCCCCATAATAAGGGAAATTTCTGCAATTTTGCCCCAAAATAAGGGGAATTTCTGTTTTTGTCCCCAAATAAGGGAAATTTCTGCAATTTTGCCCTAAAATAAGGGGATTTTCTGCATTTTTTGCCAAAAATAAGGGGAATTTCTGACATTTTGCCGCAAAATAAGTGAAATTTCTGGAGTTTTACCCAAAATAAGGAAAATTTCTGCCTTTTTGCCCAAAAATTAGGGGAATTTCTGCAATTTTGCTCCAAAATACAAAGAATTTCTGCCTTTTTGCCCGAAAATAAAGGGAATGTATACCTTTTTGCCATAAAAAAGCAAATTTCTTCATTTTTGCCCCAAAATAAGGGGATTTTCCACCTTTTTGACTCAAAAAAAGTGCAATTTCTGCCTTTTCCCCAAAATAAACGAAATTTCTGCCTTTTTGCCCCAAAATAAGGGGAATTTCAGCCTTATTACCTCAAAATAAGGGGAATTTCTGCATTTTTGCCCCAAAATATGGGGAATTTCTGACTTTTTGCCCCAAAATAAAAAAAATTTCTGCAATTTTGTACCAAAATAAAAAAAATTTCTGCCTTTTTGCCTCCCCAAAAAAATTTCTGCCTTTTTTTTCTCAAATACCTGAAATTTCTGCAATTTTGCCCCAAAATAAGGGAAATTTCTGCAATTTTGCCCCAATGTAAAGGAAATTTCTGCAATTTTGCCCCAAAATAAGGGGAATTTCTGACTGTTTGCTCCCGAAAAAGGAGATTTTCTGTCTTTTTGCCCCAAAATAAGGAGAATTTCTGCCTTTTTGCCCGAAAATTAAGAGAATTTCTGCAATTTTGCTTCAAAATACAGGGAATTTCTGCCTTTTAGCCCCAAAACAAAGGGAATTTCTGCATTTTACCTCAAATTGAGAATAATTCTGCCTTTTGCCTCAAAATAAGGGGAATTTTCTGCCTTTTTGTTTCAAAATAAGATAAATTTCTTCAATTTTGTACCATAATAAAAGAAATTTCTGCTCTTTGCCCCAAAATAAAAGGAATTTCTGACTTTTTGCCCTGAAATAAATGAAATTTCTGCAATTTTGCCCGAAAATAAGGGAAATTTGTGCCTCTTTGCCCCAAAATAAGAAGAAGTTTTGCCTTTTGCCCCAAAATATGGGGAATTTCAGCATTTTACCTCAAAATAAGAATTTCAGCCTTTTTGCCCCAAAATAAGGAAAATTTCTGCAATGTTGCCCCAAAATAAGGGGAATTTCTTCCTTTTTGCCTCAAAATAAAGGATATTTCAGCCTTTTTACCTGAAAATAAGTGAAATTTCTGCAATTTTGCCCCAAATAAGGGAAATTTCTGCAATTTTGCCTCAAAATAAGGTAAATTCCTGCAATTTTGCCCCAAAATAAGTGGAATTTCTGAGTTTTGTCCCAAAATAAGGAGAATTTCTGTCTTTTTGCCCCAACATATAGGGAATTTCTGCCTTTTTGCCCAACAATTAGGGGAATTTCTTCATTTTTGCTTCAAAATAAGGGGAATTTCTGCCTTTTTGCCTCTAAAGAAGTGGAATTTCTGTATTTTCCTTTCAAAACAAAGGGAATTTCTGTGTTTTTTGCCCCAAAATAAGGGAAATTTCTGCCTTTTTGCCCCCAAATAAGGGGAATTTCAGCCTTTTTACCTCAAAATAAGGGGAATTTCTGCATTTTTGCCACAAAATATTAGGAATTTCTGCCTTTTTGCCCCAAAATAAGAAAAATTTTTGCCATTTTTACCTGAAATAAGTGAAATTTCTGCAATTGTGCCCCAAAATAAGTAAAATTTCTGCAATTTTGCCCCAAAATAAGGGAAATTTCTGGAATTTTGCCCCAAAATAAGTGGAATTTCTGAGTTTTGCCCCAAAATAAGGAGAATTTCTGTCTTTTTGCCCCAACATATAGGGAATTTTTGCCTTTTTGCCCCACAATTAGGGGATTTTCTTCAATTCTGCTCCAAAATAGGGGGAATTTCTGCTTTTTTGCCCGAAAATAAGGGGAATGTATACCTTTTGCCACAAAAAAGAGATATTTCTTCATTTTTGCCCCAAAATAAGAGGAATTTCTGCCTTCTTCCCTCAAAATAAGTGAAATTTCTGCCTTTTTACCTAAAAATGAACGGAATTTCTGTCTTTTTGCCCCAAAATAAAAGGAATTTTTGAATTTTGCCCTGAAATAAGTGAAATTTCTGCAATTTTGCCCCAAAATAAGGGAAATTTCTGCCTTTTTGCCACAAAATGAAGGGAATTTCTGTATTTTTGCCCCAAAATAAGGGGAATTTCAGCATTTTACCTCATAATAAGGCAAATCTCTGCCTTTTTGCCCCAAAATATGGGGAATTTCTTCATTTTTGCCCCAAAATAAAAAAAATTTCTGCAATTTTGTACCAAAATAAAAGAAATTTCTGCCTTTTTGCCCCAAAATAAGAGAAATTTCTGCACTTTTTCCCTGAAATAAGTGAAATTTCTGCAATTTTGCCCCAAATAAGGGAAATTTCTGCAATTTTTCCCCATAATAAGGGAAATTTCTGCAATTTTGCCCCAAAATAAGGGGAATTTCTGTTTTTGTCCCCAAATAAGGGAAATTTCTGCATTTTTGCCCTAAAATAAGGGGATTTTCTGCATTTTTTGCCAAAAATAAGGGGAATTTCTGACATTTTGCCGCAAAATAAGTGAAATTTCTGCAGTTTTACCCCAAAATAAGGAAAATTTCTGCCTTTTTGCCCAAAAATTAGGGGAATTTCTGCAATTTTGCTCCAAAATACAAAGAATTTCTGCCTTTTTGCCCGAAAATAAAGGGAATGTATACCTTTTTGCCATAAAAAAGCAAATTTCTTCATTTTTGACCCAAAATAAGGGGATTTTCCATCTGTTTGACACAAAATAAGTGCAATTTTGCCTTTCCCCCAAAATAAACGAAATTTCTGCCTTTTTGCCCCAAAATAAGGGGAATTTCAGCCTTATTACCTCAAAATAAGGGGAATTTCTGCATTTTTGCCCCAAAATATGGAGAATTTCTGACTTTTTGCCCCAAAATAAAAAAAATTTCTGCCTTTTTCCCCCCCAAAAAAATTTCTGACTTTTTTTCTCAAATACCTGAAATTTCTGCAATTTTGCCCCAAAATAAGGGAAATTTCTGCAATTTTGCCCCAATGTAAAGGAAATTTCTGCAATTTTGCCCCAAAATAAGGGGAATTTCTGACTGTTTGCTCCCGAAAAAGGAGATTTTCTGTCTTTTTGCCCCAAAATAAGGAGAATTTCTGCCTTTTTGCCCGAAAATTAAGAGAATTTCTGCAATTTTGCTTCAAAATACAGGGAATTTCTGCCTTTTAGCCCCAAAATAAAGGGAATTTCTGCATTTTACCTCAAATTGAGAATAATTTCTGCCTTTTGCCTCAAAATAAGGGGAATTTTCTGCCTTTTTGTTTCAAAATAAGATAAATTTCTTCAATTTTGTACCATAATAAAAGAAATTTCTGCTCTTTGCCCCAAAATAAAAGGAATTTCTGACTTTTTGCCCTGAAATAAATGAAATTTCTGCAATTTTGCCCGAAAATAAGAGAAATTTGTGCCTCTTTGACCCAAAATAAGAAGAAGTTTTGCCTTTTGCCCCAAAATATGGGGAATTTCAGCATTTTACCTCAAAATAAGAATTTCAGCCTTTTTGCCCCAAAATAAGGAAAATTTCTGCAATGTTGCCCCAAAATAAGGGGAATTTCTTCCTTTTTGCCCCAAAATAAAGGATATTTCAGCCTTTTTACCTGAAAATAAGTGAAATTTCTGCAATTTTGCCCCAAATAAGGGAAATTTCTGCAATTTTGCCTCAAAATAAGGTAAATTCCTGCAATTTTGCCCCAAAATAAGTGGAATTTCTGAGTTTTGTCCCAAAATAAGGAGAATTTCTGTCTTTTTGCCCCAACATATAGGGAACTTCTGCCTTTTTGCCCAACAATTAGGGGAATTTCTTCATTTTTGCTTCAA
Organism: Micromys minutus; assembly: GCF_963924665.1. Lineage (NCBI taxonomy): Eukaryota > Metazoa > Chordata > Mammalia > Rodentia > Muridae > Micromys > Micromys minutus. Next base: position 276,311 of record NW_027667373.1, on the reverse strand, counting down.
AATAAGGGGAATTTCTGCCTTTTTGCCTCTAAAGAAGTGGAATTTCTGTATTTTCCTTCCAAAACAAAGGGAATTTCTGTGTTTTTTGCCCCAAAATAAGGAAAATTTCTGACTTATTACCCTGAAATAAGTGAAATGTTTGCAATTTTGCCCCAAAATAAGGGAAATTTCTGCCTTTTTGCCCCCAAATAAGGGGAATTTCAGCCTTTTTACCGCAAAATAAGGGGAATTTCTGCATTTTTGTCACAAAATATTAGGAATTTCTGCCTTATTGCCCCAAAATAAGAAAAATTTCTGCCATATTTACCTGAAATAAGTGAAATTTCTGCAATTGTGCCCCAAAATAAGTAAAATTTCTGCAATTTTGCCCCAAAATAAGGGAAATTTCTGGAAGTTTGCCCCAAAATAAGTGGAATTTCTGAGTTTTGCCCCAAAATAAGGAGAATTTCTGTCTTTTTGCCCCAACATATAGGGAATTTCTGCCTTTTTGCCCCACAATTAGGGGATTTTCTTCAATTCTGCTCCAAAATAGGGGGAATTTCTGCTTTTTTGCCTGAAAATAAGGAGAATGTATACCTTTTGCCATAAAAAAGAGAAATTTCTTCATTTTTGCCCCAAAATAAGAGGAATTTCTGCCTTCTTCCCTCAAAATAAGTGAAATTTCTGCCTTTTTACCTAAAAATGAACGGAATTTCTGTCTTTTTGCCCCAAAATAAAAGGAATTTTTGAATTTTGCCCTGAAATAAGTGAAATTTCTGCAATTTTGCCCCAAAATAAGGGAAATTTCTGCCTTTTTGCCACAAAATGAAGGAAATTTCTGTATTTTTGCCCCAAAATAAGGGGAATTTCAGCATTTTACCTCATAATAAGGCAAATCTCTGCCTTTTTGCCCCCAAATATGGGGAATTTCTTCATTTTTGCCCCAAAATAAAGAAAATTTCTGCAATTTTGTACCAAAATAAAAGAAATTTCTGCCTTTTTGCCCCAAAATAAGAGAAATTTCTGCACTTTTGCCCCAAAATAATAGGAATTTCTTCCTTTTTGCCGAAAATAAGGGTAATTTCAGCTTTTTACCTTCAAATAAGGGGAATTTCTGCCTTTTTGCCACAAAATAAGGGGAATTTCTGCCCTATTGCCCTTAAATAAGGAAAATTTCTGCTTTTCTGCCCCAATTAACGGGAATTTCTGCCCTTTTGCCAGAAAGTAAAGGGAATTTCTGCCTTTAGGCCCCAAAATAACCAGAATTTCAGCCTTTTTACCTCAAAATAAAAGGAATTTCTGCCTTTTTCCCCAAAATATGGGTAATTTTTGCCTTTTTGTTCCAAAATAAGGAGAATTTCTACAATTTTGTATCAAAATAAAAGAAATTTCTGTTTTTGCCCGAAAATAAAAGGAATTTCTGACTTTTTGCCCTGAAATAAATGAAATTCCTGCAATTATGCCCGAAAATAAGGGAAATTTGTGCCTTTTTGCCCCCAAATGAGGGGAATTTCTGCCTTTTTGCCCCAAAATATGGGGAATTTCAGGATTTTACCTCAAAATAAGGGGAATTTCAGCCTTTTTGCACCAAAATATGGGGAATTTCTGCCTTTTTGCCACAAAATAAGAAAAATTTCTGCAAGTCTGTAACAATATAAAAGAAATTTCTAAAATTTTGCCCCAAAATAAAGGAAATTTCTGATTTTTGCCCCAAAATAAAAAGAATTTCTCTATTTTTGCCCCAAAATAAAGGGAAATTCTGCCTTTTAGCCCCAAAATTAGGGGAGTTTCTGCAATTTTGCTCCAAAATACGAGAAATTTCTGCCTTTTTACCCGAAATTAAGTGGATTTTCTGCCTTTTTGCCCCAAATAAGGGAAATTTCTGCAATTTTATCCCAAAATAAAAGAAATTTCTGCCTTTTTGCCCCAAAATAAGGGGAATTTCTGCCGTTTTGCCCTGAAATATGTGAAATTTCTGCAATTTTACCCCAAAATAAGGTGAATTTCTGCCTTTTTGCCCCAAAATAATGGGAATTTCTGCCTTTTTGCCCCAAAATAAGAAAAATTTTTGCTTTTTTTCTCTGAAATAAGTGAAATTTCTGCAATTTTGCCCTAAAATAAGGGAAATTTCTGCAATTTTTCCCCATAATAAGGGAAATTTCTGCAATTTTGCCCCAAAATAAGGGGAATTTCTGTTTTTGTCCCCAAATAAGGGAAATTTCTGCAATTTTACCCCAAAATAAGGAAAATTTCTGCCTTTTTGCCCAAAAATTAGGGGAATTTCTGCAATTTTGCTCCAAAATACAAAGAATTTCTTCCTTTTTGCCCGAAAATAAAGGGAATGTATACCTTTTTGCCATAAAAAAGCAAATTTCTTTATTTTTGCCCCAAAATAAGGGGATTTTCCACCTTTTTGACTCAAAATAAGTGCAATTTCTGCCTTTTCCCCAAAATAAACGAAATTTCTGCCTTTTTGCCCCAAAATAAGGGGAATTTCAGCCTTATTACCTCAAAATAAGGAGAATTTCTGCATTTTTGCCCCAAAATATGGGGAATTTCTGACTTTTTGCCCCAAAATAAGAAAAATTTCTGCAATTTTGTACCAAAATAAAAAAAATTTCTGCCTTTTCGCCCCCCCAAAAAAATTTCTGCCTTTTTTTTCTCAAATACCTGAAATTTCTGCAATTTTGCCCCAAAATAAGGGAAATTTCTGCAATTTTGCCCCAATGTAAAGGAAATTTCTGCAATTTTGCCCCAAAATAAGGGGAATTTCTGACTGTTTGCTCCCGAAAAAGGAGATTTTCTGTCTTTTTGCCCCAAAATAAGGAGAATTTCTGCCTTTTTGCCCGAAAATTAAGAGAATTTCTGCAATTTTGCTTCAAAATACAGGGAATTTCTGCCTTTTAGCCCCAAAATAAAGGGAATTTCTGCATTTTACCTCAAATTGAGAATAATTTCTGCCTTTTGCCTCAAAATAAGGGGAATTTTCTGCCTTTTTGTTTCAAAATAAGAAAAATTTCTTCAATTTTGTACCATAATAAAAGAAATTTCTGCTCTTTGCCCCAAAATAAAAGGAATTTCTGACTTTTTGCCCTGAAATAAATGAAATTTCTGCAATTTTGCCCGAAAATAAGAGAAATTTGTGCCTCTTTGCCCCAAAATAAGAAGAAGTTTTGCCTTTTGCCCCAAAATATGGGGAATTTCAGCATTTTACCTCAAAATAAGAATTTCAGCCTTTTTGCCCCAAAATAAGGAAAATTTCTGCAATGTTGCCCCAAAATAAGGGGAATTTCTTCCTTTTTGCCCCAAAATAAAGGATATTTCAGCCTTTTTACCTGAAAATAAGTGAAATTTCTGCAATTTTGCCCCAAATAAGGGAAATTTCTGCAATTTTGCCTCAAAATAAGGTAAATTCCTGCAATTTTGCCCCAAAATAAGTGGAATTTCTGAGTTTTGTCCCAAAATAAGGAGAATTTCTGTCTTTTTGCCCCAACATATAGGGAATTTCTGCCTTTTTGCCCAACAATTAGGGGAATTTCTTCATTTTTGCTTCAAAATAAGGGGAATTTCTGCCTTTTTGCCTCTAAAGAAGTGGAATTTCTGTATTTTCCTTCCAAAACAAAGGGAATTTCTGTGTTTTTTGCCCCAAAGTAAGGAAAATTTCTGACTAATTACCCTGAAATAAGTGAAATGTTTGCAATTTTGCCCCAAAATAAGGGAAATTTCTGCCTTTTTGCCCCCAAATAAGGGGAATTTCAGCCTTTTTACCTCAAAATAAGGGGAATTTCTGCATTTTTGCCACAAAATATTAGGAATTTCTGCCTTTTTGCCCCAAAATAAGAAAAATTTCTGCCATTTTTACCTGAAATAAGTGAAATTTCTGCAATTGTGCCCCAAAATAAGTAAAATTTCTGCAATTTTGCCCCAAAATAAGAGAAATTTTTGGAAGTTTGCCCCAAAATAAGTGGAATTTCTGAGTTTTGCCCCAAAATAAGGAGAATTTCTGTCTTTTTGCCCCAACATATAGGGAATTTCTGCCTTTTTGCCCCACAATTAGGGGATTTTCTTCAATTCTGCTCCAAAATAGGGGGAATTTCTGCTTTTTTGCCCGAAAATCAGGGGAATGTATACCTTTTGCCACAAAAAAGAGAAATTTCTTCATTTTTGCCCCAAAATAAGAGGAATTTCTGCCTTCTTCCCTCAAAATAAGTGAAATTTCTGCCTTTTTACCTAAAAATGAACGGAATTTCTGTCTTTTTGCCCCAAAATAAAAGGAATTTTTGAATTTTGCCCTGAAATAAGTGAAATTTCTGAAATTTTGCCCCAAAATAAGGGAAATTTCTGCCTTTTTGCCACAAAATGAAGGGAATTTCTGTATTTTTGCCCCAAAATAAGGGGAATTTCAGCATTTTACCTCATAATAAGGCAAATCTCTGCCTTTTTGCCCCAAAATATGGGGAATTTCTTCATTTTTGCCCCAAATTAAAAAAATTTTCTGCAATTTTGTACCAAAATAAAAGAAATTTCTGCCTTTTTGCCCCAAAATAAGAGAAATTTCTGCACTTTTTCCCTGAAATAAGTGAAATTTCTGCAATTTTGCCCCAAAATAAGGGAAATTTCTGCAATTTTGCCCCAAAATAAAGAAAATTTCTGCAATTTTGTACCAAAATAAAAGAAATTTCTGCCTTTTTGCCCCAAAATAAGAGAAATTTCTGCACTTTTGCCCCAAAATAATAGGAATTTCTGCCTTTTTGCCGAAAATAAGGGGAATTTCAGCATTTTACCTTCAAAAAAGGGGAATTTCTGCCTTTTTGCCACAAAATAAAAGGAATTTCTGCCCTATTGCCCTTAAATAAGGAAAATTTCTGCTTTTCTGCCCCAATTAACGGGAATTTCTGCCCTTTTGCCACAAAGTAAAGGGAATTTCTGCCTTTATGCCCCAAAATAACGGGAATTTCAGCCTTTTTACCTCAAAATAGAAGGAATTTCTGCCTTTTTCCCCAAAATATGGGTAATTTTTGCCTTTTTGTTCCAAAATAAGGAAAAGTTCTACAATTTTGTATCAAAATAAAAGAAATTTCTGTTTTTGCCCGAAAATAAAAGGAATTTCTGACTTTTTGCCCTGAAATAAATGAAATTCCTGCAATTATGCCCGAAAATAAGGGAAATTTGTGCCTTTTTGCCCCCAAATGAGGGGAATTTCTGCCTTTTTGCCCCAAAATATGGGGAATTTCAGGATTTTACCTCAAAATAAGGGGAATTTCAGCCTTTTTGCACCAAAATATGGGGAATTTCTGCCTTTTTGCCACAAAATAAGAAAAATTTCTGCAAGTCTGTAACAATATAAAAGAAATTTCTAAAATTTTGCCCCAAAATAAAGGAAATTTCTGATTTTTGCCCCAAAATAAAAAGAATTTCTCTATTTTTGCCCCAAAATAAAGGGAAATTCTGCCTTTTAGCCCCAAAATTAGGGGAGTTTCTGCAATTTTGCTCCAAAATACGAGAAATTTCTGCCTTTTTACCCGAAATTAAGTGGATTTTCTGCCTTTTTGCCCCCAAATAAGGGAAATTTCTGCAATTTTATCCCAAAATAAGGGAAATTTCTGCCTTTTTGCCCCAAAATAAGGGGAATTTCTGCCGTTTTGCCCTGAAATATGTGAAATTTCTGCAATTTTACCCCAAAATAAGGTGAATTTCTGCCTTTTTGCCCCAAAATAATGGGAATTTCTGCCTTTTTGCCCCAAAATAAGAAAAATTTTTGCTTTTTTTCTCTGAAATAAGTGAAATTTCTGCAATTTTGCCCTAAAATAAGGGAAATTTCTGCAATTTTTCCCCATAATAAGGGAAATTTCTGCAATTTTGCCCCAAAATAAGGGGAATTTCTGTTTTTGTCCCCAAATAAGGGAAATTTCTGCAATTTTGCCCTAAAATAAGGGGATTTTCTGCATTTTTTGCCAAAAATAAGGGGAATTTCTGACATTTTGCCGCAAAATAAGTGAAATTTCTGCAGTTTTACCCCAAAATAAGGAAAATTTCTGCCTTTTTGCCCAAAAATTAGGGGAATTTCTGCAATTTTGCTCCAAAATACAAAGAATTTCTGCCTTTTTGCCCGAAAATAAAGGGAATGTATACCTTTTTGCCATAAAAAAGCAAATTTCTTCATTTTTGCCACAAAATAAGGGGATTTTCCACCTTTTTGACTCAAAATAAGTGCAATTTCTGCCTTTTCCCCAAAATAAACGAAATTTCTGCCTTTTTGCCCCAAAATAAGGGGAATTTCAGCCTGATTACCTGAAAATAAGGGGAATTTCTGCCTTTTTGCCCCAAAATATGGGGAATTTCTGACGTTTTGCCCCAAAATAAGAAAAATTTCTGCAATTTTGTACCAAAATAAAAAAAATTTCTGCCTTTTTGCCCCCTCTAAAAAATTTCTGCCTTTTTTTTCTCAAATACCTGAAATTTCTGCAATTTTGCCCCAAAATAAGGGAAATTTCTGCAATTTTGCCCCAATGTAAAGGAAATTTCTGCAATTTTGCCCCAAAATAAGGGGAATTTCTGACTGTTTGCTCCCGAAAAGGAGATTTTCTGTCTTTTTGCCCCAAAATAAGGAGAATTTCTGCCTTTTTGCCCGAAAATTATGCGAATTTCTGCAATTTTGCTCCAAAATACAAAGAATTTCTGCCTTTTTGCCCGAAAATAAAGGGAATGTATTCCTTTTTGCCATAAAAAAGCAAATTTCTTCATTTTTGCCCCAAAATAAGGGGAATTTCCACCTTTTTGACTCAAAATAAGTGCAATTTCTGCCTTTTCCCCAAAATAAACGAAATTTCTGCCTTTTTGCCCCAAAATAAGGGGAATTTCAGCCTGATTACCTCAAAATAAGGGGAATTTCTGCCTTTTTGCCCCAAAATATGGGGAATTTCTGACTTTTTGCCCCAAAATAAGAAAAATTTCTGCAATTTTGTACCAAAATAAAAAAAATTTCTGTCTTTTTGCCCCCCCAAAAAAATTTCTGCCTTTTTTCCCTGAAATACGTGAAATTTCTGCAATTTTGCCCCAAAATAAGGGAAATTTCTACAATTTTGCCCCAATGTAAAGGAAATTTCTGCAATTTTGCCCCAAAATAAGGGGAATTTCTGACTGTTTGCTCCCGAAAAAGGAGATTTTCTGTCTTTTTGCCCCATAATAAGGAGAATTTCTGCCTTTTTGCCCAAAAATTATGAGAATTTCTGCAATTTTGCTTCAAAATACAGGGAATTTCTGTTTTTTAGCCCCAAAATAAAGGGAATTTCTGCATTTTACTTCAAATTGAGAATAATTTCTGCCTTTTGCCTCAAAATAAGGGGAATTTTCTGCCTTTTTGTTTCAAAATAAGATAAATTTCTTCAATTTTGTACCATAATAAAAGAAATTTCTGCTCTTTGCCCCAAAATAAAAGGAATTTCTGACTTTTTGCCCTGAAATATATGAAATTTCTGCAATTTTGCCCGAAAATAAGGGTAATTTGTGCCTTTTTGCCCCAAAATAAAAAGAAGTTTTGCCTTTTGCCCCCAAATATGGGGAATTTCAGCATTTTACCTCAAAATAAGAATTTCAGCCTTTTTGCCCCAAAATAAGGAAAATTTCTGCAATTTTGCCCCAAAATAAGGGGAATTTCTTCCTTTTTGCCCCAAAATAAAGGATATTTCAGCCTTTTTACCTGAAAATAAGTGAAATTTCTGCAATTTTGCCCCAAATAAGGGAAATTTCTGCAATTTTGCCTCAAAATAAGGTAAATTCCTGCAATTTTGCCCCAAAATAAGTGGAATTTCTGAGTTTTGTCCCAAAATAAGGAGAATTTCTGTCTTTTTGCCCCAACATATAGGGAATTTCTGCCTTTTTGCCCAACAATTAGGGGAATTTCTTCATTTTTGCTTCAAAATAAGGGGAATTTCTGCCTTTTTGCCTCTAAAGAAGTGGAATTTCTGTATTTTCCTTCCAAAACAAAGGGAATTTCTGTGTTTTTTGCCCCAAAATAAGGAAAATTTCTGACTTATTACCCTGAAATTAGTGAAATGTTTGCAATTTTGCCCCAAAATAAGGGAAATTTCTGCCTTTTTGCCCCCAAATAAGGGGAATTTCAGCATTTTTACCTCAAAATAAGGGGAATTTCTGCATTTTTGCCACAAAATATTAGGAATTTCTGCCTTTTTGCCCCAAAATAAGAAAAATTTCTGCGTTTTTTTATCTGAAATAAGTGAAATTTCTGCAATTTTGCCCCAAAATAAGTGAAATTTCTGCAAATTTGCCCCAAAATAAGGGAAATTTCTGGAATTTGCCCCAAAATAAGTGGAATTTCTGAGTTTTGCCCCAAAATAAGGAGAATTTCTGTCTTTTTGCTCCAACATATAGGGAATTTCTGCCTTTTTGCCTTACAATTAGGGGATTTTCTGCAATTGTGCTTCAAAAAACGGGATATTTCTGCTTTTTTGCCCGAAAATAAGGAGAATATATACCTTTTGCCACAAAAAAAGTGAAATTTCTTCATTTTTGCCCCAAAATAAGAGGAATTTCTGCCTTCTTACCTCACAATAAGTGAAATTTCTGCCTTTTTACCCAAAAATAAACAAAATTTCTGTCTTTTTGCCCCAAAATAAAAGGAATTTTTGAATTTTGCCCTGAAATAAGTGAAATTTCTGCAATTTTGCCCCAAAATAAGGGAAATTTCTGCCTTTTTGCCACAAAGAAAAGGGAATTTCTGTATTTTTGCCCCAAAATAAGGGGAATTTCAGCATTTTACCTCATAATAAGGCGAATCTCTGCCTTTTTGCCCCAAAATATGGGGAATTTCTTCATTTTTGCCCCAAAATAAAGAAAATTTCTGCAATTTTGTACCAAAATAAAAGAAATTTCTGCCTTTTTGCCCCAAAATAAGAGAAATTTCTGCACTTTTTCCCTGAAATAAGTGAAATTTCTGCAATTTTGCCCCAAAATAAGGGAAATTTCTGCAATTTTGCCCCAAAATAAAGAAAATTTCTGCAATTTTACCCCAAAATAAGGGGAATTTCTGACTTTTTGCCCTGAAATAAGGAGAATTTCTGTCTTTTTGTTCCAAAATAATGTGAATTTCTGCATTTTCCTTCAAAATTAGGGAAATATGTGCAATTTTGCTTCAAAATACGGGGAAATCTGCCTTATTGCACAAAAATAAAGGGAATTTCTCCATTTTTGCACCAATATAAGGGGAATTTCTGAAATTTAGCTTTAAAATACGGGGAATTTCTGCGTTATTGTCCGAAATAAAGTGGAATTTCTGCCTTTTTGCCCTGAAATATTTGAAATTTCTGCAATTTTACCCCTAAATAAAGGGAATTTCTGTTTTTGGCCCAAAAATTAAGGGAATTTCTGCTTTTTGCCCCAAAATAAGGCAAATATCTGACTTTTTGCCCAGAAATAATTGAAATTTCTGCAATTTTGCCTCAAAATAATAGGAATTTCTGCCTTTTTGCCGAAAATAAGGGGAATTTCAGCATTTTACCTTCAAATAAGGGGAATTTCTGCCTTTTTGCCACAAAATAAGGGGAATTTCTGCCCTATTGCCCTTAAATAAGAAAAATTTCGCTTTTCTGCCCCAATTAACGGGAATTTCTGCCTTTTTGCCACAAAGTAAAGGGAATTTCTACCTTTTTGCCCCAAAATAACGGGAATTTCAGCCTTTTTACCTCAAAATAAGGGGAATTTCTGCCTTTTTCCCCTAAATATGGGTAATTTTTGCCTTTTTGTTCCAAAATAAGGAAAATTTCTACAATTTTGTATCAAAATAAAAGAAATTTCTGTTTTTGCCCGAAAATAAAAGGAATTTCTGACTTTTTGCCCTGAAATAAATGAAATTCCTGCAATTATGCCCGAAAATAAGGGAAATTTGTGCCTTTTTGCCCCCAAATGAGGGGAATTTCTGCCTTTTTGCCCCAAAATATGGGGAATTTCAGGATTTTACCTCAAAATAAGGGGAATTTCAGCCTTTTTGCACCAAAATATGGGGAATTTCTGCCTTTTTGCCACAAAATAAGAAAAATTTCTGCAAGTCTGTAACAATATAAAAGAAATTTCTAAAATTTTGCCCCAAAATAAAGGAAATTTCTGATTTTTGCCCCAAAATAAAAAGAATTTCTCTATTTTTGCCCCAAAATAAAGGGAAATTCTGCCTTTTAGCCCCAAAATTAGGGGAGTTTCTGCAATTTTGCTCCAAAATACGAGAAATTTCTGCCTTTTTACCCGAAATTAAGTGGATTTTCTGCCTTTTTGCCCCCAAATAAGGGAAATTTCTGCAATTTTATCCCAAAATAAGGGAAATTTCTGCCTTTTTGCCCCAAAATAAGGGGAATTTCTGCCGTTTTGCCCTGAAATATGTGAAATTTCTGCAATTTTACCCCAAAATAAGGTGAATTTCTGCCTTTTTGCCCCAAAATAATGGGAATTTCTGCCTTTTTGCCCCAAAATAAGAAAAATTTTTTGCTTTTTTTCTCTGAAATAAGTGAAATTTCTGCAATTTGGCCCTAAAATAAGGGAAATTTCTGCAATTTTTCCCCATAATAAGGGAAATTTCTGCAATTTTGCCCCAAAATAAGGGGAATTTCTGTTTTTGTCCCCAAATAAGGGAAATTTCTGCAATTTTGCCCTAAAATAAGGGGATTTTCTGCATTTTTTGCCAAAAATAAGGGGAATTTCTGACATTTTGCCGCAAAATAAGTGAAATTTCTGCAGTTTTACCCCAAAATAAGGAAAATTTCTGCCTTTTTGCCCAAAAATTAGGGGAATTTCTGCAATTTTGCTCCAAAATACAAAGAATTTCTGCCTTTTTGCCCGAAAATAAAGGGAATGTATACCTTTTTGCCATAAAAAAGCAAATTTCTTTATTTTTGCCCCAAAATAAGGGGATTTTCCACCTTTTTGACTCAAAATAAGTGCAATTTCTGCCTTTTCCCCAAAATAAACGAAATTTCTGCCTTTTTGCCCCAAAATAAGGGGAATTTCAGCCTTATTACCTCAAAATAAGGAGAATTTCTGCATTTTTGCCCCAAAATATGGGGAATTTCTGACTTTTTGCCCCAAAATAAAAAAAATTTCTGCAATTTTGTACCAAAATAAAAAAAATTTCTGCCTTTTTGCCCCCCCAAAAAAATTTCTGCCTTTTTTTCTCAAATACCTGAAATTTCTGCAATTTTGCCCCAAAATAAGGGAAATTTCTGCAATTTTGCCCCAATGTAAAGGAAATTTCTGCAATTTTGCCCCAAAATAAGGGGAATTTCTGACTGTTTGCTCCCGAAAAAGGAGATTTTCTGTCTTTTTGCCCCAAAATAAGGAGAATTTCTGCCTTTTTGCCCGAAAATTAAGAGAATTTCTGCAATTTTGCTTCAAAATACAGGGAATTTCTGCCTTTTAGCCCCAAAATAAAGGGAATTTCTGCATTTTACCTCAAATTGAGAATAATTTCTGCCTTTTGCCTCAAAATAAGGGGAATTTTCTGCCTTTTTGTTTCAAAATAAGATAAATTTCTTCAATTTTGTACCATAATAAAAGAAATTTCTGCTCTTTGCCCCAAAATAAAAGGAATTTCTGACTTTTTGCCCTGAAATAAATGAAATTTCTGCAATTTTGCCCGAAAATAAGGGAAATTTGTGCCTCTTTGCCCCAAAATAAGAAGAAGTTTTGCCTTTTGCCCCAGAATATGGGGAATTTCAGCATTTTACCTCAAAATAAGAATTTCAGCCTTTTTGCCCCAAAATAAGGAAAATTTCTGCAATTTTGCCCCAAAATAAGGGGAATTTCTTCCTTTTTGCCCCAAAATAAAGGATATTTCAGCCTTTTTACCTGAAAATAAGTGAAATTTCTGCAATTTTGCCCCAAATAAGGGAAATTTCTGCAATTTTGCCTCAAAATAAGGTAAATTCCTGCAATTTTGCCCCAAAATAAGTGGAATTTCTGAGTTTTGTCCCAAAATAAGGAGAATTTCTGTCTTTTTGCCCCAACATATAGGGAATTTCTGCCTTTTTGCCCAACAATTAGGGGAATTTCTTCATTTTTGCTTCAAAATAAGGGGAATTTCTGCCTTTTTGCCTCTAAAGAAGTGGAATTTCTGTATTTTCCTTCCAAAACAAAGGGAATTTCTGTGTTTTTTGCCCCAAAATAAGGAAAATTTCTGACTTATTACCCTGAAATAAGTGAAATTTCTGCCTTTTTACCCAAAAATAAACAAAATTTCTGTCTTTTTGCCCCAAAATAAGGGGAATTTCAGCCTTTTTACCTCAAAATAAGGGGAATTTCTGCATTTTTGCCACAAAATATTAGGAATTTCTGCCTTTTTGCCCCAAAATAAGAAAAATTTCTGCCATTTTTACCTGAAATAAGTGAAATTTCTGCAATTTTGCCCCAAAATAAGTAAAATTTCTGCAATTTTGCCCCAAAATAAGGGAAATTTCTGGAATTTTGCCCCAAAATAAGTGGAATTTCTGAGTTTTGCCCCAAAATAAGGAGAATTTCTGTCTTTTTGCCCCAACATATAGGGAATTTCTGCCTTTTTGCCCCACAATTAGGGGATTTTCTTCAATTCTGCTCCAAAATAGAAGGAATTTCTGCTTTTTTGCCCGAAAATAAGGGGAATGTATACCTTTTGCCACAAAAAAGAGAAATTTCGTCATTTTTGCCCCAAAATAAGAGGAATTTCTGCCTTCTTCCCTCAAAATAAGTGAAATTTCTGCCTTTTTACCTAAAAATGAACGGAATTTCTGTCTTTTTGCCCCAAAATAAAAGGAATTTTTGAATTTTGCCCTGAAATAAGTGAAATTTCTGCAATTTTGCCCCAAAATAAGGGAAATTTCTGCCTTTTTGCCACAAAATGAAGGGAATTTCTGTATTTTTGCCCCAAAATAAGGGGAATTTCAGCATTTTACCTCATAATAAGGCAAATCTCTGCCTTTTTGCCCCAAAATATGAAGAATTTCTTCATTTTTGCCCCAAAATAAAGAAAATTTCTGCAATTTTGTACCAAAATAAAAGAAATTTCTGCCTTTTTGCCCCAAAATAAGAGAAATTTCGGCACTTTTTCCCTGAAATAAGTGAAATTTCTGCAATTTTGCCCCAAAATAAGGGAAATTTCTGCAATTTTGCCCCAAAATAAAGAAAATTTCTGCAATTTTGTACCAAAATAAAAGAAATTTCTGCCTTTTTGCCCCAAAATAAGAGAAATTTCTGCACTTTTTCCCTGAAATAAGTGAAATTTCTGCAATTTTGCCCCAAAATAAGGGAAATTTCTGCAATTTTGCCCCAAAATAAAGAAAATTTCTGCAATTTTACCCCAAAATAAGGGATATTTCTGAATTTTTGCCCTGAAATAAGGAGAATTTCTGTCTTTTTGTTCCAAAATAATGTGAATTTCTGCATTTTCCTTCAAAATTAGGGAAATATGTGCAATTTTGCTTCAAAATACGGGGAAATCTGCCTTATTGCACAAAAATAAAGGGAATTTCTCCATTTTTGCACCAATATAAGGGGAATTTCTGAAATTTAGCTTTAAAATATGGGGAATTTCTGCGTTATTGTCCGAAATAAAGTGGAATTTCTGCCTTTTTGCCCTGAAATATTTGAAATTTCTGCAATTTTACCCCAAAATAAGGGGAATTTCTGTTTTTGGCCCCAAAATTAAGGGAATTTCTGCTTTTTGCCCCAAAATAAGGCAAATATCTGACTTTTTGCCCAGAAATAATTGAAATTTCTGCAATTTTGCCACAAAATAATAGGAATTTCTGCCTTTTTGCCGAAAATAAGGGGAATTTCAGCATTTTACCTTCAAATAAGGGGAATTTCTGCCTTTTTGCCACAAAATAAGGGGAATTTCTGCCCTATTGCCCTTAAATAAGGAAAATTTCGCTTTTCTGCCCCAATTAACGGGAATTTCTGCCTTTTTGCCACAAAGTAAAGGGAATTTCTGCCTTTTTGCCCCAAAATAACGGGAATTTCAGCCTTTTTACCTCAAAATAAGGGGAATTTCTGCCTTTTCCCCCAAAATATGGGTAATTTTTGCCTTTTTGTTCCAAAATAAGGAAAATTTCTACAATTTTGTATCAAAATAAAAGAAATTTCTGTTTTTGCCCGAAAATAAAAGGAATTTCTGACTTTTTGCCCTGAAATAAATGAAATTCCTGCAATTATGCCCGAAAATAAGGGAAATTTGTGCCTTTTTGCCCCCAAATGAGGGGAATTTCTGCCTTTTTGCCCCAAAATATGGGGAATTTCAGGATTTTACCTCAAAATAAGGGGAATTTCAGCCTTTTTGCACCAAAATATGGGGAATTTCTGCCTTTTTGCCACAAAATAAGAAAAATTTCTGCAAGTCTGTAACAATATAAAAGAAATTTCTAAAATTTTGCCCCAAAATAAAGGAAATTTCTGATTTTTGCCCCAAAATAAAAAGAATTTCTCTATTTTTGCCCCAAAATAAAGGGAAATTCTGCCTTTTAGCCCCAAAATTAGGGGAGTTTCTGCAATTTTGCTCCAAAATACGAGAAATTTCTGCCTTTTTACCCGAAATTAAGTGGATTTTCTGCCATTTTGCCCCCAAATAAGGGAAATTTCTGCAATTTTATCCCAAAATAAGGGAAATTTCTGCCTTTTTGCCCCAAAATAAGGGGAATTTCTGCCGTTTTGCCCTGAAATATGTGAAATTTCTGCAATTTTACCCCAAAATAAGGTGAATTTCTGCCTTTTTGCCCCAAAATAATGGGAATTTCTGCCTTTTTGCCCCAAAATAAGAAAAATTTTTGCTTTTTTCTCTGAAATAAGTGAAATTTCTGCAATTTTGCCCTAAAATAAGGGAAATTTCTGCAATTTTTCCCCATAATAAGGGAAATTTCTGCAATTTTGCCCCAAAATAAGGGGAATTTCTGTTTTTGTCCCCAAATAAGGGAAATTTCTGCAATTTTGCCCTAAAATAAGGGGATTTTCTGCATTTTTTGCCAAAAATAAGGGGAATTTCTGACATTTTGCCGCAAAATAAGTGAAATTTCTGCAGTTTTACCCCAAAATAAGGAAAATTTCTGCCTTTTTGCCCAAAAATTAGGGGAATTTCTGCAATTTTGCTCCAAAATACAAAGAATTTCTGCCTTTTTGCCCGAAAATAAAGGGAATGTATACCTTTTTGCCATAAAAAAGCAAATTTCTTCATTTTTGCCCCAAAATAAGGGGATTTTCCACCTTTTTGACTCAAAATAAGTGCAATTTCTGCCTTTTCCCCAAAATAAACGAAATTTCTGCCTTTTTGCCCCAAAATAAGGGGAATTTCAGCCTGATTACCTCAAAATAAGGGGAATTTCTGCCTTTTTGCCCCAAAATATGGGGAATTTCTGACTTTTTGCCCCAAAATAAGAAAAATTTCTGCAATTTTGTACCAAAATAAAAAATATTTCTGCCTTTTTGCCCCCCCAAAAAAATTTCTGCCTTTTTTTTCTCAAATACCTGAAATTTCTGCAATTTTGCCCCAAAATAAGGGAAATTTCTGCAATTTTGCCCCAATGTAAAGGAAATTTCTGCAATTTTGCCCCAAAATAAGGGGAATTTCTGACTGTTTGCTCCCGAAAAAGGAGATTTTCTGTCTTTTTGCCCCAAAATAAGGAGAATTTCTGCCTTTTTGCCCGAAAATTATGAGAATTTCTGCAATTTTGCTCCAAAATACAAAGAATTTCTGCCTTTTTGCCCGAAAATAAAGGGAATGTATACCTTTTTGCCATAAAAAAGCAAATTTCTTCATTTTTGCCCCAAAATAAGGGGAATTTCCACCTTTTTGACTCAAAATAAGTGCAATTTCTGCCTTTTCCCCAAAATAAACGAAATTTCTGTCTTTTTGCCCCAAAATAAGGGGAATTTCAGCCTTTTTACCTCAAAATATGGGGAATTTCTGACTTTTTGCCCCAAAATAAGAAAAATTTCTGCAATTTTGTACCAAAAGAAAAAAAATTTCTGCCTTTTTGCCCCCCCAAAAAAATTTCTGCCTTTTTTCCCTGAAATACGTGACATATCTCCAATTTTGCCCCAAAATAAGGGAAATTTCTACAATTTTGCCCCAATGAAAAGGAAATTTCTGCAATTTTGCCCCAAAATAAGGGGAATTTCTGACTGTTTGCTCCCGAAAAAGGAGATTTTCTGTCTTTTTGCCCCATAATAAGGAGAATTTCTGCCTTTTTGCCCAAAAATTATGAGAATTTCTGCAATTTTGCTTCAAAATACAGGGAATTTCTGCCTTTTAGCCCCAAAATAAAGGGAATTTCTGCATTTTACCTCAAATTGAGAATAATTTCTGCCTTTTGCCTCAAAATAAGGGGAATTTTCTGCCTTTTTGTTTCAAAATAAGAAAAATTTCTTCAATTTTGTACCATAATAAAAGAAATTTCTGCTCTTTGCCCCAAAATAAAAGGAATTTCTGACTTTTTGCCCTGAAATAAATGAAATTTCTGCAATTTTGCCCGAAAATAAGGGAAATTTGTGCCTCTTTGCCCCAAAATAAAAAGAAGTTTTGCCTTTTGCCCCAAAATATGGGGAATTTCAGCATTTTACCTCAAAATAAGAATTTCAGCCTTTTTGCCCCAAAATAAGGAAAATTTCTGCAATTTTGCCCCAAAATAAGGGGAATTTCTTCCTTTTTGCCCCAAAATAAAGGATATTTCAGCCTTTTTACCTGAAAATAAGTGAAATTTCTGCAATTTTGCCCCAAATAAGGGAAATTTCTGCAATTTTGCCTCAAAATAAGGTAAATTCCTGCAATTTTGCCCCAAAATAAGTGGAATTTCTGAGTTTTGTCCCAAAATAAGGAGAATTTCTGTCTTTTTGCCCCAACATATAGGGAATTTCTGCCTTTTTGCCCAACAATTAGGGGAATTTCTTCATTTTTGCTTCAAAATAAGGGGAATTTCTGCCTTTTTGCCTCTAAAGAAGTGGAATTTCTGTATTTTCCTTCCAAAACAAAGGGAATTTCTGTGTTTTTTGCCCCAAAATAAGGAAAATTTCCGACTTATTACCCTGAAATTAGTGAAACGTTTGCAATTTTGCCCCAAAATAAGGGAAATTTTTGCCTTTTTGCCCCCAAATAAGGGGAATTTCAGCCTTTTTACCTCAAAATAAGGGGAATTTCTGCATTTTTGCCACAAAATATTAGGAATTTCTGCCTTTTTGCCCCAAAATAAGAAAAATTTCTGCCATTTTTACGTGAAATAAGTGAAATTTCTGCAATTTTGCCCCAAAATAAGTAAAATTTCTGCAATTTTGCCCCAAAATAAGGGAAATTTCTGGAATTTTGCCCCAAAATAAGTGGAATTTCTGAGTTTTGCCCCAAAATAAGGAGAATTTCTGTCTTTTTGCCGAAAACATATAGGGAATTTCTGCCTTTTTGCCCCACAATTAGGGGATTTTCTGCAATTGTGCTCCAAAAAACGGGATATTTCTGCTTTTTTGCCCGAAAATAAGGGGAATATATACCTTTTGCCACAAAAAAGGGAAATTTCTTCATTTTTGCCCCAAAATAAGAGGAATTTCTGCCTTCTTACCTCAAAATAAGTGAAATTTCTGCCTTTTTACCCAAAAATAAACGGAATTTCTGACTTTTAGCCCCAAAATAAAAGGAATTTTTGAATTTTGCCCTGAAATAAGTGAAATTTCTGCAATTTTGCCCCAAAATAAGGGAAATTTCTGCCTTTTTTCCCCCAAATAAGGGCATTTCAGCATCTTTACCTCAAAATAAGGGGAATTTCTGCATTTTTGCCACAAAATATTAGGAATTTCTGCCTTTTTGCCCCAAAATAAGAAAAATTTCTGCCTTTTTTTTATCTGAAATAAGTGAAATTTCTGCAATTTTGCCCCAAAATAAGTGAAATTTCTGCAAATTTGCCCCAAAATAAGGGAAATTTCTGGAATTTGCCCCAAAATAAGTGGAATTTCTGAGTTTTGCCCCAAAATAAGGAGAATTTCTGTCTTTTTGCTCCAACATATAGGGAATTTCTGCCTTTTTGCCCCACAATTAGGGGATTTTCTGCAATTGTACTCCAAAAAACGTAATATTTCTGCTTTTTTGCCCGAAAATAAGGAGAATATATACCTTTTGCCACAAAAAAAGGGAAATTTCTTCATTTTTGCCCCTAAATAAGAGGAATTTCTGCCTTCTTACCTCACAATATGTGAAATTTCTGCCTTTTTACCCAAAAATAAACAAAATTTCTGTCTTTTAGCCCAAAAATAAAAGGAATTTTTGAATTTTGCCCTGAAATAAGTGAAATTTCTGCAATTTTGCCCCAAAATAAGGGAAATTTCTGCCTTTTTGCCACAAAATAAAGGGAATTTCTGTATTTTTGCCCCAAAATAAGGGGAATTTCAGCATTTTACCTCATAATAAGGCGAATCTCTGCCTTTTTGCCCCAAAATATGGGGAATTTCTTCATTTTTGCCCCAAAATAAAGAAAATTTCTGCAATTTTGTACCAAAATAAAAAAAATTTCTGCCTTTTTGCCCCAAAATAAGAGAAATTTCTGCACTTTTTCCCTGAAATAAGTGAAATTTCTGCAATTTTGCCCCAAAATAAGGGAAATTTCTGCAATTTTGCCCCAAAATAAAGAAAATTTCTGCAATTTTACCCCAAAATAAGGGGAATTTCTGACTTTTTGCCCTGAAATAAGGAGAATTTCTGTCTTTTTGTTCCAAAATAATGTGAATTTCTGCATTTTCCTTCAAAATTAGGGGAATATGTGCAATTTTGCTTCAAAATACGGGGAAATCTGCCTTATTGCACAAAAATAAAGGGAATTTCTCCATTTTTGCACCAATATAAGGGGAATTTCTGAAATTTAGCTTTAAAATACGGGGAATTTCTGCGTTATTGTCCGAAATAAAGTGGAATTTCTGCCTTTTTGCCCTGAAATATTTGAAATTTCTGCAATTTTACCCCAAAATAAGGGGAATTTCTGTTTTTGGCCCCAAAATTAAGGGAATTTCTGCTTTTTGCCCCAAAATAAGGCAAATATCTGACTTTTTGCCCAGAAATAATTGAAATTTCTGCAATTTTGCCACAAAATAATAGGAATTTCTGCCTTTTTGCCGAAAATAAGGGGAATTTCAGCATTTTACCTTCAAATAAGGGGAATTTCTGCCTTTTTGCCACAAAATAAGGGGAATTTCTGCCCTATTGCCCTTAAATAAGGAAAATTTCGCTTTTCTGCCCCAATTAACGGGAATTTCTGCCTTTTTGCTACAAAGTAAAGGGAATTTCTGCCTTTTTGCCCCAAAATAACGGGAATTTCAGCCTTTTTACCTCAAAATAAGGGGAATTTCTGCCTTTTTCCCCAAAATATGGGTAATTTTTGCCTTTTTGTTCCAAAATAAGGAAAATTTCTACAATTTTGTATCAAAATAAAAGAAATTTCTGTTTTTGCCCGAAAATAAAAGGAATTTCTGACTTTTTGCCCTGAAATAAATGAAATTCCTGCAATTATGCCCGAAAATAAGGGAAATTTGTGCCTTTTTGCCCCCAAATGAGGGGAATTTCTGCCTTTTTGCCCCAAAATATGGGGAATTTCAGGATTTTACCTCAAAATAAGGGGAATTTCAGCCTTTTTGCACCAAAATATGGGGAATTTCTGCCATTTTGCCACAAAATAAGAAAAATTTCTGCAAGTCTGTAACAATATAAAAAAAATTTCTAAAATTTTGCCCCAAAATAAAGGAAATTTCTGATTTTTGCCCCAAAATAAAAAGAATTTCTCTATTTTTGCCCCAAAATAAAGGGAATTTCTGCCTTTTAGCCCCAAATTAGGGGAGTTTCTGCAATTTTGCTCCAAAATACGAGAAATTTCTGCCTTTATACCCGAAATTAAGTGGATTTTCTGCCTTTTTGCCCCCAAATAAGAAAAAATTTCTGCAATTTTATCCCAAAATAAGGGAAATTTCTGCCTTTTTGCCCCAAAATAAGGGGAATTTCTGCCGTTTTGCCCCGAAATATGTGAAATTTCTGCAATTTTACCCCAAAATAAGGTGAATTTCTGCCTTTTTGCCCCAAAATAATGGGAATTTCTGCCTTTTTGCCCCAAAATAAGAAAAATTTTTGCTTTTTTTTCTCTGAAATAAGTGAAATTTCTGCAATTTTGCCCTAAAATAAAGGAAATTTCTGCAATTTTTTCCCATAATAAGGGAAATTTCTGCAATTTTGCCCCAAAATAAGGGGAATTTCTGTTTTTGCCCCCAAATAAAGGAAATTTCTGCAATTTTGCACTAAAATAAGGGGATTTTCTGCATTTTTTGCCAAAAATAAAAGGAATTTCTGACATTTTGCCGCAAAATAAGTGAAATTTCTGCAGTTTTACCCCAAAATAAGAAAAATTTCTGCCTTTTTGCCCAAAAATTAGGGGAATTTCTGCAATTTTGCTCCAAAATACAAAGAATTTCTGCCTTTTTGCCCGAAAATAAAGGGAATGTATACCTTTTTGCCATAAAAAAGCAAATTTCTTCATTTTTGCCCCAAAATAAGGGGAATGTCCACGTTTTTGACTCAAAATAAGTGCAATTTCTGCCTTTTCCCCAAAATAAACGAAATTTCTGTCTTTTTGCCCCAAAATAAGGGGAATTTCAGCCTTTTTACCTCAAAATAAGGGGAATTTCTGCCTTTTTGCCCCAAAATAAGAAAAATTTCTGCAATTTTGTACCAAAATAAAAAAAATTTCTGCCTTTTTGACCCCAAAAAAATTTCTGCCTATTTTCCCTGAAATACGTGAAATTTCTGCAATTTTGCCCCAAAATAAGGGAAATTTCTGCCTTTTTGCCACAAAATGAAGGGAATTTCTGTATTTTTGCCCCAAAATAAGGGGAATTTCAGCATTTTACCTCATAATAAGGCAAATCTCTGCATTTTTGCCCCAAAATATGGGGAATTTCTTCATTTTTGCCCCAAAATAAAGAAAATTTCTGCAATTTTGTACCAAAATAAAAGAAATTTCTGCCTTTTTGCCCCAAAATAAGAGAAATTTCGGCACTTTTTCCCTGAAATAAGTGAAATTTCTGCAATTTTGCCCCAAAATAAGGGAAATTTCTGCAATTTTGCCCCAAAATAAATAAAATTTCTGCAAGTTTGTACCAAAATAAAAGAAATTTCTGCCTTTTTGCCCCAAAATAAGAGAAATTTCTGCACTTTTTCCCTGAAATAAGTGAAATTTCTGCAATTTTGCCCCAAAATAAGAGAAATTTCTGCAATTTTGCCCCAAAATAAAGAAAATTTCTGCAATTTTACCCCAAAAGAAGGGGAATTTCTGACTTTTTGCCCTGAAATAAGAAGAATTTCTGTCTTTTTGTTCCAAAATAATGTGAATTTCTGCATTTTCCTTCAAAATTAGGGAAATATGTGCAATTTTGCTTCAAAATACGGGGAAATCTGCCTTATTGCACAAAAATAAAGGGAATTTCTCCATTTTTGCACCAATATAAGGGGAATTTCTGAAATTTAGCTTTAAAATACGGGGAATTTCTGCGTTATTGTCCGAAATAAAGTGGAATTTCTGCCTTTTTGCCCTGAAATATTTGAAATTTCTGCAATTTTACCCCAAAATAAGGGGAATTTCTGTTTTTGGCCCCAAAATTAAGGGAATTTCTGCTTTTTGCCCCAAAATAAGGCAAATATCTGACTTTTTGCCCAGAAATAATTGAAATTTCTGCAATTTTGCCCCAAAATAATAGGAATTTCTGCCTTTTTGCCGAAAATAAGGGGAATTTCAGCATTTTACCTTCAAATAAGGGGAATTTCTGCCTTTTTGCCACAAAATAAGGGGAATTTCTGCCCTATTGCCCTTAAATAAGGAAAATTTCTGCTTTTCTGCCCCAATTAACGGGAATTTCTGCCTTTTTGCCACAAAGTAAAGGGAATTTATGCCTTTTTGCCCCCAAATAACAGGAATTTCAGCCTTTTTACCTCAAAATAAGGGGAATTTCTGCCTTTTTCCCCAAAATATGGGTAATTTTTGCCTTTTTGTTCCAAAATAAGGAAAATTTCTACAATTTTGTATCAAAATAAAAGAAATTTCTGTTTTTGCCCGAAAATAAAAGGAATTTCTGACTTTTTGCCCTGAAATAAATGAAATTCCTGCAATTATGCCCGAAAATAAGGGAAATTTGTGCCTTTTTGCCCCCAAATGAGGGGAATTTCTGCCTTTTTGCCCCAAAATATGGGGAATTTCAGGATTTTACCTCAAAATAAGGGGAATTTCAGCCTTTTTGCACCAAAATATGGGGAATTTCTGCCTTTTTGCCACAAAATAAGAAAAATTTCTGCAAGTCTGTAACAATATAAAAGAAATTTCTAAAATTTTGCCCCAAAATAAAGGAAATTTCTGATTTTTGCCCCAAAATAAAAAGAATTTCTCTATTTTTGCTCCAAAATAAAGGGAAATTCTGCCTTTTAGCCCCAAAATTAGGGGAGTTTCTGCAATTTTGCTCCAAAATACGAGAAATTTCTGCCTTTTTACCCGAAATTAAGTGGATTTTCTGCCATTTTGCCTCCAAATAAGGGAAATTTCTGCAATTTTATCCCAAAATAAGGGAAATTTCTGCCTTTTTGCCCCAAAATAAGGGGAATTTCTGCCGTTTTGCCCTGAAATATGTGAAATTTCTGCAATTTTACCCCAAAATAAGGTGAATTTCTGCCTTATTGCCCCAAAATAATGGGAATTTCTGCCTTTTTGCCCCAAAATAAGAAAAAATTTTGCTTTTTTTCTCTGAAATAAGTGAAATTTCTGCAATTTTGCCCTAAAATTAGGGAAATTTCTGCAATTTTTCCCCATAATAAGGGAAATTTCTGCAATTTTGCCCCAAAATAAGGGGAATTTCTGTTTTTGTCCCCAAATAAAGGAAATTTCTGCAATTTTGCCCTAAAATAAGGGGATTTTCTGCATTTTTTGCCAAAAATAAGGGGAATTTCTGACATTTTGCCGCAAAATAAGTGAAATTTCTGCAGTTTTACCCCAAAATAAGGAAAATTTCTGCCTTTTTGCCCAAAAATTAGGGGAATTTCTGCAATTTTGCTCCAAAATACAAAGAATTTCTGCCTTTTTCCCTGAAAATAAAGGGAATGTATACCTTTTTGCCATAAAAAAGCAAATTTCTTCATTTTTGCCCCAAAATAAGGGGATTTTCCACCTTTTTGACTCAAAATAAGTGCAATTTCTGCCTTTTCCCCAAAATAAACGAAATTTCTGCCTTTTTGCCCCAAAATAAGGGGAATTTCAGCCTTATTACCTCAAAATAAGGGGAATTTCTGCATTTTTGCCCCAAAATATGGGGAATTTCTGACTTTTTGCCCCAAAATAAGAAAAATTTCTGCAATTTTGTACCAAAATAAAAAAAATTTCTGCCTTTTTGCCCCCCCCAAAAAAATTTTTGCCTTTTTTTCTCAAATACCTGAAATTTCTGCAATTTTGCCCCAAAATAAGGGAAATTTCTGCAATTTTGCCCCAATGTAAAGGAAATTTCTGCAATTTTGCCCCAAAATAAGGGGAATTTCTGACTGTTTGCTCCCGAAAAAGGAGATTTTCTGTCTTTTTGCCCCAAAATAAGGAGAATTTCTGCCTTTTTGCCCGAAAATTAAGAGAATTTCTGCAATTTTGCTTCAAAATACAGGGAATTTCTGCCTTTTAGCCCCAAAATAAAGGGAATTTCTGCATTTTACCTCAAATTGAGAATAATTTCTGCCTTTTGCCTCAAAATAAGGGGAATTTTCTGCCTTTTTGTTTCAAAATAAGATAAATTTCTTCAATTTTGTACCATAATAAAAGAAATTTCTGCTCTTTGCCCCAAAATAAAAGGAATTTCTGACTTTTTGCCCTGAAATAAATGAAATTTCTGCAATTTTGCCCAAAAATAAGGGAAATTTGTGCCTCTTTGCCCCAAAATAAGAAGAAGTTTTGCCTTTTGCCCCAAAATATGGGGAATTTCAGCATTTTACCTCAAAATAAGAATTTCAGCCTTTTTGCCCCAAAATAAGGAAAATTTCTGCAATTTTGCCCCAAAATAAGGGGAATTTCAGCCTTTTTACCTCAAAATATGGGGAATTTCTGACTTTTTGCCCCAAAATAAGAAAAATTTCTGCAATTTTGTACCAAAAGAAAAAAAATTTCTGCCTTTTTGCCCCCCAAAAAAATTTCTGCCTTTTTTCCCTGAAATACGTGACATATCTCCAATTTTGCCCCAAAATAAGGGAAATTTCTACAATTTTGCCCCAATGTAAAGGAAATTTCTGCAATTTTGCCCCAAAATAAGGGGAATTTCTGACTGTTTGCTCCCGAAAAAGGAGATTTTCTGTCTTTTTGCCCCATAATAAGGAGAATTTCTGCCTTTTTGCCCAAAAATTATGAGAATTTCTGCAATTTTGCTTCAAAATACAGGGAATTTCTGTTTTTTAGCCCCAAAATAAAGGGAATTTCTGCATTTTACCTCAAATTGAGAATAATTTCTGCCTTTTGCCTCAAAATAAGGGGAATTTTCTGCCTTTTTGTTTCAAAATAAGAAAAATTTCTTCAATTTTGTACCATAATAAAAGAAATTTCTGCTCTTTGCCCCAAAATAAAAGGAATTTCTGACTTTTTGCCCTGAAATAAATGAAATTTCTGCAATTTTGCCCGAAAATAAGGGAAATTTGTGCCTCTTTGCCCCAAAATAAAAAGAAGTTTTGCCTTTTGCCCCAAAATATGGGGAATTTCAGCATTTTACCTCAAAATAAGAATTTCAGCCTTTTTGCCCCAAAATAAGGAAAATTTCTGCAATTTTGCCCCAAAATAAGGGGAATTTCTTCCTTTTTGCCCCAAAATAAAGGATATTTCAGCCTTTTTACCTGAAAATAAGTGAAATTTCTGCAATTTTGCGCCAAATAAGGGAAATTTCTGCAATTTTGCCTCAAAATAAGGTAAATTCCTGCAATTTTGCCCCAAAATAAGTGGAATTTCTGAGTTTTGTCCCAAAATAAGGAGAATTTCTGTCTTTTTGCCCCAACATATAGGGAATTTCTGCCTTTTTGCCCAACAATTAGGGGAATTTCTTCATTTTTGCTTCAAAATAAGGGGAATTTCTGCCTTTTTGCCTCTAAAGAAGTGGAATTTCTGTATTTTCCTTCCAAAAAAAGGGAATTTCTGTGTTTTTTTCCCCAAAATAAGGAAAATTTCTGACTTATTACCCTGAAATAAGTTAAATGTTTGCAATTTTGCCCCAAAATAAGGGAAATTTCTGCCTTTTTGCCCCAAAATAAGAAAAATTTCAGCCTTTTTACCTCAAAATAAGGGGAATTTCTGCATTTTTGCCACAAAATATTAGGAATTTCTGCCTTTTTGCCCCAAAATAAGAAAAATTTCTGCCATTTTTACCTGAAATAAGTGAAATTTCTGCAATTGTGCCCCAAAATAAGTAAAATTTCTGCAATTTTGCCCCAAAATAACGGAAATTTCTGGAATTTTGCCCCAAAATAAGTGGAATTTCTGAGTTTTGCCCCAAAATAAGGAGAATTTCTGTCTTTTTGCCCCAACATATAGGGAATTTCTGCCTTTTTGCCCCACAATTAGGGGATTTTCTTCAATTCTGCTCCAAAATAGGGGGAATTTCTGCTTTTTTGCCCGAAAATAAGGGGAATGTATACCTTTTGCCACAAAAAAGAGAAATTTCGTCATTTTTGCCCCAAAATAAGAGGAATTTCTGCCTTCTTACCTCAAAATAAGTGAAATTTCTGCCTTTTTACCTAAAAATGAACGGAATTTCTGTCTTTTTGCCCCAAAATAAAAGGAATTTTTGAATTTTGCCCTGAAATAAGTGAAATTTCTGCAATTTTGCCCCCAAATAAGGGAAATTTCTGCCTTTTTGCCACAAAATGAAGGGAATTTCTGTATTTTTGCCCCAAAATAAGGGGAATTTCAGCATTTTACCTCATAATAAGGCAAATCTCTGCATTTTTGCCCCAAAATATGGGGAATTTCTTCATTTTTGCCCCAAAATAAAGAAAATTTCTGCAATTTTGTACCAAAATAAAAGAAATTTCTGCCTTTTTGCCCCAAAATAAGAGAAATTTCTGCACTTTTTCCCTGAAATAAGTGAAATTTCTGCAATTTTGCCCCAAAATAAGGGAAATTTCTGCAATTTTGCCCCAAAATAAAGAAAATTTTTGCAATTTTGTACCAAAATAAAAGAAATTTCTGCCTTTTTGCCCCAAAATAAGAGAAATTTCTGCACCTTTTCCCTGAAATAAGTGAAATTTCTGCAATTTTGCCCCAAAATAAGGGAAATTTCTGCAATTTTGCCCCAAAATAAAGAAAATTTCTGCAATTTTGTACCAAAATAAAAGAAATTTCTGCCTTTTTGCCCCAAAATAAGAGAAATTTCTGCACTTTTTCCCTGAAATAAGTGAAATTTCTGCAATTTTGCCCCAAAATAAGAGAAATTTCTGCAATTTTGCCCCAAAATAAAGAAAATTTCTGCAATTTTACCCCAAAAGAAGGGGAATTTCTGACTTTTTGCCCTGAAATAAGGAGAATTTCTGTCTTTTTGTTCCAAAATAATGTGAATTTCTGCATTTTCCTTCAAAATTAGGGAAATATGTGCACTTTTGCTTCAAAATACGGGGAAATCTGCCTTATTGCACAAAAATAAAGGGAATTTCTCCATTTTTGCACCAATATAAGGGGAATTTCTGAAATTTAGCTTTAAAATACGGGGAATTTCTGCGTTATTGTCCGAAATAAAGTGGAATTTCTGCCTTTTTGCCCTGAAATATTTGAAATTTCTGCAATTTTACCCCAAAATAAGGGGAATTTCTGTTTTTGGCCCCAAAATTAAGGGAATTTCTGCTTTTTGCCCCAAAATAAGGCAAATATCTGACTTTTTGCCCAGAAATAATTGAAATTTCTGCAATTTTGCCCCAAAATAATAGGAATTTCTGCCTTTTTGCCGAAAATAAGGGGAATTTCAGCATTTTACCTTCAAATAAGGGGAATTTCTGCCTTTTTGCCACAAAATAAGGGGAATTTCTGCCCTATTGCCCTTAAATAAGGAAAATTTCTGCTTTTCTGCCCCAATTAACGGGAATTTCTGCCTTTTTGCCACAAAGTAAAGGGAATTTCTGCCTTTTTGCCCCAAAATAACGGGAATTTCAGCCTTTTTACCTCAAAATAAGGGGAATTTCTGCCTTTTTCCCCAAAATATGGGTAATTTTTGCCTTTTTGTTCCAAAATAAGGAAAATTTCTACAATTTTGTATCAAAATAAAAGAAATTTCTGTTTTTGCCCGAAAATAAAAGGAATTTCTGA
Organism: Micromys minutus; assembly: GCF_963924665.1. Taxonomy (NCBI): domain Eukaryota; kingdom Metazoa; phylum Chordata; class Mammalia; order Rodentia; family Muridae; genus Micromys; species Micromys minutus. The sequence continues at coordinate 248,997 of NW_027667373.1, read as the reverse complement.
CTTTTTGCCCTGAAATAAATGAAATTCCTGCAATTATGCCCGAAAATAAGGGAAATTTGTGCCTTTTTGCCCCCAAATGAGGGGAATTTCTGCCTTTTTGCCCCAAAATATGGGGAATTTCAGGATTTTACCTCAAAATAAGGGGAATTTCAGCCTTTTTGCACCAAAATATGGGGAATTTCTGCCTTTTTGCCACAAAATAAGAAAAATTTCTGCAAGTCTGTAACAATATAAAAGAAATTTCTAAAATTTTGCCCCAAAATAAAGGAAATTTCTGATTTTTGCCCCAAAATAAAAAGAATTTCTCTATTTTTGCCCCAAAATAAAGGGAATTTCTGCCTTTTTGCCCCAAAATTAGGGGAGTGTCTGCAATTTTGCTCCAAAATACGAGAAATTTCTGCCTTTTTACCCGAAATTAAGTGGATTTTCTGCCTTTTTGCCCTCAAATAAGAAAAAATTTCTGCAATTTTATCCCAAAATAAGGGAAATTTCTGCCTTTTTGCCCCAAAATAAGGGGAATTTTTGCTTTTTTTTCTCTGAAATAAGTGAAATTTCTGCAATTTTGCCCTAAAATAAAGGAAATTTCTGCAATTTTTTCCCATAATAAGGGAAATTTCTGCAATTTTGCCCCAAAATAAGGGGAATTTCTGTTTTTGCCCCCAAATAAGGGAAATTTCCGTAATTTTGCCCTAAAATAAGGGGATTTTCTGCATTTTTTGCCAAAAATAAAAGGAATTTCTGACATTTTGCTGCAAAATAAGTGAAATTTCTGCAGTTTTACCCCAAAATAAGGAAAATTTCTGCCTTTTTGCGCAAAAATTAGGGGAATTTCTGCAATTTTGCTCCAAAATACAAAGAATTTCTGCCTTTTTGCCCGAAAATAAAGGGAATGTATACCTTTTTGACATAAAAAAGCAAATTTCTTCATTTTTGCCCCAAAATAAGGGGAATTTCCACCTTTTTGACTCAAAATAAGTGCAATTTCTGCCTTTTCCCCAAAATAAACGAAATTTCTGTCTTTTTGCCCCAAAATAAGGGGAATTTCAGCCTTTTTACCTCAAAATAAGGGGAATTTCTGCCTTTTTGCCCCAAAATATAGGGAATTTCTGACTTTTTGCCCCAAAATAAGAAAAATTTCTGCAATTTTGTACCAAAATAAAAAAAATTTCTGCCTTTTTGCCCCCCAAAAAAAATTTCTGCCTATTTTCCCTGAAATACGTGAAATTTCTGCAATTTTGCCCCAAAATAAAGGAAATTTCTACCATTTTGCCCCAATGTAAAGGAAATTTCTGCAATTTTGCCCCAAAATAAAGGGAATTTCTGACTGTTTGCTCCCGAAAAAGGAGATTTTCTGTCTTTTTGCCCCATAATAAGGAGAATTTCTGCCTTTTTGCCCGAAAATTATGAGAATTTCTGCAATTTTGCTTCAAAATACAGGGAATTTCTGTTTTTTAGCCCCAAAATAAAGGGAATTTCTGCATTTTACCTCAAATTGAGAATAATTTCTGCCTTTTGCCTCAAAATAAGGGGAATTTTCTGCCTTTTTGTTTCAAAATAAGAAAAATTTCTTCAATTTTGTACCATAATAAAAGAAATTTCTGCTCTTTGCCCCAAAATAAAAGGAATTTCTGATTTTTGCCCTGAAATAAATGAAATTTCTGCAATTTTGCCTGAAAATAACGGAAATTTGTGCCTCTTTGCCCCAAAATAAAAAGAAGTTTTGCCTTTTGCCCCAAAATATGGGGAATTTCAGCATTTTACCTCAAAATAAGAATTTCAGCCCTTTTGCCCCAATATAAGGAAAATTTCTGCAATTTTGCCCCAAAATAAAGGGAATTTCTTCCTTTTTGCCCCAAAATAAAGGATATTTCAGCCTTTTTACCTGAAAATAAGTGAAATTTCTGCAATTTTGCCCCAAATAAGGGAAATTTCTGCAATTTTGCCTCAAAATAAGGTAAATTCCTGCAATTTTGCCCCAAAATAAGTGGAATTTCTGAGTTTTGTCCCAAAATAAGGAGAATTTCTGTCTTTTTGCCCCAACATATAGGGAATTTCTGCCTTTTTGCCCAACAATTAGGGGAATTTCTTCATTTTTGCTTCAAAATAAGGGGAATTTTTGCCTTTTTGCCTCTAAAGAAGTGGAATTTCTGTATTTTCCTTCCAAAACAAAGGGAATTTCTGTGTTTTTTGCCCCAAAATAAGGAAAATTTCTGACTTATTACCCTGAAATAAGTTAAATGTTTGCAATTTTGCCCCAAAATAAGGGAAATTTCTGCCTTTTTGCCCTAAAATAAGGGGAATTTTAGCCTTTTTGCCCCAAAATAAGAAAAATTTCTGCCATTTTTACCTGAAATAAGTGAAATTTCTCCAATTGTGCCCCAAAATAAGTAGCATTTCTGCAATTTTGCCCCAAAATAAGGGAAATTTCTGGAATTTTGCCCCAAAATAAGTGGAATATCTGAGTTTTGCCCCAAAATAAGGAGAATTTCTGTCTTTTTGCCCCAACATATAGGGAATTTCTGCCTTTTTGCCCCACAATTAGGGGATCTTCTTCAATTCTGCTCCAAAATAGGGGGAATTTCTGCTTTTTTGCCCGAAAATAAGGGGAATGTATACCTTTTGCCACAAAAAAGAGAAATTTCTTCATTTTTGCCCCAAAATAAGAGGAATTTCTGCCTTCTTACCTCAAAATAAGTGAAATTTCTGCCTTTTTACCTAAAAATGAACGGAATTTCTGTCTTTTTGCCCCAAAATAAAAGGAATTTTTGAATTTTGCCCTGAAATAAGTGAAATTTCTGTAATTTTGTCCCAAAAGAAGGGAAATTTCTGCCTTTTTTGCCACAAAATAAAGGGAATTTCTGTATTTTTGCCCAAAATTAGGTGAATTTCAGCATTTTACCTCATAATAAGGCAAATCTCTGCCTTTTTGCTCCAAAATATGGGGAATTTCTTCATTTTTGCCCCAAAATAAAGAAAATTTCTGCAATTTTGTACCAAAATAAAAGAAATTTCTGCCTTTTTGCCCCAAAATAAGAGAAATTTCTGCACTTTTTCCCTGAAATAAGTGAAATTTCTGCAATTTTGCCCCAAAATAAGGGAAATTTCTGCAATTTTGCCCCAAAATAAAGAAAATTTTTGCAATTTTGTACCAAAATAAAAGAAATTTCTGCCTTTTTGCCCCAAAATAAGAGAAATTTCTACACTTTTTCCCTGAAATAAGTGAAATTTCTGCAATTTTGCCCCAAAATAAGAGAAATTTCTGCAATTTTGCCCCAAAATAAAGAAAATTTCTGCAATTTTACCCCAAAATAAGGGGAATTTCTGACTTTTTGCCCTGAAATAAGGAGAATTTCTGTCTTTTTGTTCCAAAATAATGTGAATTTCTGCATTTTCCTTTAAAATTAGGGAAATATGTGCAATTTTGCTTCAAAATACGGGGAAATCTGCCTTATTGCACAAAAATAAAGGGAATTTCTCCATTTTTGCACCAATATAAGGGGAATTTCTGAAATTTAGGTTTAAAATACGGGGAATTTCTGCGTTATTGTCCGAAATAAAGTGGAATTTCTGCCTTTTTGCCCTGAAATATTTGAAATTTCTGCAATTTTACCCCAAAATAAGGGGAATTTCTGTTTTTGGCCCCAAAATTAAGGGAATTTCTGCTTTTTGCCCCAAAATAAGGCAAATATCTGACTTTTTGCCCAGAAATAATTGAAATTTCTGCAATTTTGCCCCAAAATAATAGGAATTTCTGCCTTTTTGCCGAAAATAAGGGGAATTTCAGCATTTTACCTTCAAATAAGGGGAATTTCTGCCTTTTTGCCACAAAATAAGGGGAATTTCTGCCCTATTGCCCTTAAATAAGGAAAATTTCTGCTTTTCTGCCCCAATTAACGGGAATTTCTGCCTTTTTCCCCAAAATATGGGTAATTTTTGCCTTTTTGTTCCAAAATAAGGAACATTTCTACAATTTTGTATCAAAATAAAAGAAATTTCTGTTTTTGCCCGAAAATAAAAGGAATTTCTGACTTTTTGCCCTGAAATAAATGAAATTCCTGCAATTATGCCCGAAAATAAGGGAAATTTGTGCCTTTTTGCCCCCAAATGAGGGGAATTTCTGCCTTTTTGCCCGAAAATATGGGGAATTTCAGGATTTTACCTCAAAATAAGGGGAATTTCAGCCTTTTTGCACCAAAATATGGGGAATTTCTGCCTTTTTGCCACAAAATAAGAAAAATTTCTGCAAGTCTGTAACAATATAAAAGAAATTTCTAAAATTTTGCCCCAAAATAAAGGAAATTTCTGATTTTTGCCCCAAAATAAAAAGAATTTCTCTATTTTTGCCCCAAAATAAAGGGAATTTCTGCCTTTTTGCCCCAAAATTAGGGGAGTTTCTGCAATTTTGCTCCAAAATACGAGAAATTTCTGCCTTTTTACCCGAAATTAAGTGGATTTTCTGCCTTTTTGCCCCCAAATAAGAAAAAATTTCTGCAATTTTATCCCAAAATAAGGGAAATTTCTGCCTTTTTGCCCCAAAATAAGGGGAATTTTTGCTTTTTTTCTCTGAAATAAGTGAAATTTCTGCAATTTTGCCCTAAAATAAAGGAAATTTCTGCAATTTTTTCCCATAATGAGGGAAATTTCTGCAATTTTGCCCCAAAATAAGGGGAATTTCTGTTTTTGCCCCCAAATAAGGGAAATTTCTGCAATTTTGCCCTAAAATAAGGGGATTTTCTGCATTTTTTGCCAAAAATAAAAGGAATTTCTGACATTTTGCTGTAAAATAAGTGAAATTTCTGCAGTTTTACCCCAAAATAAGGAAAATTTCTGCCTTTTTGCGCAAAAATTAGGGGAATTTCTGCAATTTTGCTCCAAAATACAAAGAATTTCTGCCCTTTTGCCCGAAAATAAAGGGAATGTATACCTTTTTGCCATAAAAAAGCAAATTTCTTCATTTTTGCCCCAAAATAAGGGGAATTTTCACCTTTTTGATTCAAAATAAGTGCAATTTCTGCCTTTTCCCCAAAATAAACGAAATTTCTGTCTTTTTGCCCCAAAATAAGGGGAATTTCAGCCTTTTTACCACAAAATAAAGGGAATTTCTGCCTTTTTGCCCCAAAATATAGGGAATTTCTGACTTTTTGCCCCAAAATAAGAAAAATTTCTGCAATTTTGTACCAAAATAAAAAAAATTTCTGCCTTTTTGCCCCCCAAAAAAAATTTCTGCCTATTTTCCCTGAAATACGTGAAATTTCTGCAATTTTGCCCCAAAATAAAGGAAATTTCTACAATTTTGCCCCAATGTAAAGGAAATTTCTGCAATTTTGCCCCAAAATAAGGGGAATTTCTGACTGTTTGCTCCCGAAAAAGGAGATTTTCTGTCTTTTTGCCCCATAATAAGGAGAATTTCTGCCTTTTTGCCCGAAAATTATGAGAATTTCTGCAATTTTGCTTCAAAATACAGGGAATTTCTGTTTTTTAGCCCCAAAATAAAGGGAATTTCTGCATTTTACCTCAAATTGAGAATAATTTCTGCCTTTTGCCTCAAAATAAGGGGAATTTTCTGCCTTTTTGTTTCAAAATAAGAAAAATTTCTTCAATTTTGTACCATAATAAAAGAAATTTCTGCTCTTTGCCCCAAAATAAAAGGAATTTCTGACTTTTTGCCCTGAAATAAATGAAATTTCTGCAATTTTGCCCGAAAATAAGGGAAATTTGTGCCTCTTTGCCCCAAAATAAAAAGAAGTTTTGCCTTTTGCCCCAAAATATGGGGAATTTCAGCATTTTACCTCAAAATAAGAATTTCAGCCCTTTTGCCCCAATATAAGCAAAATTTCTGCAATTTTGCCCCAAAATAAAGGGAATTTCTTCCTTTTTGCCCCAAAATAAAGGATATTTCAGCCTTTTTACCTGAAAATAAGTGAAATTTCTGCAATTTTGCCCCAAATAAGGGAAATTTCTGCAATTTTGCCTCAAAATAAGGTAAATTCCTGCAATTTTGCCCCAAAATAAGTGGAATTTCTGAGTTTTGTCCCAAAATAAGGAGAATTTCTGTCTTTTTGCCCCAACATATAGGGAATTTCTGCCTTTTTGCCCAACAATTAGGGGAATTTCTTCATTTTTGCTTCAAAATAAGGGGAATTTTTGCCTTCTTGCCTCTAAAGAAGTGAAATTTCTGCCTTTTTACCTAAAAATGAACGGAATTTCTGTCTTTTTGCCCCAAAATAAAAGGAATTTTTGAATTTTGCCCTGAAATAAGTGAAATTTCTGTAATTTTGTCCCAAAATAAGGGAAATTTCTGCCTTTTTTGCCACAAAATAAAGGGAATTTCTGTATTTTTGCCCCAAAGTAAGGGGAATTTCAGCATTTTACCTCATAATAAGGCAAATCTCTGCCTTTTTGCCCCAAAATATGGGGAATTTCTTCATTTTTGCCCCAAAATAAAGAAAATTTCTGCAATTTTGTACCAAAATAAAAGAAATTTCTGCCTTTTTGCCCCAAAATAAGAGAAATTTCTGCACTTTTTCCCTGAAATAAGTGAAATTTCTGCAATTTTGCCCCAAAATAAGGGAAATTTCTGCAATTTTGCCCCAAAATAAAGAAAATTTTTGCAATTTTGTACCAAAATAAAAGAAATTTCTGCCTTTTTGCCCCAAAATAAGAGAAATTTCTGCACTTTTTCCCTGAAATAAGTGAAATTTCTGCAATTTTGCCCCAAAATAAGAGAAATTTCTGCAATTTTGCCCCAAAATAAAGAAAATTTCTGCAATTTTACCCCAAAATAAGGGGAATTTCTGACTTTTTGCCCTGAAATAAGGAGAATTTCTGTCTTTTTGTTCCAAAATAATGTGAATTTCTGCATTTTCCTTTAAAATTAGGGAAATGTGTGCAATTTTGCTTCAAAATACGGGGAAATCTGCCTTATTGCACAAAAATAAAGGGAATTTCTCCATTTTTGCACCAATATAAGGGGAATTTCTGAAATTTAGCTTTAAAATACGGGGAATTTCTGCGTTATTGTCCGAAATAAAGTGGAATTTCTGCCTTTTTGCCCTGAAATATTTGAAATTTCTGCAATTTTACCCCAAAATAAGGGGAATTTCTGTTTTTGGCCCCAAAATTAAGGGAATTTCTGCTTTTTGCCCCAAAATAAGGCAAATATCTGACTTTTTGCCCAGAAATAATTGAAATTTCTGCAATTTTGCCCCAAAATAATAGGAATTTCTGCCTTTTTGCCGAAAATAAGGGGAATTTCAGCATTTTACCTTCAAATAAGGGGAATTTCTGCCTTTTTGCCACAAAATAAGGGGAATTTCTGCCCTATTGCCCTTAAATAAGGAAAATTTCTGCTTTTCTGCCCCAATTAACGGGAATTTCTGCCTTTTTCCCCAAAATATGGGTAATTTTTGCCTTTTTGTTCCAAAATAAGGAACATTTCTACAATTTTGTATCAAAATAAAAGAAATTTCTGTTTTTGCCCGAAAATAAAAGGAATTTCTGACTTTTTGCCCTGAAATAAATGAAATTCCTGCAATTATGCCCGAAAATAAGGGAAATTTGTGCCTTTTTGCCCCCAAATGAGGGGAATTTCTGCCTTTTTGCCCGAAAATATGGGGAATTTCAGGATTTTACCTCAAAATAAGGGGAATTTCAGCCTTTTTGCACCAAAATATGGGGAATTTCTGCCTTTTTGCCACAAAATAAGAAAAATTTCTGCAAGTCTGTAACAATATAAAAGAAATTTCTAAAATTTTGCCCCAAAATAAAGGAAATTTCTGATTTTTGCCCCAAAATAAAAAGAATTTCTCTATTTTTGCCCCAAAATAAAGGGAATTTCTGCCTTTTTGCCCCAAAATTAGGGGAGTTTCTGCAATTTTGCTCCAAAATACGAGAAATTTCTGCCTTTTTACCCGAAATTAAGTGGATTTTCTGCCTTTTTGCCCCCAAATAAGAAAAAAATTTCTGCAATTTTATCCCAAAATAAGGGAAATTTCTGCCTTTTTGCCCCAAAATAAGGGGAATTTTTGCTTTTTTTTTTCTGAAATAAGTGAAATTTCTGCAATTTTGCCCTAAAATAAAGGAAATTTCTGCAATTTTTTCCCATAATAAGGGAAATTTCTGCAATTTTGCCCCAAAATAAGGGGAATTTCTGTTTTTGCCCCCAAATAAGGGAAATTTCTGCAATTTTGCCCTAAAATAAGGGGATTTTCTGCATTTTTTGCCAAAAATAAAAGGAATTTCTGACATTTTGCTGTAAAATAAGTGAAATTTCTGCAGTTTTACCCCAAAATAAGGAAAATTTCTGCCTTTTTGCGCAAAAATTAGGGGAATTTCTGCAATTTTGCTCCAAAATACAAAGAATTTCTGCCCTTTTGCCCGAAAATAAAGGGAATGTATACCTTTTTGCCATAAAAAAGCAAATTTCTTCATTTTTGCCCCAAAATAAGGGGAATTTCCACCTTTTTGACTCAAAATAAGTGCAATTTCTGCCTTTTCCCCAAAATAAACGAAATTTCTGTCTTTTTGCCCCAAAATAAGGGGAATTTCAGCCTTTTTACCTCAAAATAAGGGGAATTTCTGCCTTTTTGCCCCAAAATATAGGGAATTTCTGACTTTTTGCCCCAAAATAAGAAAAATTTCTGCAATTTTGTACCAAAATAAAAAAAATTTCTGCCTTTTTGCCCCCCAAAAAAAATTTCTGCCTATTTTCCCTGAAATACGTGAAATTTCTGCAATTTTGCCCCAAAATAAAGGAAATTTCTACAATTTTGCCCCAATGTAAAGGAAATTTCTGCAATTTTGCCCCAAAATAAGGGGAATTTCTGACTGTTTGCTCCCGAAAAAGGAGATTTTCTGTCTTTTTGCCCCATAATAAGGAGAATTTCTGCCTTTTTGCCCGAAAATTATGAGAATTTCTGCAATTTTGCTTCAAAATACAGGGAATTTCTGTTTTTTAGCCCCAAAATAAAGGGAATTTCTGCATTTTACCTCAAATTGAGAATAATTTCTGCCTTTTGCCTCAAAATAAGGGGAATTTTCTGCCTTTTTGTTTCAAAATAAGAAAAATTTCTTCAATTTTGTACCATAATAAAAGAAATTTCTGCTCTTTGCCCCAAAATAAAAGGAATTTCTGACTTTTTGCCCTGAAATAAATGAAATTTCTGCAATTTTGCCCGAAAATAAGGGAAATTTGTGCCTCTTTGCCCCAAAATAAAAAGAAGTTTTGCCTTTTGCCCCAAAATATGGGGAATTTCAGCATTTTACCTCAAAATAAGAATTTCAGCCCTTTTGCCCCAATATAAGGAAAATTTCTGCAATTTTGCCCCAAAATAAAGGGAATTTCTTCCTTTTTGCCCCAAAATAAAGGATATTTCAGCCTTTTTACCTGAAAATAAGTGAAATTTCTGCAATTTTGCCCCAAATAAGGGAAATTTCTGCAATTTTGCCTCAAAATAAGGTAAATTCCTGCAATTTTGCCCCAAAATAAGTGGAATTTCTGAGTTTTGTCCCAAAATAAGGAGAATTTCTGTCTTTTTGCCCCAACATATAGGGAATTTCTGCCTTTTTGCCCAACAATTAGGGGAATTTCTTCATTTTTGCTTCAAAATAAGGGGAATTTTTGCCTTTTTGCCTCTAAAGAAGTGAAATTTCTGCCTTTTTACCTAAAAATGAACGGAATTTCTGTCTTTTTGCCCCAAAATAAAAGGAATTTTTGAATTTTGCCCTGAAATAAGTGAAATTTCTGCAATTTTGTCCCAAAATAAGGGAAATTTCTGCCTTTTTTGCCACAAAATAAAGGGAATTTCTGTATTTTTGCCCCAAAATAAGGGGAATTTCAGCATTTTACCTCATAATAAGGCAAATCTCTGCCTTTTTGCCCCAAAATATGGGGAATTTCTTCATTTTTGCCCCAAAATAAAGAAAATTTCTGCAATTTTGTACCAAAATAAAAGAAATTTCTGCTTTTTTGCCCCAAAATAAGAGAAATTTCTGCACTTTTTCCCTGAAATAAGTGAAATTTCTGCAATTTTGCCCCAAAATAAGGGAAATTTCTGCAATTTTGCCCCAAAATAAAGAAAATTTTTGCAATTTTGTACCAAAATAAAAGAAATTTCTGCCTTTTTGCCCCAAAATAAGAGAAATTTCTGCACTTTTTCCCTGAAATAAGTGAAATTTCTGCAATTTTGCCCCAAAATAAGAGAAATTTCTGCAATTTTGCCCCAAAATAAAGAAAATTTCTGCAATTTTACCCCAAAATAAGGGGAATTTCTGACTTTTTGCCCTGAAATAAGGAGAATTTCTGTCTTTTTGTTCCAAAATAATGTGAATTTCTGCATTTTCCTTTAAAATTAGGGAAATATGTGCAATTTTGCTTCAAAATACGGGGAAATCTGCCTTATTGCACAAAAATAAAGGGAATCTCTCCATTTTTGCACCAATATAAGGGGAATTTCTGAAATTTAGCTTTAAAATACGGGGAATTTCTGCGTTATTGTCCGAAATAAAGTGGAATTTCTGCCTTTTTGCCCTGAAATATTTGAAATTTCTGCAATTTTACCCCAAAATAAGGGGAATTTCTGTTTTTGGCCCCAAAATTAAGGGAATTTCTGCTTTTTGCCCCAAAATAAGGCAAACATCTGACTTTTTGCCCAGAAATAATTGAAATTTCTGCAATTTTGCCCCAAAATAATAGGAATTTCTGCCTTTTTGCCGAAAATAAGGGGAATTTCAGCATTTTACCTTCAAATAAGGGGAATTTCTGCCTTTTTGCCACAAAATAAGGGGAATTTCTGCCCTATTGCCCTTAAATAAGGAAAATTTCTGCTTTTCTGCCCCAATTAACGGGAATTTCTGCCTTTTTCCCCAAAATATGGGTAATTTTTGCCTTTTTGTTCCAAAATAAGGAACATTTCTACAATTTTGTATCAAAATAAAAGAAATTTCTGTTTTTGCCCGAAAATAAAAGGAATTTCTGACTTTTTGCCCTGAAATAAATGAAATTCCTGCAATTATGCCCGAAAATAAGGGAAATTTGTGCCTTTTTGCCCCCAAATGAGGGGAATTTCTGCCTTTTTGCCCGAAAATATGGGGAATTTCAGGATTTTACCTCAAAATAAGGGGAATTTCAGCCTTTTTGCACCAAAATATGGGGAATTTCTGCCTTTTTGCCACAAAATAAGAAAAATTTCTGCAAGTCTGTAACAATATAAAAGAAATTTCTAAAATTTTGCCCCAAAATAAAGGAAATTTCTGATTTTTGCCCCAAAATAAAAAGAATTTCTCTATTTTTGCCCCAAAATAAAGGGAATTTCTGCCTTTTTGCCCCAAAATTAGGGGAGTTTCTGCAATTTTGCTCCAAAATACGAGAAATTTCTGCCTTTTTACCCGAAATTAAGTGGATTTTCTGCCTTTTTGGCCCCAAATAAGAAAAAATTTCTGCAATTTTATCCCAAAATAAGGGAAATTTCTGCCTTTTTGCCCCAAAATAAGGGGAATTTTTGCTTTTTTTTTTCTGAAATAAGTGAAATTTCTGCAATTTTGCCCTAAAATAAAGGAAATTTCTGCAATTTTTTCCCATAATAAGGGAAATTTCTGCAATTTTGCCCCAAAATAAGGGGAATTTCTGTTTTTGCCCCCAAATAAGGGAAATTTCTGCAATTTTGCCCTAAAATAAGGGGATTTTCTGCATTTTTTGCCAAAAATAAAAGGAATTTCTGACATTTTGCTGTAAAATAAGTGAAATTTCTGCAGTTTTACCCCAAAATAAGGAAAATTTCTGCCTTTTTGCGCAAAAATTAGGGGAATTTCTGCAATTTTGCTCCAAAATACAAAGAATTTCTGCCCTTTTGCCCGAAAATAAAGGGAATGTATACCTTTTTGACATAAAAAAGCAAATTTCTTCATTTTTGCCCCAAAATAAGGGGAATTTCCACCTTTTTGACTCAAAATAAGTGCAATTTCTGCCTTTTCCCCAAAATAAACGAAATTTCTGTCTTTTTGCCCCAAAATAAGGGGAATTTCAGCCTTTTTACCTCAAAATAAGGGGAATTTCTGCCTTTTTGCCCCAAAATATAGGGAATTTCTGACTTTTTGCCCCAAAATAAGAAAAATTTCTGCAATTTTGTACCAAAATAAAAAAAATTTCTGCCTTTTTGCCCCCCCAAAAAAATTTCTGCCTATTTTCCCTGAAATACGTGAAATTTCTGCAATTTTGCCCCAAAATAAAGGAAATTTCTACAATTTTGCCCCAATGTAAAGGAAATTTCTGCAATTTTGCCCCAAAATAAGGGGAATTTCTGACTGTTTGCTCCCGAAAAAGGAGATTTTCTGTCTTTTTGCCCCATAATAAGGAGAATTTCTGCCTTTTTGCCCGAAAATTATGAGAATTTCTGCAATTTTGCTTCAAAATACAGGGAATTTCTGTTTTTTAGCCCCAAAATAAAGGGAATTTCTGCATTTTACCTCAAATTGAGAATAATTTCTGCCTTTTGCCTCAAAATAAGGGGAATTTTCTGCCTTTTTGTTTCAAAATAAGAAAAATTTCTTCAATTTTGTACCATAATAAAAGAAATTTCTGCTCTTTGCCCCAAAATAAAAGGAATTTCTGACTTTTTGCCCTGAAATAAATGAAATTTCTGCAATTTTGCCCGAAAATAAGGGAAATTTGTGCCTCTTTGCCCCAAAATAAAAAGAAGTTTTGCCTTTTGCCCCAAAATATGGGGAATTTCAGCATTTTACCTCAAAATAAGAATTTCAGCCCTTTTGCCCCAATATAAGGAAAATTTCTGCAATTTTGCCCCAAAATAAAGGGAATTTCTTCCTTTTTGCCCCAAAATAAAGGATATTTCAGCCTTTTTACCTGAAAATAAGTGAAATTTCTGCAATTTTGCCCCAAATAAGGGAAATTTCTGCAATTTTGCCTCAAAATAAGGTAAATTCCTGCAATTTTGCCCCAAAATAAGTGGAATTTCTGAGTTTTGTCCCAAAATAAGGAGAATTTCTGTCTTTTTGCCCCAACATATAGGGAATTTCTGCCTTTTTGCCCAACAATTAGGGGAATTTCTTCATTTTTGCTTCAAAATAAGGGGAATTTTTGCCTTTTTGCCTCTAAAGAAGTGAAATTTCTGCCTTTTTACCTAAAAATGAACGGAATTTCTGTGTTTTTGCCCCAAAATAAAAGGAATTTTTGAATTTTGCCCTGAAATAAGTGAAATTTCTGCAATTTTGTCCCAAAATAAGGGAAATTTCTGCCTTTTTTGCCACAAAATAAAGGGAATTTCTGTATTTTTGCCCCAAAATAAGGGGAATTTCAGCATTTTACCTCATAATAAGGCAAATCTCTGCCTTTTTGCCCCAAAATATGGGGAATTTCTTCATTTTTGCCCCAAAATAAAGAAAATTTCTGCAATTTTGTACCAAAATAAAAGAAATTTCTGCTTTTTTGCCCCAAAATAAGAGAAATTTCTGCACTTTTTCCCTGAAATAAGTGAAATTTCTGCAATTTTGCCCCAAAATAAGGGAAATTTCTGCAATTTTGCCCCAAAATAAAGAAAATTTTTGCAATTTTGTACCAAAATAAAAGAAATTTCTGCCTTTTTGCCCCAAAATAAGAGAAATTTCTGCACTTTTTCCCTGAAATAAGTGAAATTTCTGCAATTTTGCCCCAAAATAAGAGAAATTTCTGCAATTTTGCCCCAAAATAAAGAAAATTTCTGCAATTTTACCCCAAAATAAGGGGAATTTCTGACTTTTTGCCCTGAAATAAGGAGAATTTCTGTCTTTTTGTTCCAAAATAATGTGAATTTCTGCATTTTCCTTTAAAATTAGGGAAATATGTGCAATTTTGCTTCAAAATACGGGGAAATCTGCCTTATTGCACAAAAATAAAGGGAATTTCTCCATTTTTGCACCAATATAAGGGGAATTTCTGAAATTTAGCTTTAAAATACGGGGAATTTCTGCGTTATTGTCCGAAATAAAGTGGAATTTCTGCCTTTTTGCCCTGAAATATTTGAAATTTCTGCAATTTTACCCCAAAATAAGGGGAATTTCTGTTTTTGGCCCCAAAATTAAGGGAATTTCTGCTTTTTGCCCCAAAATAAGGCAAACATCTGACTTTTTGCCCAGAAATAATTGAAATTTCTGCAATTTTGCCCCAAAATAATAGGAATTTCTGCCTTTTTGCCGAAAATAAGGGGAATTTCAGCATTTTACCTTCAAATAAGGGGAATTTCTGCCTTTTTGCCACAAAATAAGGGGAATTTCTGCCCTATTGCCCTTAAATAAGGAAAATTTCTGCTTTTCTGCCCCAATTAACGGGAATTTCTGCCTTTTTCCCCAAAATATGGGTAATTTTTGCCTTTTTGTTCCAAAATAAGGAAAATTTCTACAATTTTGTATCAAAATAAAAGAAATTTCTGTTTTTGCCCGAAAATAAAAGGAATTTCTGACTTTTTGCCCTGAAATAAATGAAATTCCTGCAATTATGCCCGAAAATAAGGGAAATTTGTGCCTTTTTGCCCCCAAATGAGGGGAATTTCTGCCTTTTTGCCCGAAAATATGGGGAATTTCAGGATTTTACCTCAAAATAAGGGGAATTTCAGCCTTTTTGCACCAAAATATGGGGAATTTCTGCCTTTTTGCCACAAAATAAGAAAAATTTCTGCAAGTCTGTAACAATATAAAAGAAATTTCTAAAATTTTGCCCCAAAATAAAGGAAATTTCTGATTTTTGCCCCAAAATAAAAAGAATTTCTCTATTTTTGCCCCAAAATAAAGGGAATTTCTGCCTTTTTGCCCCAAAATTAGGGGAGTTTCTGCAATTTTGCTCCAAAATACGAGAAATTTCTGCCTTTTTACCCGAAATTAAGTGGATTTTCTGCCTTTTTGGCCCCAAATAAGAAAAAATTTCTGCAATTTTATCCCAAAATAAGGGAAATTTCTGCCTTTTTGCCCCAAAATAAGGGGAATTTTTGCTTTTTTTTTTCTGAAATAAGTGAAATTTCTGCAATTTTGCCCTAAAATAAAGGAAATTTCTGCAATTTTTTCCCATAATAAGGGAAATTTCTGCAATTTTGCCCCAAAATAAGGGGAATTTCTGTTTTTGCCCCCAAATAAGGGAAATTTCTGCAATTTTGCCCTAAAATAAGGGGATTTTCTGCATTTTTTGCCAAAAATAAAAGGAATTTCTGACATTTTGCTGTAAAATAAGTGAAATTTCTGCAGTTTTACCCCAAAATAAGGAAAATTTCTGCCTTTTTGCGCAAAAATTAGGGGAATTTCTGCAATTTTGCTCCAAAATACAAAGAATTTCTGCCCTTTTGCCCGAAAATAAAGGGAATGTATACCTTTTTGCCATAAAAAAGCAAATTTCTTCATTTTTGCCCCAAAATAAGGGGAATTTCCACCTTTTTGACTCAAAATAAGTGCAATTTCTGCCTTTTCCCCAAAATAAACGAAATTTCTGTCTTTTTGCCCCAAAATAAGGGGAATTTCAGCCTTTTTACCTCAAAATAAGGGGAATTTCTGCCTTTTTGCCCCAAAATATAGGGAATTTCTGACTTTTTGCCCCAAAATAAGAAAAATTTCTGCAATTTTGTACCAAAATAAAAAAAATTTCTGCCTTTTTGCCCCCCAAAAAAAATTTCTGCCTATTTTCCCTGAAATACGTGAAATTTCTGCAATTTTGCCCCAAAATAAAGGAAATTTCTACAATTTTGCCCCAATGTAAAGGAAATTTCTGCAATTTTGCCCCAAAATAAGGGGAATTTCTGACTGTTTGCTCCCGAAAAAGGAGATTTTCTGTCTTTTTGCCCCATAATAAGGAGAATTTCTGCCTTTTTGCCCGAAAATTATGAGAATTTCTGCAATTTTGCTTCAAAATACAGGGAATTTCTGTTTTTTAGCCCCAAAATAAAGGGAATTTCTGCATTTTACCTCAAATTGAGAATAATTTCTGCCTTTTGCCTCAAAATAAGGGGAATTTTCTGCCTTTTTGTTTCAAAATAAGAAAAATTTCTTCAATTTTGTACCATAATAAAAGAAATTTCTGCTCTTTGCCCCAAAATAAAAGGAATTTCTGACTTTTTGCCCTGAAATAAATGAAATTTCTGCAATTTTGCCCGAAAATAAGGGAAATTTGTGCCTCTTTGCCCCAAAATAAAAAGAAGTTTTGCCTTTTGCCCCAAAATATGGGGAATTTCAGCATTTTACCTCAAAATAAGAATTTCAGCCCTTTTGCCCCAATATAAGGAAAATTTCTGCAATTTTGCCCCAAAATAAAGGGAATTTCTTCCTTTTTGCCCCAAAATAAAGGATATTTCAGCCTTTTTACCTGAAAATAAGTGAAATTTCTGCAATTTTGCCCCAAATAAGGGAAATTTCTGCAATTTTGCCTCAAAATAAGGTAAATTCCTGCAATTTTGCCCCAAAATAAGTGGAATTTCTGAGTTTTGTCCCAAAATAAGGAGAATTTCTGTCTTTTTGCCCCAACATATAGGGAATTTCTGCCTTTTTGCCCAACAATTAGGGGAATTTCTTCATTTTTGCTTCAAAATAAGGGGAATTTTTGCCTTTTTGCCTCTAAAGAAGTGAAATTTCTGCCTTTTTACCTAAAAATGAACGGAATTTCTGTGTTTTTGCCCCAAAATAAAAGGAATTTTTGAATTTTGCCCTGAAATAAGTGAAATTTCTGCAATTTTGTCCCAAAATAAGGGAAATTTCTGCCTTTTTTGCCACAAAATAAAGGGAATTTCTGTATTTTTGCCCCAAAATAAGGGGAATTTCAGCATTTTACCTCATAATAAGGCAAATCTCTGCCTTTTTGCCCCAAAATATGGGGAATTTCTTCATTTTTGCCCCAAAATAAAGAAAATTTCTGCAATTTTGTACCAAAATAAAAGAAATTTCTGCCTTTTTGCCCCAAAATAAGAGAAATTTCTGCACTTTTTCCCTGAAATAAGTGAAATTTCTGCAATTTTGCCCCAAAATAAGGGAAATTTCTGCAATTTTGCCCCAAAATAAAGAAAATTTTTGCAATTTTGTACCAAAATAAAAGAAATTTCTGCCTTTTTGCCCCAAAATAAGAGAAATTTCTGCACTTTTTCCCTGAAATAAGTGAAATTTCTGCAATTTTGCCCCAAAATAAGAGAAATTTCTGCAATTTTGCCCCAAAATAAAGAAAATTTCTGCAATTTTACCCCAAAATAAGGGGAATTTCTGACTTTTTGCCCTGAAATAAGGAGAATTTCTGTCTTTTTGTTCCAAAATAATGTGAATTTCTGCATTTTCCTTTAAAATTAGGGAAATATGTGCAATTTTGCTTCAAAATACGGGGAAATCTGCCTTATTGCACAAAAATAAAGGGAATTTCTCCATTTTTGCACCAATATAAGGGGAATTTCTGAAATTTAGCTTTAAAATACGGGGAATTTCTGCGTTATTGTCCGAAATAAAGTGGAATTTCTGCCTTTTTGCCCTGAAATATTTGAAATTTCTGCAATTTTACCCCAAAATAAGGGGAATTTCTGTTTTTGGCCCCAAAATTAAGGGAATTTCTGCTTTTTGCCCCAAAATAAGGCAAACATCTGACTTTTTGCCCAGAAATAATTGAAATTTCTGCAATTTTGCCCCAAAATAATAGGAATTTCTGCCTTTTTGCCGAAAATAAGGGGAATTTCAGCATTTTACCTTCAAATAAGTGGAATTTCTGCCTTTTTGCCACAAAATAAGGGGAATTTCTGCCCTATTGCCCTTAAATAAGGAAAATTTCTGCTTTTCTGCCCCAATTAACGGGAATTTCTGCCTTTTTGCCACAAAGTAAAGGGAATTTCTGCCTTTTTGCCCCAAAATAACGGGAATTTCAGCCTTTTTACCTCAAAATAAGGGGAATTTCTGCCTTTTTCCCCAAAATATGGGTAATTTTTGCCTTTTTGTTCCAAAATAAGGAAAATTTCTACAATTTTGTATCAAAATAAAAGAAATTTCTGTTTTTGCCCGAAAATAAAAGGAATTTCTGACTTTTTGCCCTGAAATAAATGAAATTCCTGCAATTATGCCCGAAAATAAGGGAAATTTGTGCCTTTTTGCCCCCAAATGAGGGGAATTTCTGCCTTTTTGCCCGAAAATATGGGGAATTTCAGGATTTTACCTCAAAATAAGGGGAATTTCAGCCTTTTTGCACCAAAATATGGGGAATTTCTGCCTTTTTGCCACAAAATAAGAAAAATTTCTGCAAGTCTGTAACAATATAAAAGAAATTTCTAAAATTTTGCCCCAAAATAAAGGAAATTTCTGATTTTTGACCCAAAATAAAAAGAATTTCTCTATTTTTGCCCCAAAATAAAGGGAAATTCTGCCTTTTTGCCCCAAAATTAGGGGAGTTTCTGCAATTTTGCTCCAAAATACGAGAAATTTCTGCCTTTTTACCCAAAATTAGGTGGATTTTCTGCCTTTTTGCCCCCAAATAAGAAAAAATTTCTGCAATTTTATCCCAAAATAAGGGAAATTTCTGCCTTTTTGCCCCAAAATAAGGGGAATTTTTGCTTTTTTTTCTCTGAAATAAGTGAAATTTCTGCTATTTTGCTCTAAAATAAAGGAAATTTCTGCAATTTTTTCCCATAATAAGGGAAATTTCTGCAATTTTGCCCCAAAATAAGGGAAATTTCTGTTTTTGCCCCCAAATAAAGGAAATTTCTGCAATTTTGCCCTAAAATAAGGGGATTTTCTGCATTTTTTGCCAAAAATAAGGGGAATTTCTGACATTTTGCCGCCAAATAAGTGAAATTTCTGCAGTTTTACCCGAAAATAAGGAAAATTTCTGCCTTTTTGCCCAAAAATTAGGGAAATTTCTGCAATTTTGTCCAAAATACAAAGAATTTCTGCCTTTTTGCCCGAAAATAAAGGGAATGTATACCTTTTTGCCATAAAAAAGCAAATTTCTTCATTTTTGACCCAAAATAAGGGGATTTTCCACCTTTTTGACTCAAAATAAGTGCAATTTCTGCCTTTTCCCCAATATAAACGAAATTTCCGTATTTTTGCCCCAAAAAAAGGGGAATTTCAGCCTTATTACCTCAAAATAAGGGGAATTTCTGCCTTTTTGCCCCAAAATATGGGGAATTTCTGACTTTTTGCCCCAAAATAAGAAAAATTTCTGCAATTTTGTACCAAAATAAAAAAAATTTCTGCCTTTTTGCCCCCCCCCAAAAAAAATTTCTACCTTTTTTCCCTGAAATACGTGAAATTTCTGCAATTTTGCCCCAAAATAAGGGAAATTTCTGCAATTTTGCCCCAATGTAAAGGAAATTTCTGCAATTTTGACCCAAAATAAGGGGAATTTCTGACTGTTTGCTCCCGAAAAAGGAGATTTTCTGTCTTTTTGCCCCAAAATAAAAAGAATTTCTGCCTTTTTGCCCGAAAATTATGAGTATTTCTGCAATTTTGCTTCAAAATACAGGGAATTTCTGCCTTTTAGCCCCAAAATAAAGGGAATTTCTGCATTTTACCTCAAATTGAGAATAATTTCTGCCTTTTGCCTCAAAATAAGGGGAATTTTCTGCCTTTTTGTTTCAAAATAAGAAAAATTTCTTCAATTTTGTACCATAATAAAAGAAATTTCTGCTCTTTGCCCCAAAATAAAAAAAATTTCTGACTTTTTGCCCTGAAATAAATGAAATTTCTGCAATTTTGTCCGAAAATAAGGGAAATTTGTGCCTCTTTGCCCCAAAATAAGAAGAAGTTTTGCCTTTTGCCCCAAAATATGGGGAATTTCAGCATTTTACCTCAAAATAAGAATTTCAGCCCTTTTGCCCCAAAATAAGGAAAATTTCTGCAATTTTGCCCCAAAATAAGGGGAATTTCTTCTTTTTTGCCCCAAAATAAAGGATATTTCAGCCTTTTTACCTGAAAATAAGTGAAATTTCTGCAATTTTGCCCCAAATAAGGAAAATTTCTGCAATTTTGCCTCAAAATAAGGTAAATTCCTGCAATTTTGCCCCAAAATAAGTGGAATTTCTGAGTTTGCCCCAAAATAAGGAGAATTTCTGTCTTTTTTCCCCAACATATATGGAATTTCTGCCTTTTGGCCCAACAATTAGGGGAATTTCTTCATTTTTGCTTCAAAATAAGGGGAATTTCTGCATTTTTGTCTCTAAAGAAGTGGAATTTCTGTATTTTCCTTCCAAAACAAAGGGAATTTCTGTCTTTTTTGCCCCAAAATAAGGAACATTTCTGACTTATTACCCAGAAATAAGGAAATGTTTGCACTTTTGCCCCAAAATTAGGGAAATTTCTGCCTTTTTGCCCCCAAATAAGGGGAATTTCAGCCTTTTTACCTCAAAATAAGGGGAATTTCTGCATTTTTGCCACAAAATATTAGGAATTTCTGCCTTTTTGCCCCAAAATAAGAAAAATTTCTGCCATTTTTACCTGAAATAAGTGAAATTTCTGCAATTTTGCCCCAAAATAAGTAAAATTTCTGCAATTTTGCCCCAAAATAAGGGAAATTTCTGGAATTTTGCCCCAAAATAAGTGGAATTTCTGAGTTTTGCCCCAAAATAAGGAGAATTTCTGTCTTTTTGCCCCAACATATAGGGAATTTCTGCCTTTTTGCCCCACAATTAGGGGA
This sequence comes from Micromys minutus, assembly GCF_963924665.1. NCBI lineage: Eukaryota > Metazoa > Chordata > Mammalia > Rodentia > Muridae > Micromys > Micromys minutus. Next base: position 228,371 of record NW_027667373.1, on the reverse strand, counting down.
TTTTCTTCAATTCTGCTCCAAAATACGGGGAATTTCTGCTTTTTTTGCCCGAAAATAAGGGGAATGTATACCTTTTGCCACAAAAAAGAGAAATTTCTTCATTTTTGCCCCAAAATAAGAGGAATTTCTGCCTTCTTACCTCAACATAAGTGAAATTTCTGCCTTTTTACCTAAAAATGAACGGAATTTCTGTCTTTTTGCCCTAAAATAAAAGGAATTTTTGAATTTTGCCCTGAAATAAGTGAAATTTCTGCAATTTTGCCCCAAAATAAGGGAAATTTCTGCCTTTTTGCCACAAAATAAAGGGAATTTCTGTATTTTTGCCCCAAAGTAAGGGGAATTTCAGCATTTTACCTCATAATAAGGCAAATCTCTGCCTTTTTGCCCCAAAATATGGGGAATTTCTTCATTTTTGCCCCAAAATAAAGAAAATTTCTGCAATTTTGTACCAAAATAAAAGAAATTTCTGCCTTTTTGCCCCAAAATAAGAGAAATTTCTGCACTTTTTCCCTGAAATAAGTGAAATTTCTGCAATTTTGCCCCAAAATAAGGGAAATTTCTGCAATTTTGCCCCAAAATAAAGAAAATTTCTGCAATTTTGTACCAAAATAAAAGAAATTTCTGCCTTTTTGCCCCAAAATAAGAGAAATTTCTGCACTTTTTCCCTGAAATAAGTGAAATTTCTGCAATTTTGCCCCAAAATAAGAGAAATTTCTGCAATTTTGCCCCAAAATAAAGAAAATTTCTGCAATTTTACCCCAAAAGAAGGGGAATTTCTGACTTTTTGCCCTGAAATAAGGAGAATTTCTGTCTTTTTGTTCCAAAATAATGTGAATTTCTGCATTTTCCTTCAAAATTAGGGAAATATGTGCAATTTTGCTTCAAAATACGGGGAAATCTGCCTTATTGCACAAAAATAAAGGGAATTTCTCCATTTTTGCACCAATATAAGGGGAATTTCTGAAATTTAGCTTTAAAATACGGGGAATTTCTGCGTTATTGTCCGAAATAAAGTGGAATTTCTGCCTTTTTGCCCTGAAATATTTGAAATTTCTGCAATTTTACCCCAAAATAAGGGGAATTTCTGTTTTTGGCCCCAAAATTAAGGGAATTTCTGCTTTTTGCCCCAAAATAAGGCAAATATCTGACTTTTTGCCCAGAAATAATTGAAATTTCTGCAATTTTGCCCCAAAATAATAGGAATTTCTGCCTTTTTGCCGAAAATAAGGGGAATTTCAGCATTTTACCTTCAAATAAGGGGAATTTATGCCTTTTTGCCACAAAATAAGGGGAATTTCTGCCCTATTGCCCTTAAATAAGGAAAATTTCTGCTTTTCTGCCCCAATTAACGGGAATTTCTGCCCTTTTGCCACAAAGTAAAGGGAATTTCTGCCTTTATGCCCCAAAATAACGGGAATTTCAGCCTTTTTACCTCAAAATAAAAGGAATTTCTGCCTTTTTCCCCAAAATATGGGTAATTTTTGCCTTTTTGTTCCAAAATAAGGAAAATTTCTACAATTTTGTATCAAAATAAAAGAAATTTCTGTTTTTGCCCGAAAATAAAAGGAATTTCTGACTTTTTGCCCTGAAATAAATGAAATTCCTGCAATTACCCGAAAATAAGGGAAATTTGTGCCTTTTTGCCCCCAAATGAGGGGAATTTCTGCCTTTTTGCCCCAAAATATGGGGAATTTCAGGATTTTACCTCAAAATAAGGGGAATTTCAGCCTTTTTGCACCAAAATATGGGGAATTTCTGCCTTTTTGCCACAAAATAAGAAAAATTTCTGCAAGTCTGTAACAATATAAAAGAAATTTCTAAAATTTTGCCCCAAAATAAAGGAAATTTCTGATTTTTGCCCCAAAATAAAAAGAATTTCTCTATTTTTGCCACAAAATAAAGGGAAATTCTGCCTTTTAGCCCCAAAATTAGGGGAGTTTCTGCAATTTTGCTCCAAAATACGAGAAATTTCTGCCTTTTTACCCGAAATTAAGTGGATTTTCTGCCTTTTTGCCCCCAAATAAGGGAAATTTCTGCAATTTTATCCCAAAATAAGGGAAATTTCTGCCTTTTTGCCCCAAAATAGGGGAATTTCTGCCGTTTTGCTCTGAAATATGTGAAATTTCTGCAATTTTACCCCAAAATAAGGTGAATTTCTGCCTTTTTGCCCCAAAATAATGGGAATTTCTGCCTTTTTGCCCCAAAATAAGAAAAATTTTTGCTTTTTTTCTCTGAAATAAGTGAAATTTCTGCAATTTTGCCCTAAAATTAGGGAAATTTCTGCAATTTTTCCCCATAATAAGGGAAATTTCTGCAATTTTGCCCCAAAATAAGGGGAATTTCTGTTTTTGTCCCCAAATAAGGGAAATTTCTGCAATTTTGCCCTAAAATAAGGGGATTTTCTGCATTTTTTGCCAAAAATAAGGGGAATTTCTGACATTTTGCCGCAAAATAAGTGAAATTTCTGCAGTTTTACCCCAAAATAAGGAAAATTTCTGCTTTTTGCCCAAAAATTAGGGGAATTTCTGCAATTTTGCTCCAAAATACAAAGAATTTCTGCCTTTTTGCCCGAAAATAAAGGAATGTATACCTTTTTGCCATAAAAAAGCAAATTTCTTCATTTTTGCCCCAAAATAAGGGGATTTTCCACCTTTTTGACTCAAAATAAGTGCAATTTCTGCCTTTTCCCCAAAATAAACGAAATTTCTGCCTTTTTGCCCCAAAATAAGGGGAATTTCAGCCTTATTACCTCAAAATAAGGGGAATTTCTGCCTTTTTGCCCCAAAATATGGGGAATTTCTGACTTTTTGCCCCAAAATAAGAAAAATTTCTGCAATTTTGTACCAAAATAAAAAAAATTTCTGCCTTTTTGCCCCCCCAAAAAAAATTTCTGCCTTTTTTTTCTCAAATACCTGAAATTTCTGCAATTTTGCCCCAAAATAAGGGAAATTTCTGCAATTTTGCCCCAATGTAAAGGAAATTTCTGCAATTTTGCCCCAAAATAAGGGGAATTTCTGACTGTTTGCTCCCGAAAAAGGAGATTTTCTGTCTTTTTGCCCCAAAATAAGGAGAATTTCTGCCTTTTTGCCCGAAAATTATGAGAATTTCTGGAATTTTGCTTCAAAATACAGGGAATTTCTGCCTTTTAGCCCCAAAATAAAGGGAATTTCTGCATTTTACCTCAAATTGAGAATAATTTCTGCCTTTTGCCTCAAAATAAGGGGAATTTTCTGCCTTTTTGTTTCAAAATAAGAAAAATTTCTTCAATTTTGTACCATAATAAAAGAAATTTCTGCTCTTTGCCCCAAAATAAAAAAAATTTCTGACTTTTTGCCCTGAAATAAATGAAATTTCTGCAATTTTGCCCGAAAATAAGGGAAATTTGTGCCTCTTTGCCCCAAAATAAAAAGAAGTTTTGCCTTTTGCCCCAAAATATGGGGAATTTCAGCATTTTACCTCAAAATAAGAATTTCAGCCCTTTTGCCCCAAAATAAGGAAAATTTCTGCAATTTTGCCCCAAAATAAGGGGAATTTCTTCTTTTTTGCCCCAAAATAAAGGATATTTCAGCCTTTTTACCTGAAAATAAGTGAAATTTCTGCAATTTTGCCCTCAAATAAGGGAAATTTCTGCAATTTTGCCTCAAAATAAGGTAAATTCCTGCAATTTTGCCCCAAAATAGGTGGAATTTCTGAGTTTTGTCCCAAAATAAGGAGAATTTCTGTCTTTTTTCCCCAACATATAGGGAATTTCTGCCTTTTGGCCCAACAATTAGGGGAATTTTTTCCTTTTTCCTTCAAAATAAGGGGAATTTCTGCCTTTTTGTCTCTAAAGAAGTGGAATTTCTGTATTTTCCTTCCAAAACAAAGGGAATTTCTGTGTTTTTTGCCCCAAAATAAGGAAAATTTCTGACTTATTACCCTGAAATAAGTGAAATGTTTGCACTTTTGCCCCAAAATTAGGGAAATTTCTGCCTTTTTGCCCCCAAATAAGGGGAATTTCAGCCTTTTTACCTCAAAATAAGGGGAATTTCTGCATTTTTGCCACAAAATATTAGGAATTTCTGCCTTTTTGCCACAAAATAAGAAAAATTTCTGCCATTTTTACCTGAAATAAGTGAAATTTCTGCAATTTTGCCTCAAAATAAGTAAAATTTCTGCAATTTTGCTTCAAAATAAGGGAAATTTCTGGAATTTTGCCCCAAAATAAGTGGAATTTCTGAGTTTTGCCCCAAAATAAGGAGTATTTCTTTCTTTTTGCCCCAACATATAGGGAATTTCTGCCTTTTTGCCCCACAATAAGGGGAATTTCTGCAATTTTGTTCCAAAATACTGGGAATTTCTGCTTTTTTGCCCGAAAATAAGAAGAATGCATAACTTTTTGCCATAAAATAGTGAAATTTCTTCATTTTTGCTTCAAAATAATGGGAATTTCTGCTTTTTTACCTCTAAATAAGTGGAATTTCTGTCCTTTTCCCCCAAAACAAAGGGAATTTCTGTCTTTTTTGCCCCAAAATAAGGTAAATTTCTGACTTATTACCCTGAAATAAGTGAAATTTCTCCAATTTTGCCCCAAAATAAGGAAAATTTCTGCTTTTTTGCCCCCAAATAAGGGAAATTTCAGCCTTTTTACCTCAAAATAAGGGAAATTTCTGCATTTTTGCCACAAAATAAAAGAAATTTCTGTTTTTTTGCCCCAAAATAAGGAAAATTTCTGCCTTTTTTCCCTGACATAAGTGAAATTTCTGCAATTTTGCCCCAAAATAAGTGAAATTTCTGCAATTTTGCCACAAAATAAGGGAAATTTCTGGAAGTTTGCCCCAAAATAAGTGGAATTTCTGTGTTTTGCCCCAAAATAAGGAGAATTTCTGTCTTTTTGCCCTAACATATAGGGAATTTCTGCTTTTTTGCCCCACAATTAGGAGAATTTCTGCAATTTTGCTCCATAATACAAGGAATTTCTGTTTTTTAGCCCAAAAATAAGTGGAATGTATACCTTTTGCCACAAAAAAGGGAAATTTCTTCATTTTTACTCCAAAATAAAAGGAATTTCTGCTTTTTTGCCTCTAAAAAAGTGGAATTTCTGTGTTTTTCCCCCAAAACAAAGGGAATTTCTGTCTTTTTTGCCCCAAAATAAGGAAAATTTCTGACTTATTACAATGAAATAAGTGAAATTTCTGCAATTTTGCCTCAAAATAAGGGAAATTTTTGCTTTTTTCCCCCAAATAAGAGAAATTTCAGCCTTTTTACCTCAGAATAAGAGGAATTTCTGCATTTTTCCCCTAAATATGGGAGATTTCTGCCTTTTGCCCCAAAATAAGAAAAATTTCTGCAATTTTATACCAAAATAAAAGAAATTTCTGCCTTTTTGCACCAAAATAGGAAAATTTCTGAATTTTTTTCTGAAATAAGTGAAATTTCTGCAATTTTGCCCCAAAATAAGTGAAATTTCTGCAATTTTGCCCCAAAATAAGGGAAATTTCTGGAATTTTGCCCCAAAATAAGTGGAATTTCTGAGTTTTGCCCCAAAATAAGGAGAATTTCTGTCTTTTTGCCCCAACATATAGGGAATTTCTGCCTTTTTGCCCCGCAATTAGGGGATTTTTCTTCAATTCTGCTCCAAAATAGGGGGAATTTCTGCTTTTTTGCCCGAAAATAAGGGGAATGTATACCTTTTGCCACAAAAAGGAGAAATTTCTTCATTTTTGCCCCAAAATAAGAGGAATTTCTGCCTTCTTACCTCAAAATAAGTGAAATTTCTGCCTTTTTACCTAAAAATGAACGGAATTTCTGTCTTTTTGCCCCAAAATAAAAGGAATTTTTGAATTTTGCCCTGAAATAAGTGAAATTTCTGCAATTTTGCCCCAAAATAAGGGAAATTTCTGCCTTTTTGCCACAAAATAAAGGGAATTTCTGTATTTTTGCCCCAAAATAAGGGGAATTTCAGCATTTTACCTCATAATAAGGCAAATCTCTGCCTTTTTGCCCCAAAATATGGGGAATTTCTTCATTTTTGCCCCAAAATGAAGAAAATTTCTGCAATTTTGTACCAAAATAAAAGAAATTTCTGCCTTTTTGCCCCAAAATAAGAGAAATTTCTGCACTTTATCCCTGAAATAAGTGAAATTTCTGCAATTTTGCCCCAAAATAAGGGAAATTTCTGCAATTTTGCCCCAAAATAAAGAAAATTTTTGCAATTTTGTACCAAAATAAAAGAAATTTCTGCCTTTTTGCCCCAAAATAAGAGAAATTTCTGCACTTTTTCCCTGAAATAAGTGAAATTTCTGCAATTTTGCCCCAAAATAAGAGAAATTTCTGCAATTTTGCCCCAAAATAAAGAAAATTTCTGCAATTTTACCCCAAAAGAAGGGGAATTTCTGACTTTTTGCCCTGAAATATGGGGAATTTCTGCCTTTTTGCCACAAAATAAGGGGAATTTCTGCCCTATTGCCCTTAAATAAGGAAAATTTCTGCTTTTCTGCCCCAATTAACGGGAATTTCTGCCTTTTTGCCACAAAGTAAAGGGAATTTTTGCCTTTTTGCCCCAAAATAACGGGAATTTCAGCCTTTTTACCTCAAAATAAGGGGAATTTCTGCCTTTTCCCCCCAAAATATGGGTAATTTTTGCCTTTTTGTTCCAAAATAAGGAAAATTTCTACAATTTTGTATCAAAATAAAAGAAATTTCTGTTTTTGCCTGAAAATAAAAGGAATTTCTGACTTTTTGCCCTGAAATAAATGAAATTCCTGCAATTATGCCCGAAAATAAGGGAAATTTGTGCCTTTTTGCCCCCAAATGAGGGGAATTTCTGCCTTTTTGCCCCAAAATATGGGGAATTTCAGGATTTTACCTCAAAATAAGGGGAATTTCAGCCTTTTTGCACCAAAATATGGGGAATTTCTGCCTTTTTGCCACAAAATAAGAAAAATTTCTGCAAGTCTGTAACAATATAAAAGAAATTTCTAAAATTTTGCCCCAAAATAAAGGAAATTTCTGATTTTTGCCCCAAAATAAAAAGAATTTCTCTATTTTTGCCCCAAAATAAAGGGAAATTCTGCCTTTTAGCCCCAAAATTAGGGGAGTTTCTGCAATTTTGCTCCAAAATACGAGAAATTTCTGCCTTTTTACCCGAAATTAAGTGGATTTTCTGCCTTTTTGCCCCCAAATAAGTGAAATTTCTGCAATTTTATCCCAAAATAAGGGAAATTTCTGCCTTTTTGCCCCAAAATAAGGGGAATTTCTGCCGTTTTGCCCTGAAATATGTAAAATTTCTGCAATTTTACCCCAAAATAAGGTGAATTTCTGCCTTTTTGCCCCAAAATAATGGGAATTTCTGCCTTTTTGCCCCAAAATAAGAAAAATTTTTGCTTTTTTTCTCTGAAATAAGTGAAATTTCTGCAATTTTGCCCTAAAATAAGGGAAATTTCTGCAATTTTTCCCCATAATAAGGGAAATTTCTGCAATTTTGCCCCAAAATAAGGGGAATTTCTGTTTTTGTCCCCAAATAAGGGAAATTTCTGCAATTTTGCCCTAAAATAAGGGGATTTTCTGCATTTTTTGCCAAAAATAAGGGGAATTTCTGACATTTTGCCGCAAAATAAGTGAAATTTCTGCAGTTTTACCCCAAAATAAGGAAAATTTCTGCCTTTTTGCCCAAAAATTAGGGGAATTTCTGCAATTTTGCTCCAAAATACAAAGAATTTCTGCCTTTTTGCCCGAAAATAAAGGGAATGTATACCTTTTTGCCATAAAAAAGCAAATTTCTTCATTTTTGCCCCCAAATAAGGAGATTTTCCACCTTTTTGACTCAAAATAAGTGCAATTTCTGCCTTTTCCCCAAAATAAACGAAATTTCTGCCTTTTTGCCCCAAAATAAGGGGAATTTCAGCCTTATTACCTCAAAATAAGGGGAATTTCTGCCTTTTTGCCCCAAAATATGGGGAATTTCTGACTTTTTGCCCCAAAATAAGAAAAATTTCTGCAATTTTGTACCAAAATAAAAAAAATTTCTGCCTTTTTGCCCCCCCAAAAAAATTTCTGCCTTTTTTTTTTCAAATACCTGAAATTTCTGCAATTTTGCCCCCAAATAAGGGAAATTTCTGCAATTTTGCCCCAATGTAAAGGAAATTTCTGCAATTTTGCCCCAAAATAAGGGGAATTTCTGACTGTTTGCTCCCGAAAAAGGAGATTTTCTGTCTTTTTGCCCCAAAATAAGGAGAATTTCTGCCTTTTTGCCCGAAAATTATGAGAATTTCTGCAATTTTGCTCCAAAATACAAAGAATTTCTGCCTTTTTGCCCAAAAATAAAGGGAATGTATACCTTTTTGCCATAAAAAAGCAAATTTCTTCATTTTTGCCCCAAAATAAGAGGAATTTCCACCTTTTTGACTCAAAATAAGTGCAATTTCTGCCTTTTCCCCAAAATAAACGAAATTTCTGTCTTTTTGCCCCAAAATAAGGGGAATTTCAGCCTTTTTACCTCAAAATAAGGGGAATTTCTGCCTTTTTGCCCCAAAATATGGGGAATTTCTGACTTTTTGCCCCAAAATAAGAAAAATTTCTGCAATTTTGTACCAAAATAAAAAAAATTTCTGCCTTTTTGCCCCCCCAAAAAAATTTCTGCCTTTTTTCCCTGAAATACGTGAAATTTCTGCAATTTTGCCCCCAAATAAGGGAAATTTCTACAATTTTGCCCCAATGTAAAGGAAATTTCTGCAATTTTGCCCCAAAATAAGGGGAATTTCTGACTGTTTGCTCCCGAAAAAGGAGATTTTCTGTCTTTTTGCCCCATAATAAGGAGAATTTCTGCCTTTTTGCCCAAAAATCATGAGAATTTCTGCAATTTTGCTTCAAAATACAGGGAATTTCTGTTTTTTAGCCCCAAAATAAAGGGAATTTCTGCATTTTACCTCAAATTGAGAATAATTTCTGCCTTTTGCCTCAAAATAAGGGGAATTTTCTGCCTTTTTGTTTCAAAATAAGAAAAATTTCTTCAATTTTGTACCATAATAAAAGAAATTTCTGCTCTTTGCCCCAAAATAAAAGGAATTTCTGACTTTTTGCCCTGAAATAAATGAAATTTCTGCAATTTTTCCCGAAAATAAGGGAAATTTGTGCCTCTTTGCCCCAAAATAAAAAGAAGTTTTGCCTTTTGCCCCAAAATATGGGGAATTTCAGCATTTTACCTCAAAATAAGAATTTCAGCCTTTTTGCCCCAAAATAAGGAAAATTTCTGCAATTTTGCCCCAAAATAAGGGGAATTTCTTCTTTTTTGCGCCAAAATAAAGGATATTTCAGCCTTTTTACCTGAAAATAAGTGAAATTTCTGCAATTTTGCGCCAAATAAGGGAAATTTCTGCAATTTTGCCTCAAAATAAGGTAAATTCCTGCAATTTTGCCCCAAAATAAGTGGAATTTCTGAGTTTTGTCCCAAAATAAGGAGAATTTCTGTCTTTTTGCCCCAACATATAGGGAATTTCTGCCTTTTTGCCCAACAATTAGGGGAATTTCTTCATTTTTGCTTCAAAATAAGGGGAATTTCTGCCTTTTTGCCTCTAAAGAAGTGGAATTTCTGTATTTTCCTTCCAAAACAAAGGGAATTTCTGTGTTTTTTGCCCCAAAATAAGGAAAATTTCTGACTTATTACCCTGAAATAAGTGAAATGTTTGCAATTTTGCCCCAAAAAAAGGGAAATTTCTGCCTTTTTGCCCCCAAATAAGGGGAATTTCAGCCTTTTTACCTCAAAATAAGGGGAATTTCTGCATTTTTGCCACAAAATATTAGGAATTTCTGCCTTTTTGCCCCAAAATAAGAAAAATTTCTGCCATTTTTACCTGAAATAAGTGAAATTTCTGCAATTTTGCCCCAAAATAAGTAAAATTTCTGCAATTTTGCCCCAGAATAAGGGAAATTTCTGCAATTTTGCCCCAAAATAAGTGGAATTTCTGAGTTTTGCCCCAAAATAAGGAGAATTTCTGTCTTTTTGCCCCAACATATAGGGAATTTCTGCCTTTTTGCCCCACAATTAGGGGATTTTCTGCAATTGTGCTCCAAAAAACGGGATATTTATGCTTTTTTGCCCGAAAATAAGGGGAATATATACCTTTTGCCACAAAAAAGGGAAATTTCTTCATTTTTGCCCCAAAATAAGAGGAATTTCTGCCTTCTTACCTCAAAATAAGTGAAATTTCTGCCTTTTTACCCAAAAATAAACGGAATTTCTGACTTTTAGCCCCAAAATAAAAGGAATTTTTGAATTTTGCCCTGAAATAAGTGAAATTTCTGCAATTTTGCCCCAAAATAAGGGAAATTTCTGCCTTTTTGCCCCCAAATAAGGGGAATTTCAGCCTTTTTACCTCAAAATAAGGGGAATTTCTGCATTTTTGCCACAAAATATTAGGAATTTTTGCCTTTTTGCCCCAATATAAGAAAAATTTCTGCCTTTTTTTTATCTGAAATAAGTGAAATTTCTGCAATTTTGCCCCAAAATAAGTGAAATTTCTGCAATTTTGCCCCAAAATAAGGGAAATTTCTGGAATTTTGCTTCAAAATAAGTGGAATTTCTGAGTTTTGCCCCAAAATAAGGAGAATTTCTGTCTTTTTGCCCCAACATATAGGGAATTTCTGCCTTTTTGCCCCACAATTAGGGGATTTTCTGCAATTGTGCTCCAAAAAACAGGATATTTCTGCTTTTTTGCCCGAAAATAAGGAGAATATATACCTTTTGCCACAAAAAAAGAGAAATTTCTTCATTTTTGCCCCAAAATAAGAGGAATTTCTGCCTTCTTACCTCACAATAAGTGAAATTTCTGCCTTTTTACCCAAAAATAAACAAAATTTCTGTCTTTTTGCCCAAAAATAAGAGGAATTTTTGAATTTTGCCCTGAAATAAGTGAAATTTCTGCAATTTTGCCCCAAAATAAGGGAAATTTCTGCCTTTTTGCCACAAAATAAAGGGAATTTCTGTATTTTTGCCCCAAAATAAGGGGAATTTCAGCATTTTACCTCATAATAAGGCGAATCTCTGCCTTTTTGCCCCAAAATATGGGGAATTTCTTCATTTTTGCCCCAAAATAAAGAAAATTTCTGCAATTTTGTACCAAAATAAAAGAAATTTCTGCCTTTTTGCCCCAAAATAAGAGAAATTTCTGCACTTTTTCCCTGAAATAAGTGAAATTTCTGCAATTTTGCCCCAAAATAAGGGAAATTTCTGCAATTTTGCCCCAAAATAAAGAAAATTTCTGCAATTTTACCCCAAAATAAGGGGAATTTCTGACTTTTTGCCCTGAAATAAGGAGAATTTCTGTCTTTTTGTTCCAAAATAATGTGAATTCTTGCATTTTCCTTCAAAATTAGGGAAATATGTGCAATTTTGCTTCAAAATACGGGGAAATCTGCCTTATTGCACAAAAATAAAGGGAATTTCTCCATTTTTGCACCAATATAAGGGGAATTTCTGAAATTTAGCTTTAAAATATGGGGAATTTCTGCGTTATTGTCCGAAATAAAGTGGAATTTCTGCCTTTTTGCCCTGAAATATTTGAAATTTCTGCAATTTTACCCCAAAATAAGGGGAATTTCTGTTTTTGGCCCCAAAATTAAGGGAATTTCTGCTTTTTGCCCCAAAATAAGGCAAATATCTGACTTTTTGCCCAGAAATAATTGAAATTTCTGCAATTTTGCCCCAAAATAATAGGAATTTCTGCCTTTTTGCCGAAAATAAGGGGAATTTCAGCATTTTACCTTCAAATAAGGGGAATTTCTGCCTTTTTGCCACAAAATAAGGGGAATTTCTGCCCTATTGCCCTTAAATAAGGAAAATTTCGCTTTTCTGCCCCAATTAACGGGAATTTCTGCCTTTTTGCCACAAAGTAAAGGGAATTTCTGCCTTTTTTGCCCCAAAATAACGGGAATTTCAGCCTTTTTACCTCAAAATAAGGGGAATTTCTGCCTTTTTCCCCAAAATATGGGTAATTTTTGCCTTTTTGTTCCAAAATAAGGAAAATTTCTACAATTTTGTATCAAAATAAAAGAAATTTCTGTTTTTGCCCGAAAATAAAAGGAATTTCTGACTTTTTGCCCTGAAATAAATGAAATTCCTGCAATTATGCCCGAAAATAAGGGAAATTTGTGCCTTTTTGCCCCCAAATGAGGGGAATTTCTGCCTTTTTGCCCGAAAATATGGGGAATTTCAGGATTTTACCTCAAAATAAGGGGAATTTCAGCCTTTTTGCACCAAAGTATGGGGAATTTCTGCCTTTTTGCCACAAAATAAGAAAAATTTCTGCAAGTCTGTAACAATATAAAAGAAATTTCTAAAATTTTGCCCCAAAATAAAGGAAATTTCTGATTTTTGCCCCAAAATAAAAAGAATTTCTCTATTTTTGCCCCAAAATAAAGGGAAATTCTGCCTTTTAGCCCCAAAAGTAGGGGAGTTTCTGCAATTTTGCTCCAAAATACGAGAAATTTCTGCCTTTTTACCCGAAATTAAGTAGATTTTCTGCCTTTTTGCCTCCAAATAAGGGAAATTTCTGCAATTTTATCCCAAAATAAGGGAAATTTCTGCCTTTTTGCCCCAAATAAGGGGAATTTCTGCCGTTTTGCCCTGAAATTTGTGAAATTTCTGCAATTTTACCCCAAAATAAGGTGAATTTCTGCCTTTTTGCCCCAAAATAATGGGAATTTCTGCCTTTTTGCCCCAAAATAAGAAAAATTTTTGCTTTTTTTCTCTGAAATAAGTGAAATTTCTGCAATTTTGCCCTAAAATAAGGGAAATTTCTGCAATTTTTCCCCATAATAAGGGAAATTTCTGCAATTTTGCCCCAAAATAAGGGGAATTTCTGTTTTTGTCCCCAAATAAGGGAAATTTCTGCAATTTTGCCCTAAAATAAGGGGATTTTCTGCATTTTTTGCCAAAAATAAGGGGAATTTCTGACATTTTGCCGCAAAATAAGTGAAATTTCTGCAGTTTTACCCCAAAATAAGGAAAATTTCTGCTTTTTGCCCAAAAATTAGGGGAATTTCTGCAATTTTGCTCCAAAATACAAAGAATTTCTGCCTTTTTGCCCGAAAATAAAGGGAATGTATACCTTTTTGCCATAAAAAAGCAAATTTCTTCATTTTTGCCCCCAAATAAGGAGATTTTCCACCTTTTTGACTCAAAATAAGTGCAATTTCTGCCTTTTCCCCAAAATAAACGAAATTTCTGCCTTTTTGCCCCAAAATAAGGGGAATTTCAGCCTTATTACCTCAAAATAAGGGGAATTTCTGCCTTTTTGCCCCAAAATATGGGGAATTTCTGACTTTTTGCCCCAAAATAAGAAAAATTTCTGCAATTTTGTACCAAAATAAAAAAAATTTCTGCCTTTTTGCCCCCCCAAAAAAATTTCTGCCTTTTTTTTTTCAAATACCTGAAATTTCTGCAATTTTGCCCCCAAATAAGGGAAATTTCTGCAATTTTGCCCCAATGTAAAGGAAATTTCTGCAATTTTGCCCCAAAATAAGGGGAATTTCTGACTGTTTGCCCGAAAATAAAGGAAATGTATACCTTTTTGCCATAAAAAAGCAAATTTCTTCATTTTTGCCCCAAAATAAGAGGAATTTCCACCTTTTTGACTCAAAATAAGTGCAATTTCTGCCTTTTCCCCAAAATAAACGAAATTTCTGTCTTTTTGCCCCAAAATAAGGGGAATTTCAGCCTTTTTACCTCAAAATAAGGGGAATTTCTGCCTTTTTGCCCCAAAATATGGGGAATTTCTGACTTTTTGCCCCAAAATAAGAAAAATTTCTGCAATTTTGTACCAAAATAAAAAAAATTTCTGCCTTTTTGCCCCCCCAAAAAAATTTCTGCCTTTTTTCCCTGAAATACGTGAAATTTCTGCAATTTTGCCCCAAAATAAGGGAAATTTCTACAATTTGCCCCAATGTAAAGGAAATTTCTGCAATTTTGCCCCAAAATAAGGGGAATTTCTGACTGTTTGCTCCCGAAAAAGGAGATTTTCTGTCTTTTTGCCCCATAATAAGGAGAATTTCTGCCTTTTTGCCCAAAAATTATGAGAATTTCTGCAATTTTGCTTCAAAATACAGGGAATTTCTGTTTTTTAGCCCCAAAATAAAGGGAATTCCTGCATTTTACCTCAAATTGAGAATAATTTCTGCCTTTTGCCTCAAAATAAGGGGAATTTTCTGCCTTTTTGTTTCAAAATAAGAAAAATTTCTTCAATTTTGTACCATAATAAAAGAAATTTCTGCTCTTTGCCCCAAAATAAAAGGAATTTCTGACTTTTTGCCCTGAAATAAATGAAATTTCTGCAATTTTTCCCGAAAATAAGGGAAATTTGTGCCTCTTTGCCCCAAAATAAAAAGAAGTTTTGCCTTTTGCCCCAAAATATGGGGAATTTCAGCATTTTACCTCAAAATAAGAATTTCAGCCTTTTTGCCCCAAAATAAGGAAAATTTCTGCAATTTTGCCCCAAAATAAGGGGAATTTCTTCTTTTTTGCGCCAAAATAAAGGATATTTCAGCCTTTTTACCTGAAAATAAGTGAAATTTCTGCAATTTTGCGCCAAATAAGGGAAATTTCTGCAATTTTGCCTCAAAATAAGGTAAATTCCTGCAATTTTGCCCCAAAATAAGTGGAATTTCTGAGTTTTGTCCCAAAATAAGGAGAATTTCTGTCTTTTTGCCCCAACATATAGGGAATTTCTGCCTTTTTGCCCAACAATTAGGGGAATTTCTTCATTTTTGCTTCAAAATAAGGGGAATTTCTGCCTTTTTGCCTCTAAAGAAGTGGAATTTCTGTATTTTCCTTCCAAAACAAAGGGAATTTCTGTGTTTTTTGCCCCAAAATAAGGAAAATTTCTGACTTATTACCCTGAAATAAGTGAAATGTTTGCAATTTTGCCCCAAAAAAAGGGAAATTTCTGCCTTTTTGCCCCCAAATAAGGGGAATTTCAGCCTTTTTACCTCAAAATAAGGGGAATTTCTGCATTTTTGCCACAAAATATTAGGAATTTCTGCCTTTTTGCCCCAAAATAAGAAAAATTTCTGCCATTTTTACCTGAAATAAGTGAAATTTCTGCAATTTTGCCCCAAAATAAGTAAAATTTCTGCAATTTTGCCCCAGAATAAGGGAAATTTCTGCAATTTTGCCCCAAAATAAGTGGAATTTCTGAGTTTTGCCCCAAAATAAGGAGAATTTCTGTCTTTTTGCCCCAACATATAGGGAATTTCTGCCTTTTTGCCCCACAATTAGGGGATTTTCTGCAATTGTGCTCCAAAAAACGGGATATTTATGCTTTTTTGCCCGAAAATAAGGGGAATATATACCTTTTGCCACAAAAAAGGGAAATTTCTTCATTTTTGCCCCAAAATAAGAGGAATTTCTGCCTTCTTACCTCAAAATAAGTGAAATTTCTGCCTTTTTACCCAAAAATAAACGGAATTTCTGACTTTTAGCCCCAAAATAAAAGGAATTTTTGAATTTTGCCCTGAAATAAGTGAAATTTCTGCAATTTTGCCCCAAAATAAGGGAAATTTCTGCCTTTTTGCCCCCAAATAAGGGGAATTTCAGCCTTTTTACCTCAAAATAAGGGGAATTTCTGCATTTTTGCCACAAAATATTAGGAATTTTTGCCTTTTTGCCCCAATATAAGAAAAATTTCTGCCTTTTTTTTATCTGAAATAAGTGAAATTTCTGCAATTTTGCCCCAAAATAAGTGAAATTTCTGCAATTTTGCCCCAAAATAAGGGAAATTTCTGGAATTTTGCTTCAAAATAAGTGGAATTTCTGAGTTTTGCCCCAAAATAAGGAGAATTTCTGTCTTTTTGCCCCAACATATAGGGAATTTCTGCCTTTTTGCCCCACAATTAGGGGATTTTCTGCAATTGTGCTCCAAAAAACAGGATATTTCTGCTTTTTTGCCCGAAAATAAGGAGAATATATACCTTTTGCCACAAAAAAAGAGAAATTTCTTCATTTTTGCCCCAAAATAAGAGGAATTTCTGCCTTCTTACCTCACAATAAGTGAAATTTCTGCCTTTTTACCCAAAAATAAACAAAATTTCTGTCTTTTTGCCCAAAAATAAGAGGAATTTTTGAATTTTGCCCTGAAATAAGTGAAATTTCTGCAATTTTGCCCCAAAATAAGGGAAATTTCTGCCTTTTTGCCACAAAATAAAGGGAATTTCTGTATTTTTGCCCCAAAATAAGGGGAATTTCAGCATTTTACCTCATAATAAGGCGAATCTCTGCCTTTTTGCCCCAAAATATGGGGAATTTCTTCATTTTTGCCCCAAAATAAAGAAAATTTCTGCAATTTTGTACCAAAATAAAAGAAATTTCTGCCTTTTTGCCCCAAAATAAGAGAAATTTCTGCACTTTTTCCCTGAAATAAGTGAAATTTCTGCAATTTTGCCCCAAAATAAGGGAAATTTCTGCAATTTTGCCCCAAAATAAAGAAAATTTCTGCAATTTTACCCCAAAATAAGGGGAATTTCTGACTTTTTGCCCTGAAATAAGGAGAATTTCTGTCTTTTTGTTCCAAAATAATGTGAATTCTTGCATTTTCCTTCAAAATTAGGGAAATATGTGCAATTTTGCTTCAAAATACGGGGAAATCTGCCTTATTGCACAAAAATAAAGGGAATTTCTCCATTTTTGCACCAATATAAGGGGAATTTCTGAAATTTAGCTTTAAAATATGGGGAATTTCTGCGTTATTGTCCGAAATAAAGTGGAATTTCTGCCTTTTTGCCCTGAAATATTTGAAATTTCTGCAATTTTACCCCAAAATAAGGGGAATTTCTGTTTTTGGCCCCAAAATTAAGGGAATTTCTGCTTTTTGCCCCAAAATAAGGCAAATATCTGACTTTTTGCCCAGAAATAATTGAAATTTCTGCAATTTTGCCCCAAAATAATAGGAATTTCTGCCTTTTTGCCGAAAATAAGGGGAATTTCAGCATTTTACCTTCAAATAAGGGGAATTTCTGCCTTTTTGCCACAAAATAAGGGGAATTTCTGCCCTATTGCCCTTAAATAAGGAAAATTTCGCTTTTCTGCCCCAATTAACGGGAATTTCTGCCTTTTTGCCACAAAGTAAAGGGAATTTCTGCCTTTTTTGCCCCAAAATAACGGGAATTTCAGCCTTTTTACCTCAAAATAAGGGGAATTTCTGCCTTTTTCCCCAAAATATGGGTAATTTTTGCCTTTTTGTTCCAAAATAAGGAAAATTTCTACAATTTTGTATCAAAATAAAAGAAATTTCTGTTTTTGCCCGAAAATAAAAGGAATTTCTGACTTTTTGCCCTGAAATAAATGAAATTCCTGCAATTATGCCCGAAAATAAGGGAAATTTGTGCCTTTTTGCCCCCAAATGAGGGGAATTTCTGCCTTTTTGCCCGAAAATATGGGGAATTTCAGGATTTTACCTCAAAATAAGGGGAATTTCAGCCTTTTTGCACCAAAGTATGGGGAATTTCTGCCTTTTTGCCACAAAATAAGAAAAATTTCTGCAAGTCTGTAACAATATAAAAGAAATTTCTAAAATTTTGCCCCAAAATAAAGGAAATTTCTGATTTTTGCCCCAAAATAAAAAGAATTTCTCTATTTTTGCCCCAAAATAAAGGGAAATTCTGCCTTTTAGCCCCAAAAGTAGGGGAGTTTCTGCAATTTTGCTCCAAAATACGAGAAATTTCTGCCTTTTTACCCGAAATTAAGTAGATTTTCTGCCTTTTTGCCTCCAAATAAGGGAAATTTCTGCAATTTTATCCCAAAATAAGGGAAATTTCTGCCTTTTTGCCCCAAATAAGGGGAATTTCTGCCGTTTTGCCCTGAAATTTGTGAAATTTCTGCAATTTTACCCCAAAATAAGGTGAATTTCTGCCTTTTTGCCCCAAAATAATGGGAATTTCTGCCTTTTTGCCCCAAAATAAGAAAAATTTTTGCTTTTTTTCTCTGAAATAAGTGAAATTTCTGCAATTTTGCCCTAAAATAAGGGAAATTTCTGCAATTTTTCCCCATAATAAGGGAAATTTCTGCAATTTTGCCCCAAAATAAGGGGAATTTCTGTTTTTGTCCCCAAATAAGGGAAATTTCTGCAATTTTGCCCTAAAATAAGGGGATTTTCTGCATTTTTTGCCAAAAATAAGGGGAATTTCTGACATTTTGCCGCAAAATAAGTGAAATTTCTGCAGTTTTACCCCAAAATAAGGAAAATTTCTGCTTTTTGCCCAAAAATTAGGGGAATTTCTGCAATTTTGCTCCAAAATACAAAGAATTTCTGCCTTTTTGCCCGAAAATAAAGGGAATGTATACCTTTTTGCCATAAAAAAGCAAATTTCTTCATTTTTGCCCCCAAATAAGGAGATTTTCCACCTTTTTGACTCAAAATAAGTGCAATTTCTGCCTTTTCCCCAAAATAAACGAAATTTCTGCCTTTTTGCCCCAAAATAAGGGGAATTTCAGCCTTATTACCTCAAAATAAGGGGAATTTCTGCCTTTTTGCCCCAAAATATGGGGAATTTCTGACTTTTTGCCCCAAAATAAGAAAAATTTCTGCAATTTTGTACCAAAATAAAAAAAATTTCTGCCTTTTTGCCCCCCCAAAAAAATTTCTGCCTTTTTTTTTTCAAATACCTGAAATTTCTGCAATTTTGCCCCCAAATAAGGGAAATTTCTGCAATTTTGCCCCAATGTAAAGGAAATTTCTGCAATTTTGCCCCAAAATAAGGGGAATTTCTGACTGTTTGCCCGAAAATAAAGGAAATGTATACCTTTTTGCCATAAAAAAGCAAATTTCTTCATTTTTGCCCCAAAATAAGAGGAATTTCCACCTTTTTGACTCAAAATAAGTGCAATTTCTGCCTTTTCCCCAAAATAAACGAAATTTCTGTCTTTTTGCCCCAAAATAAGGGGAATTTCAGCCTTTTTACCTCAAAATAAGGGGAATTTCTGCCTTTTTGCCCCAAAATATGGGGAATTTCTGACTTTTTGCCCCAAAATAAGAAAAATTTCTGCAATTTTGTACCAAAATAAAAAAAATTTCTGCCTTTTTGCCCCCCCAAAAAAATTTCTGCCTTTTTTCCCTGAAATACGTGAAATTTCTG
Source organism: Micromys minutus (assembly GCF_963924665.1). Lineage (NCBI taxonomy): Eukaryota > Metazoa > Chordata > Mammalia > Rodentia > Muridae > Micromys > Micromys minutus. The sequence goes on along the minus strand of NW_027667373.1, from coordinate 209,270 downwards.
CAATTTTGCCCCAAAATAAGGGAAATTTCTACAATTTGCCCCAATGTAAAGGAAATTTCTGCAATTTTGCCCCAAAATAAGGGGAATTTCTGACTGTTTGCTCCCGAAAAAGGAGATTTTCTGTCTTTTTGCCCCATAATAAGGAGAATTTCTGCCTTTTTGCCCAAAAATTATGAGAATTTCTGCAATTTTGCTTCAAAATACAGGGAATTTCTGTTTTTTAGCCCCAAAATAAAGGGAATTCCTGCATTTTACCTCAAATTGAGAATAATTTCTGCCTTTTGCCTCAAAATAAGGGGAATTTTCTGCCTTTTTGTTTCAAAATAAGAAAAATTTCTTCAATTTTGTACCATAATAAAAGAAATTTCTGCTCTTTGCCCCAAAATAAAAGGAATTTCTGACTTTTTGCCCTGAAATAAATGAAATTTCTGCAATTTTTCCCGAAAATAAGGGAAATTTGTGCCTCTTTGCCCCAAAATAAAAAGAAGTTTTGCCTTTTGCCCCAAAATATGGGGAATTTCAGCATTTTACCTCAAAATAAGAATTTCAGCCTTTTTGCCCCAAAATAAGGAAAATTTCTGCAATTTTGCCCCAAAATAAGGGGAATTTCTTCTTTTTTGCGCCAAAATAAAGGATATTTCAGCCTTTTTACCTGAAAATAAGTGAAATTTCTGCAATTTTGCGCCAAATAAGGGAAATTTCTGCAATTTTGCCTCAAAATAAGGTAAATTCCTGCAATTTTGCCCCAAAATAAGTGGAATTTCTGAGTTTTGTCCCAAAATAAGGAGAATTTCTGTCTTTTTGCCCCAACATATAGGGAATTTCTGCCTTTTTGCCCAACAATTAGGGGAATTTCTTCATTTTTGCTTCAAAATAAGGGGAATTTCTGCCTTTTTGCCTCTAAAGAAGTGGAATTTCTGTATTTTCCTTCCAAAACAAAGGGAATTTCTGTGTTTTTTGCCCCAAAATAAGGAAAATTTCTGACTTATTACCCTGAAATAAGTGAAATGTTTGCAATTTTGCCCCAAAAAAAGGGAAATTTCTGCCTTTTTGCCCCCAAATAAGGGGAATTTCAGCCTTTTTACCTCAAAATAAGGGGAATTTCTGCATTTTTGCCACAAAATATTAGGAATTTCTGCCTTTTTGCCCCAAAATAAGAAAAATTTCTGCCATTTTTACCTGAAATAAGTGAAATTTCTGCAATTTTGCCCCAAAATAAGTAAAATTTCTGCAATTTTGCCCCAAAATAAGGGAAATTTCTGGAATTTTGCCCCAAAATAAGTGGAATTTCTGAGTTTTGCCCCAAAATAAGGATAATTTCTGTCTTTTTGCCCCAACATATAGGGAATTTCTGCCTTTTTGCCCCACAATTAGGGGATTTTCTGCAATTGTGCTCCAAAAAACGGGATATTTATGCTTTTTTGCCCGAAAATAAGGGGAATATATACCTTTTGCCACAAAAAAGGGAAATTTCTTCATTTTTGCCCCAAAATAAGAGGAATTTCTGCCTTCTTACCTCAAAATAAGTGAAATTTCTGCCTTTTTACCCAAAAATAAACGGAATTTCTGACTTTTAGCCCCAAAATAAAAGGAATTTTTGAATTTTGCCCTGAAATAAGTGAAATTTCTGCAATTTTGCCCCAAAATAAGGGAAATTTCTGCCTTTTTGCCCCCAAATAAGGGGAATTTCAGCCTTTTTACCTCAAAATAAGGGGAATTTCTGCATTTTTGCCACAAAATATTAGGAATTTTTGCCTTTTTGCCCCAATATAAGAAAAATTTCTGCCCTTTTTTTATCTGAAATAAGTGAAATTTCTGCAATTTTGCCCCAAAATAAGTGAAATTTCTGCAATTTTGCCCCAAAATAAGGGAAATTTCTGGAATTTTGCTTCAAAATAAGTGGAATTTCTGAGTTTTGCCCCAAAATAAGGAGAATTTCTGTCTTTTTGCCCCAACATATAGGGAATTTCTGCCTTTTTGCCCCACAATTAGGGGATTTTCTGCAATTGTGCTCCAAAAAACGGGATATTTCTGCTTTTTTGCCCGAAAATAAGGAGAATATATACCTTTTGCCACAAAAAAAGTGAAATTTCTTCATTTTTGCCCCAAAATAAGAGGAATTTCTGCCTTCTTACCTCACAATAAGTGAAATTTCTGCCTTTTTACCCAAAAATAAACAAAATTTCTGTCTTTTTGCCCAAAAATAAGAGGAATTTTTGAATTTTGCCCTGAAATAAGTGAAATTTCTGCAATTTTGCCCCAAAATAAGGGAAATTTCTGCCTTTTTGCCACAAAATAAAGGGAATTTCTGTATTTTTGCCCCAAAATAAGGGGAATTTCAGCATTTTACCTCATAATAAGGCGAATCTCTGCCTTTTTGCCCCAAAATATGGGGAATTTCTTCATTTTTGCCCCAAAATAAAGAAAATTTCTGCAATTTTGTACCAAAATAAAAGAAATTTCTGCCTTTTTGCCCCAAAATAAGAGAAATTTCTGCACTTTTTCCCTGAAATAAGTGAAATTTCTGCAATTTTGCCCCAAAATAAGGGAAATTTCTGCAATTTTGCCCCAAAATAAAGAAAATTTCTGCAATTTTACCCCAAAATAAGGGGAATTTCTGACTTTTTGCCCTGAAATAAGGAGAATTTCTGTCTTTTTGTTCCAAAATAATGTGAATTTCTGCATTTTCCTTCAAAATTAGGGAAATATGTGCAATTTTGCTTCAAAATACGGGGAAATCTGCCTTATTGCACAAAAATAAAGGGAATTTCTCCATTTTTGCACCAATATAAGGGGAATTTCTGAAATTTAGCTTTAAAATATGGGGAATTTCTGCGTTATTGTCCGAAATAAAGTGGAATTTCTGCCTTTTTGCCCTGAAATATTTGAAATTTCTGCAATTTTACCCCAAAATAAGGGGAATTTCTGTTTTTGGCCCCAAAATTAAGGGAATTTCTGCTTTTTGCCCCAAAATAAGGCAAATATCTGACTTTTTGCCCAGAAATAATTGAAATTTCTGCAATTTTGCCCCAAAATAATAGGAATTTCTGCCTTTTTGCCGAAAATAAGGGGAATTTCAGCATTTTACCTTCAAATAAGGGGAATTTCTGCCTTTTTGCCACAAAATAAGGGGAATTTCTGCCCTATTGCCCTTAAATAAGGAAAATTTCGCTTTTCTGCCCCAATTAACGGGAATTTCTGCCTTTTTGCCACAAAGTAAAGGGAATTTCTGCCTTTTTTTGCCCCAAAATAACGGGAATTTCAGCCTTTTTACCTCAAAATAAGGGGAATTTCTGCCTTTTTCCCCAAAATATGGGTAATTTTTGCCTTTTTGTTCCAAAATAAGGAAAATTTCTACAATTTTGTATCAAAATAAAAGAAATTTCTGTTTTTGCCCGAAAATAAAAGGAATTTCTGACTTTTTGCCCTGAAATAAATGAAATTCCTGCAATTATGCCCGAAAATAAGGGAAATTTGTGCCTTTTTGCCCCCAAATGAGGGGAATTTCTGCCTTTTTGCCCGAAAATATGGGGAATTTCAGGATTTTACCTCAAAATAAGGGGAATTTCAGCCTTTTTGCACCAAAGTATGGGGAATTTCTGCCTTTTTGCCACAAAATAAGAAAAATTTCTGCAAGTCTGTAACAATATAAAAGAAATTTCTAAAATTTTGCCCCAAAATAAAGGAAATTTCTGATTTTTGCCCCAAAATAAAAAGAATTTCTCTATTTTTGCCCCAAAATAAAGGGAAATTCTGCCTTTTAGCCCCAAAAGTAGGGGAGTTTCTGCAATTTTGCTCCAAAATACGAGAAATTTCTGCCTTTTTACCCGAAATTAAGTAGATTTTCTGCCTTTTTGCCTCCAAATAAGGGAAATTTCTGCAATTTTATCCCAAAATAAGGGAAATTTCTGCCTTTTTGCCCCAAATAAGGGGAATTTCTGCCGTTTTGCCCTGAAATTTGTGAAATTTCTGCAATTTTACCCCAAAATAAGGTGAATTTCTGCCTTTTTGCCCCAAAATAATGGGAATTTCTGCCTTTTTGCCCCAAAATAAGAAAAATTTTTGCTTTTTTTCTCTGAAATAAGTGAAATTTCTGCAATTTTGCCCTAAAATAAGGGAAATTTCTGCAATTTTTCCCCATAATAAGGGAAATTTCTGCAATTTTGCCCCAAAATAAGGGGAATTTCTGTTTTTGTCCCCAAATAAGGGAAATTTCTGCAATTTTGCCCTAAAATAAGGGGATTTTCTGCATTTTTTGCCAAAAATAAGGGGAATTTCTGACATTTTGCCGCAAAATAAGTGAAATTTCTGCAGTTTTACCCCAAAATAAGGAAAATTTCTGCTTTTTGCCCAAAAATTAGGGGAATTTCTGCAATTTTGCTCCAAAATACAAAGAATTTCTGCCTTTTTGCCCGAAAATAAAGGGAATGTATATCTTTTTGCCATAAAAAAGCAAATTTCTTCATTTTTGCCCCCAAATAAGGAGATTTTCCACCTTTTTGACTCAAAATAAGTGCAATTTCTGCCTTTTCCCCAAAATAAACGAAATTTCTGCCTTTTTGCCCCAAAATAAGGGGAATTTCAGCCTTATTACCTCAAAATAAGGGGAATTTCTGCCTTTTTGCCCCAAAATATGGGGAATTTCTGACTTTTTGCCCCAAAATAAGAAAAATTTCTGCAATTTTGTACCAAAATAAAAAAAATTTCTGCCTTTTTGCCCCCCCAAAAAAATTTCTGCCTTTTTTTTTCAAATACCTGAAATTTCTGCAATTTTGCCCCCAAATAAGGGAAATTTCTGCAATTTTGCCCCAATGTAAAGGAAATTTCTGCAATTTTGCCCCAAAATAAGGGGAATTTCTGACTGTTTGCTCCCGAAAAAAGAGATTTTCTGTCTTTTTGCCCCAAAATAAGGAGAATTTCTGCCTTTTTGCCCGAAAATTATGAGAATTTCTGCAATTTTGCTCCAAAATACAAAGAATTTCTGCCTTTTTGCCCGAAAATAAAGGGAATGTATACCTTTTTGCCATAAAAAAGCAAATTTCTTCATTTTTGCCCCAAAATAAGAGGAATTTCCACCTTTTTGACTCAAAATAAGTGCAATTTCTGCCTTTTCCCCAAAATAAACGAAATTTCTGTCTTTTTGCCCCAAAATAAGGGGAATTTCAGCCTTTTTACCTCAAAATAAGGGGAATTTCTGCCTTTTTGCCCCAAAATATGGGGAATTTCTGACTTTTTGCCCCAAAATAAGAAAAATTTCTGCAATTTTGTACCAAAATAAAAAAAATTTCTGCCTTTTTGCCCCCCCAAAAAAATTTCTGCCTTTTTTCCCTGAAATACGTGAAATTTCTGCAATTTTGCCCCAAAATAAGGGAAATTTCTACAATTTTGCCCCAATGTAAAGGAAATTTCTGCTATTTTGCCCCAAAATAAGGGGAATTTCTGACTGTTTGCTCCCGAAAAAGGAGATTTTCTGTCTTTTTGCCCCATAATAAGGAGAATTTCTGCCTTTTTGCCCAAAAATTATGAGAATTTCTGCAATTTTGCTTCAAAATACAGGGAATTTCTGTTTTTTAGCCCCAAAATAAAGGGAATTTCTGCATTTTACCTCAAATTGAGAATAATTTCTGCCTTTTGCCTCAAAATAAGGGGAATTTTCTGCCTTTTTGTTTCAAAATAAGAAAAATTTCTTCAATTTTGTACCATAATAAAAGAAATTTCTGCTCTTTGCCCCAAAATAAAAGGAATTTCTGACTTTTTGCCCTGAAATAAATGAAATTTCTGCAATTTTTCCCGAAAATAAGGGAAATTTGTGCCTCTTTGCCCCAAAATAAAAAGAAGTTTTGCCTTTTGCCCCAAAATATGGGGAATTTCAGCATTTTACCTCAAAATAAGAATTTCAGCCTTTTTGCCCCAAAATAAGGAAAATTTCTGCAATTTTGCCCCAAAATAAGGGGAATTTCTTCTTTTTTGCACCAAAATAAAGGATATTTCAGCCTTTTTACCTGAAAATAAGTGAAATTTCTGCAATTTTGCGCCAAATAAGGGAAATTTCTGCAATTTTGCCTCAAAATAAGGTAAATTCCTGCAATTTTGCCCCAAAATAAGTGGAATTTCTGAGTTTTGTCCCAAAATAAGGAGAATTTCTGTCTTTTTGCCCCAACATATAGGGAATTTCTGCCTTTTTGCCCAACAATTAGGGGAATTTCTTCATTTTTGCTTCAAAATAAGGGGAATTTCTGCCTTTTTGCCTCTAAAGAAGTGGAATTTCTGTATTTTCCTTCCAAAACAAAGGGAATTTCTGTGTTTTTTGCCCCAAAATAAGGAAAATTTCTGACTTATTACCCTGAAATAAGTGAAATGTTTGCAATTTTGCCCCAAAAAAAGGGAAATTTCTGCCTTTTTGCCCCCAAATAAGGGGAATTTCAGCCTTTTTACCTCAAAATAAGGGGAATTTCTGCATTTTTGCCACAAAATATTAGGAATTTCTGCCTTTTTGCCCCAAAATAAGAAAAATTTCTGCCATTTTTACCTGAAATAAGTGAAATTTCTGCAATTTTGCCCCAAAATAAGTAAAATTTCTGCAATTTTGCCCCAAAATAAGGGAAATTTCTGGAATTTTGCCCCAAAATAAGTGGAATTTCTGAGTTTTGCCCCAAAATAAGGAGAATTTTTGTCTTTTTGCCCCAACATATAGGGAATTTCTGCCTTTTTGCCCCACAATTAGGGGATTTTCTGCAATTGTGCTCCAAAAAACGGGATATTTATGCTTTTTTGCCCGAAAATAAGGGGAATATATACCTTTTGCCACAAAAAAGGGAAATTTCTTCATTTTTGCCCCAAAATAAGAGGAATTTCTGCCTTCTTACCTCAAAATAAGTGAAATTTCTGCCTTTTTACCCAAAAATAAACGGAATTTCTGACTTTTAGCCCCAAAATAAAAGGAATTTTTGAATTTTGCCCTGAAATAAGTGAAATTTCTGCAATTTTGCCCCAAAATAAGGGAAATTTCTGCCTTTTTGCCCCCAAATAAGGGGAATTTCAGCCTTTTTACCTCAAAATAAGGGGAATTTCTGCATTTTTGCCACAAAATATTAGGAATTTTTGCCTTTTTGCCCCAATATAAGAAAAATTTCTGCCTTTTTTTTATCTGAAATAAGTGAAATTTCTGCAATTTTGCCCCAAAATAAGTGAAATTTCTGCAATTTTGCCCCAAAATAAGGGAAATTTCTGGAATTTTGCTTCAAAATAAGTGGAATTTCTGAGTTTTGCCCCAAAATAAGGAGAATTTCTTTCTTTTTGCCCCAACATATAGGGAATTTCTGCCTTTTTGCCCCACAATTAGGGGATTTTCTGCAATTGTGCTCTAAAAAACGGGATATTTCTGCTTTTTTGCCCGAAAATAAGGAGAATATATACCTTTTGCCACAAAAAAAGAGAAATTTCTTCATTTTTGCCCCAAAATAAGAGGAATTTCTGCCTTCTTACCTCACAATAAGTGAAATTTCTGCCTTTTTACCCAAAAATAAACAAAATTTCTGTCTTTTTGCCCAAAAATAAGAGGAATTTTTGAATTTTGCCCTGAAATAAGTGAAATTTCTGCAATTTTGCCCCAAAATAAGGGAAATTTCTGCCTTTTTGCCACAAAATAAAGGGAATTTCTGTATTTTTGCCCCAAAATAAGGGGAATTTCAGCATTTTACCTCATAATAAGGCGAATCTCTGCCTTTTTGCCCCAAAATATGGGGAATTTCTTCATTTTTGCCCCAAAATAAAGAAAATTTCTGCAATTTTGTACCAAAATAAAAGAAATTTCTGCCTTTTTGCCCCAAAATAAGAGAAATTTCTGCACTTTTTCCCTGAAATAAGTGAAATTTCTGCAATTTTGCCCCAAAATAAGGGAAATTTCTGCAATTTTGCCCCAAAATAAAGAAAATTTCTGCAATTTTACCCCAAAATAAGGGGAATTTCTGACTTTTTGCCCTGAAATAAGGAGAATTTCTGTCTTTTTGTTCCAAAATAATGTGAATTTCTGCATTTTCCTTCAAAATTAGGGAAATATGTGCAATTTTGCTTCAAAATACGGGGAAATCTGCCTTATTGCACAAAAATAAAGGGAATTTCTCCATTTTTGCACCAATATAAGGGGAATTTCTGAAATTTAGCTTTAAAATATGGGGAATTTCTGCGTTATTGTCCGAAATAAAGTGGAATTTCTGCCTTTTTGCCCTGAAATATTTGAAATTTCTGCAATTTTACCCCAAAATAAGGGGAATTTCTGTTTTTGGCCCCAAAATTAAGGGAATTTCTGCTTTTTGCCCCAAAATAAGGCAAATATCTGACTTTTTGCCCAGAAATAATTGAAATTTCTGCAATTTTGCCCCAAAATAATAGGAATTTCTGCCTTTTTGCCGAAAATAAGGGGAATTTCAGCATTTTACCTTCAAATAAGGGGAATTTCTGCCTTTTTGCCACAAAATAAGGGGAATTTCTGCCCTATTGCCCTTAAATAAGGAAAATTTCGCTTTTCTGCCCCAATTAACGGGAATTTCTGCCTTTTTGCCACAAAGTAAAGGGAATTTCTGCCTTTTTGCCCCAAAATAACGGGAATTTCAGCCTTTTTACCTCAAAATAAGGGGAATTTCTGCCTTTTTCCCCAAAATATGGGTAATTTTTGCCTTTTTGTTCCAAAATAAGGAAAATTTCTACAATTTTGTATCAAAATAAAAGAAATTTCTGTTTTTGCCCGAAAATAAAAGGAATTTCTGACTTTTTGCCCTGAAATAAATGAAATTCCTGCAATTATGCCCGAAAATAAGGGAAATTTGTGCCTTTTTGCCCCCAAATGAGGGGAATTTCTGCCTTTTTGCCCGAAAATATGGGGAATTTCAGGATTTTACCTCAAAATAAGGGGAATTTCAGCCTTTTTGCACCAAAATATGGGGAATTTCTGCCTTTTTGCCACAAAATAAGAAAAATTTCTGCAAGTCTGTAACAATATAAAAGAAATTTCTAAAATTTTGCCCCGAAATAAAGGAAATTTCTGATTTTTGCCCCAAAATAAAAAGAATTTCTCTATTTTTGCCCCAAAATAAAGGGAAATTCTGCCTTTTAGCCCCAAAAGTAGGGGAGTTTCTGCAATTTTGCTCCAAAATACGAGAAATTTCTGCCTTTTTACCCGAAATTAAGTGGATTTTCTGCCTTTTTGCCTCCAAATAAGGGAAATTTCTGCAATTTTATCCCAAAATAAGGGAAATTTCTGCCTTTTTGCCCCAAAATAAGGGGAATTTCTGCCGTTTTGCCCTGAAATATGTGAAATTTCTGCAATTTTACCCCAAAATAAGGTGAATTTCTGCCTTTTTGCCCCAAAATAATGGGAATTTCTGCCTTTTTGCCCCAAAATAAGAAAAATTTTTGCTTTTTTTCTCTGAAATAAGTGAAATTTCTGCAATTTTGCCCTAAAATAAGGGAAATTTCTGCAATTTTTCCCCATAATAAGGGAAATTTCTGCAATTTTGCCCCAAAATAAGGGGAATTTCTGTTTTTGTCCCCAAATAAGGGAAATTTCTGCAATTTTGCCCTAAAATAAGGGGATTTTCTGCATTTTTTGCCAAAAATAAGGGGAATTTCTGACATTTTGCCGCAAAATAAGTGAAATTTCTGCAGTTTTACCCCAAAATAAGGAAAATTTCTGCTTTTTGCCCAAAAATTAGGGGAATTTCTGCAATTTTGCTCCAAAATACAAAGAATTTCTGCCTTTTTGCCCGAAAATAAAGGGAATGTATACCTTTTTGCCATAAAAAAGCAAATTTCTTCATTTTTGCCCCAAAATAAGGGGATTTTCCACCTTTTTGACTCAAAATAAGTGCAATTTCTGCCTTTTCCCCAAAATAAACGAAATTTCTGCCTTTTTGCCCCAAAATAAGGGGAATTTCAGCCTTATTACCTCAAATTGAGAATAATTTCTGCCTTTTGCCTCAAAATAAGGGGAATTTTCTGCCTTTTTGTTTCAAAATAAGATAAATTTCTTCAATTTTGTACCATAATAAAAAGAAATTTCTGCTCTTTGCCCCAAAATAAAAGGAATTTCTGACTTTTTGCCCTGAAATAAATGAAATTTCTGCAATTTTGCCCGAAAATAAGGGAAATTTGTGCCTCTTTGCCCCAAAATAAGAAGTTTTGCCTTTTGCCCCAAAATATGGGGAATTTCAGCATTTTACCTCAAAATAAGAATTTCAGCCCTTTTGCCCCAAAATAAGGAAAATTTCTGCAATTTTGCCCCAAAATAAGGGGAATTTCTTCTTTTTTGCCCCAAAATAAAGGATATTTCAACCTTTTTACCTGAAAATAAGTGAAATTTCTGCAATTTTGCCCCAAATAAGGGAAATTTCTGCAATTTTGTCTCAAAATAAGGTAAATTCCTGCAATTTTGCCCCAAAATAAGTAAAATTTCTGAGTTTTGTCCCAAAATAAGGAGAATTTCTGTCTTTTTTCCCCAACATATAGGGATTTTCTGCCTTTTGGCCCAACAATTAGGGGAATTTCTTCATTTTTGCTTCAAAATAAGGGGAATTTCTGCCTTTTTGTCTCTAAAGAAGTGGAATTTCTGTATTTTCCTTCCAAAACAAAGGGAATTTCTGTGTTTTTTGCCCCAAAATAAGGAAAATTTCTGACTTATTACCCTGAAATAAGTGAAATGTTTGCACTTTTGCCCCAAAATTAGGGAAATTTCTGCCTTTTTGCCCCCAAATAAGGGGAATTTCAGCCTTTTTACCTCAAAATAAGGGGAATTTCTGCATTTTTGCCACAAAATATTAGGAATTTCTGCCTTTTTGCCCCAAAATAAGAAAAATTTCTGCCATTTTTACCTGAAATAAGTGAAATTTCTGCAATTTTGCCCCAAAATAAGTAAAATTTCTGCAATTTTGCCCCAAAATAAGGGAAATTTCTGGAAATTTGCCCCAAAATAAGTGGAATTTCTGAGTTTTGCCCCAAAATAAGGAGAATTTCTGTCTTTTTGCACCAACATATAGGGAATTTCTGCCTTTTTGCCCCACAATTAGGGGATTTTCTTCAATTCTGCTCCAAAATACGGGGAATTTCTGCTTTTTTTGCCCGAAAATAAGGGGAATGTATACCTTTTGCCACAAAAAAGAGAAATTTCTTCATTTTTGCCCCAAAATAAGAGGAATTTCTGCCTTCTTCCCTCAAAATAAGTGAAATTTCTGCCTTTTTACCTAAAAATGAACGGAATTTCTGTCTTTTTGCCCCAAAATAAAAGGAATTTTTGAATTTTGCACTGAAATAAGTGAAATTTCTGCAATTTTGCCCCAAAATAAGGGAAATTTCTGCCTTTTTGCCACAAAATAAAGGGAATTTCAGCATTTTACCTCATAATAAGGCAAATCTCTGCCTTTTTGCCCCAAAATATGGGGAATTTCTTCATTTTTGCCCCAAAATAAAGAAAATTTCTGCAATTTTGTACCAAAATAAAAGAAATTTCTGCCTTTTTGCCCCAAAATAAGAGAAATTTCTGCACTTTTTCCCTGAAATAAGTGAAATTTCTGCAATTTTGCCCCAAAATAAGGGAAATTTCTGCAATTTTGCCCCAAACTAAAGAAAATTTCTGCAATTTTGTACCAAAATAAAAGAAATTTCTGCCTTTTTGCCCCAAAATAAGAGAAATTTCTGCACTTTTTCCCTGAAATAAGTGAAATTTCTGCAATTTTGCCCCAAAATAAGAGAAATTTCTGCAATTTTGCCTCAAAATAAAGAAAATTTCTGCAATTTTACCCCAAAATAAGGGGAATTTCTGACTTTTTGCCCTGAAATAAGGAGAATTTCTGTCTTTTTGTTCCAAAATAATGTGAATTTCTGCATTTTCCTTCAAAATTAGGGAAATATGTGCAATTTTGCTTCAAAATACGGGGAAATCTTCCTTATTGCACAAAAATAAATGGAATTTCTCCATTTTTGCACCAATATAAGGGGAATTTCTGAAATTTAGCTTTAAAATACGGGGAATTTCTGCGTTATTGTCCGAAATAAAGTGGAATTTCTGCCTTTTTGCCCTGAAATATTTGAAATTTCTGCAATTTTACCCCAAAATAAGGGGAATTTCTGTTTTTGGCCCCAAAATTAAGGGAATTTCTGCTTTTTGCCCCAAAATAAGGCAAATATCTGACTTTTTGCCCAGAAATATTTGAAATTTCTGCAATTTTGCCCCAAAATAATAGGAATTTCTGCCTTTTTGCCGAAAATAAGGGGAATTTCAGCATTTTACCTTCAAATAAGGGAAATTTCTGCCTTTTTGCCACAAAATAAGGGGAATTTCTGCCCTATTGCACTTAAATAAGGAAAATTTCTGCTTTTCTGCCCCAATTAAGGGGAATTTCTGCCTTTTTGCCACAAAGTAAAGGGAATTTCTGCCTTTTTGCCCCAAAATAACGGGAATTTCAGCCTTTTTACCTCAAAATAAGGGGAATTTCTGCCTTTTCCCCCAAAATATGGGTAATTTTTGCCTTTTTGTTCCAAAATAAGGAAAATTTCTACAATTTTGTATCAAAATAAAAGAAATTTCTGTTTTTGCCCCAAAATAAAAGGAATTTCTGACTTTTTGCCCTGAAATAAATGAAATTCCTGCAATTATGCCCGAAAATAAGGGAAATTTGGGCCTTTTTGCCCCCAAATGAGGGGATTTTCTGCCTTTTTGCCCCAAAATATGGGGAATTTCAGGATTTTACCTCAAAATAAGGGGAATTTCAGCCTTTTTGCACCAAAATATGGGGAATTTCTGCCTTTTTGCCACAAAATAAGAAAAATTTCTGCAAGTCTGTAACAATATAAAAGAAATTTCTAAAATTTTGCCCCGAAATAAAGGAAATTTCTGGTTTTTGCCCCAAAATAAAAAGAATTTCTCTATTTTTGCCCCAAAATAAAGGGAAATTCTGCCTTTTTGCCCCAAAATTAGGGAAATTTCTGCAATTTTGCTCAAAAATACGAGAAATTTCTGCCTTTTTACCCGAAATTAAGTGGATTTTCTGCCTTTTTGCCCCCAAATAAGGGAAATTTCTGCAATTTTATCCCAAAATAAGGGAAATTTCTGCCTTTTTGCCCCAAAATAAGGGGAATTTCTGCCGTTTTGCCCTGAAATATGTGAAATTTCTGCAATTTTACCCCAAAATAAGGTGAATTTCTGCCTTTTTGCCCCAAAATAATGGGAATTTCTGCCTTTTTGCCCCAAAATAAGAAAAATTTTTGTTTTTTTCTCTGAAATAAGTGAAATTTCTGCAATTTTGCCCTAAAATTAGGGAAATTTCTGCAATTTTTCCCCATAATAAGGGAAATTTCTGCAATTTTGCCCCAAAATAAGGGGAATTTCTGTTTTTTTCCCCAAATAAGGGAAATTTCTGCAATTTTGCCCTAAAATAAGGGGATTTTCTGTATTTTTTGCCAAAAATAAGGGGAATTTCTGACATTTTGCCGCAAAATAAGTGAAATTTCTGCAGTTTTACCCCAAAATAAGGAAAATTTCTGCCTTTTTGCCCAAAAATTAGGGGAATTTCTGCAATTTTGCTCCAAAATACAAAGAATTTCTGCCTTTTTGCCCGAAAATAAAGGGAATGTATACCTTTTTGCCATAAAAAAGCAAATTTCTTCATTTTTGCCCCAAAATAAGGGGATTTTCCACCTTTTTGACTCAAAATAAGTGCAATTTCTGCCTTTTCCTCAAAATAAACGAAATTTCTGCCTTTTTGCCCCAAAATAAGGGGAATTTCAGCCTTATTACCTCAAAATAAGGGGAATTTCTGCCTTTTTGCCCCAAAATATGGGGAATTTCTGACTTTTTGCCCCAAAATAAGAAAAATTTCTGCCATTTTGTACCAAAATAAAAAAAATTTCTGCCTTTTTGCCCCCCCAAAAAAAATTTCTGCCTTTTTTTCTCAAATACCTGAAATTTCTGCAATTTTGCCCCAAAATAAGGGAAATTTCTGCAATTTTGCCCCAAAATAAGGGGAATTTCTGACTGTTTGCTCCCGAAAAAGGAGATTTTCTGTCTTTTTGCCCCAAAATAAGGAGAATTTCTGCCTTTTTGCCCGAAAATTATGAGAATTTCTGCAATTTTGCTTCAAAATACAGGGAATTTCTGCCTTTTAGCCCCAAAATAAAGGGAATTTCTGCATTTTACCTCAAATTGAGAATAATTTCTGCCTTTTGCCTCAAAATAAGGGCAATTTTCTGCCTTTTTGTTTCAAAATAAGAAAAATTTCTTCAATTTTGTACCATAATAAAAGAAATTTCTGCTCTTTGCCCCAAAATAAAAAAAATTTCTGACTTTTTGCCCTGAAATAAATGAAATTTCTGCAATTTTGCCCGAAAATAAGGGAAATTTGTGCCTCTTTGCCCCAAAATAAGAAGAAGTTTTGCCTTTTGCCCCAAAATATGGGGAATTTCAGCATTTTACCTCAAAATAAGAATTTCAGCCCTTTTGCCCCAAAATAAGGAAAATTTCTGCAATTTTGCCCCAAAATAAGGGGAATTTCTTTTTTTTTGCCCCAAAATAAAGGATATTACAGCCTTTTTACCTGAAAATAAGTGAAATTTCTGCAATTTTGCCCCAAATAAGGGAAATTTCTGCAATTTTGCCTCAAAATAAGGTAAATTCCTGCAATTTTGCCCCAAAATAAGTGGAATTTCTGAGTTTTGTCCCAAAATAAGGAGAATTTCTGTCTTTTTGCCCCAACATATAGGGAATTTCTGCCTTTTGGCCCAACAATTAGGGGATTTTCTTCATTTTTGCTTCAAAATAAGGGGAATTTCTGCCTTTTTGTCTCTAAAGATGTGGAATTTCTGTATTTTCCTTCCAAAACAAAGGGAATTTCTGTCTTTTTTGCCCCAAAATAAGGAAAATTTCTGACTTTTTACCCTGAAATAAGTGAAATGTTTGCAATTTTGCCCCAAAATTAGGGAAATTTCTGCCTTTTTGCCCCCAAATAAGGGGAATTTCAACCTTTTTACCTCAAAATAAGGGGAATTTCTGCATTTTTGCCACAAAATATTAGGAATTTCTGCTTTTTTGCCCCAAAATAAGAAAAATTTCTGCCATTTTATCTGAAATAAGTGAAATTTCTGCAATTTTGCCCCAAAATAAGTAAAATTTCTGCAATTTTGCCCCAAAATAAGGGAAATTTCTGGAATTTTGCCCCAAAATAAGTGGAATTTCTGAGTTTTGCCCCAAAAGAAGGAGAATTTCTGTCTTTTTGCCCCAACATATAGGGAATTTCTGCCTTTTTGCCCCACAATTAGGGGATTTTCTTCAATTCTGCTCCAAAATACGGGGAATTTCTGCTTTTTTTGCCCGAAAATAAGGGGAATGTATACCTTTTGCCACAAAAAAGAGAAATTTCTTCATTTTTGCCCCAAAATAAGAGGAATTTCTGCCTTCTTCCCTCAAAATAAGTGAAATTTCTGCCTTTTTACCTAAAAATGAACGGAATTTCTGTCTTTTTGCCCCAAAATAAAAGGAATTTTTGAATTTTGCCCTGAAATAAGTGAAATTTCTGCAATTTTGCCCCAAAATAAGGGAAATTTCTGCCTTTTTGCCACAAAATAAAGGGATTTTCTGTATTTTTGCCCCAAAATAAAGGGAATTTCAGCATTTTACCTCATAATAAGGCAAATCTCTGCCTTTTTGCCCCAAAATATGGGGAATTTCTTCATTTTTGCCCCAAAATAAAGAAAATTTCTGCAATTTTGTACCAAAATAAAAGAAATTTCTGCCTTTTTGCCCCAAAATAAGAGAAATTTCTGCACTTTTTCCCTGAAATAAGTGAAATTTCTGCAATTTTGCCCCAAAATAAGGGAAATTTCTGCAATTTTGCCCCAAAATAAAGAAAATTTCTGCAATTTTGTACCAAAATAAAAGAAATTTCTGCATTTTTGCCCCAAAATAAGAGAAATTTCTGCACTTTTTCCCTGAAATAAGTGAAATTTCTGCAATTTTGCCCCAAAATAAGAGAAATTTCTGCAATTTTGCCCCAAAATAAAGAAAATTTCTGCAATTTTACCCCAAAAGAAGGGGAATTTCTGACTTTTTGCCCTGAAATAAGGAGAATTTCTGTCTTTTTGTTCCAAAATAATGTGAATTTCTGCATTTTCCTTCAAAATTAGGGAAATATGTGCACTTTTGCTTCAAAATACGGGGAAATCTGCCTTATTGCACAAAAATAAAGGGAATTTCTCCATTTTTGCACCAATATAAGGGGAATTTCTGAAATTTAGCTTTAAAATACGGGGAATTTCTGCGTTATTGTCCGAAATAAAGTGGAATTTCTGCCTTTTTGCCCTGAAATATTTGAAATTTCTGCAATTTTACCCCAAAATAAGGGGAATTTCTGTTTTTGGCCCCAAAATTAAGGGAATTTCTGCTTTTTGCCCCAAAATAAGGCAAATATCTGACTTTTTGCCCAGAAATAATTGAAATTTCTGCAATTTTGCCCCAAAATAATAGGAATTTCTGCCTTTTTGCCGAAAATAAAAGGAATTTCAGCATTTTACCTTCAAATAAGGGGAATTTCTGCCTTTTTGCCACAAAATAAGGGGAATTTCTGCCCTATTGCCCTTAAATAAGGAAAATTTCTGCTTTTCTGCCCCAATTAACGGGAATTTCTGCCTTTTTGCCACAAAGTAAAGGGAATTTCTGCCTTTTTGCCCCAAAATAACGGGAATTACAGCCTTTTTACCTCAAAATAAGGGGAATTTCCGCCTTTTTCCCCAAAATATGGGTAATTTTTGCCTTTTTGTTCCAAAATAAGGAAAATTTCTACAATTTTGTATCAAAATAAAAGAAATTTCTGTTTTTGCCCCAAAATAAAAGGAATTTCTGACTTTTTGCCCTGAAATAAATGAAATTCCTGCAATTATGCCCGAAAATAAGGGAAATTTGGGCCTTTTTGCCCCCAAATGAGGGGAATTTCTGCCTTTTTGCCCCAAAATAAAGGGAATTTCTGCATTTTACCTCAAATTGAGAATAATTTCTGCCTTTTGCCTCAAAATAAGGGGAATTTTCTGCCTTTTTGTTTCAAAATAAGAAAAATTTCTTCAATTTTGTACCATAATAAAAGAAATTTCTGCTCTTTGCCCCAAAATAAAAGGAATTTCTGACTTTTTGCCCTGAAATAAATGAAATTTCTGCAATTTTGCCCGAAAATAAGGGAAATTTGTGCCTCTTTGCCCCAAAATAAGAAGAAGTTTTGCCTTTTGCCCCAAAATATGGGGAATTTCGGCATTTTACCTCAAAATAAGAATTTCACCCCTTTTGCCCCAAAATAAGGAAAATTTCTGCAATTTTGCCCCAAAATAAGGGGAATTTCTTCCTTTTTGCCCCAAAATAAAGGATATTTCAGCCTTTTTACCTGAAAATAAGTGAAATTTCTGCAATTTTGCCCTCAAGTAAGGGAAATTTCTGCAATTTTGCCTCAAAATAAGGTAAATTCCTGCAATTTTGCCCCAAAATAAGTGGAATTTCTGAGTTTTGTCCCAAAATAAGGAGAATTTCTGTCTTTTTTCCCCAACATATAGGGAATTTCTGCCTTTTGGCCCAACAATTAGGGGAATTTCTTCATTTTTGCTTCAAAATAAGGGGAATTTCTGCCTTTTTGTCTCTAAAGAAGTGGAATTTCTGTATTTTCCTTCCAAAACAAAGGGAATTTCTGTCTTTTTTGCCCCAAAATAAGGAAAATTTCTGACTTATTACCCTGAAATAAGTGAAATGTTTGCACTTTTGCCCCAAAATTAGGGAAATTTCTGCCTTTTTGCCCCCAAATAAGGGGAATTTCAGCCTTTTTACCTCAAAATAAGGGGAATTTCTGCATTTTTGCCACAAAATATTAGGAATTTCTGCCTTTTTGCCCCAAAATAAGAAAAATTTCTGCCATTTTTACCTGAAATAAGTGAAATTTCTGCAATTTTGCCCCAAAATAAGTAAAATTTCTGCAATTTTGCCCCAAAATAAGGGAAATTTCTGGAATTTTGCCCCCAAATAAGTGGAATTTCTGAGTTTTGCCCCAAAATAAGGAGAATTTCTGTCTTTTTGCCCCAACATATAGGGAATTTCTGCCTTTTTGCCCCACAATTAGGGGATTTTCTTCAATTCTGCTCCAAAATACGGGGAATTTCTGCTTTTTTTGCCCGAAAATAAGGGGAATGTATACCTTTTGCCACAAAAAAGAGAAATTTCTTCATTTTTGCCCCAAAATAAGAGGAATTTCTGCCTTCTTACCTCAAAATAAGTGAAATTTCTGCCTTTTTACCTAAAAATGAACGGAATTTCTGTCTTTTTGCCCTAAAATAAAAGGAATTTTTGAATTTTGCCCTGAAATAAGTGAAATTTCTGCAATTTTGCCCCAAAATAAGGGAAATTTCTGCCTTTTTGCCACAAAATAAAGGGAATTTCTGTATTTTTGCCCCAAAATAAGGGGAATTTCAGCATTTTACCTCATAATAAGGCAAATCTCTGCCTTTTTGCCCCAAAATATGGGGAATTTCTTCATTTTTGCCCCAAAATAAAGAAAATTTCTGCAATTTTGTACCAAAATAAAAGAAATTTCTGCCTTTTTGCCCCAAAATAAGAGAAATTTCTGCACTTTTTCCCTGAAATAAGTGAAATTTCTGCAATTTTGCCCCAAAATAAGGGAAATTTCTGCAATTTTGCCCCAAAATAAAGAAAATTTCTGCAATTTTGTACCAAAATAAAAGAAATTTCTGCCTTTTTGCCCCAAAATAAGAGAAATTTCTGCAATTTTGCCCCAAAATAAAGAAAATTTCTGCAATTTTACCCCAAAAGAAGGGGAATTTCTGACTTTTTGCCCTGAAATAAGGAGAATTTCTGTCTTTTTGTTCCAAAATAATGTGAATTTCTGCATTTTCCTTCAAAATTAGGGAAATATGTGCAATTTTGCTTCAAAATACGGGGAAATCGGCCTTATTGCACAAAAATAAAGGGAATTTCTCCATTTTTGCACCAATATAAGGGGGATTTCTGAAATTTAGTTTTAAAATACGGGGAATTTCTGCGTTATTGTCCGAAATAAAGTGGAATTTCTGCCTTTTTGCCCTGAAATATTTGAAATTTCTGCAATTTTACCCCAAAATAAGGGGAATTTCTGTTTTTGGCCCCAAAATTAAGGGAATTTCTGCTTTTTGCCCCAAAATAAGGCAAATATCTGACTTTTTGCCCAGAAATAATTGAAATTTCTGCAATTTTGCCCCAAAATAATAGGAATTTCTGCCTTTTTGCCGAAAATAAGGGGAATTTCAGCATTTTACCTTCAAATAAGGGGAATTTCTGCCCTATTGCCCTTAAATAAGGAAAATTTCTGCTTTTCTGCCCCAATTAACGGGAATTTCTGCCCTTTTGCCACAAAGTAAAGGGAATTTCTGCCTTTATGCCCCAAAATAACGGGAATTTCAGCCTTTTTACCTCAAAATAAAAGGAATTTCTGCCTTTTTCCCCAAAATATGGGTAATTTTTGCCTTTTTGTTCCAAAATAAGGAAAATTTCTACAATTTTGTATCAAAATAAAAGAAATTTCTGTTTTTGCCCCAAAATAAAAGGAATTTCTGACTTTTTGCCCTGAAATAAATAAAATTCCTGCAATTATGCCCGAAAATAAAGGAAATTTGGGCCTTTTTGCCGCCAAATGAGGGGAATTTCTGCCTTTTTGCCCCAAAATATGGGGAATTTCAGGATTTTACCTCAAAATAAGGGGAATTTCAGCCTTTTTGCACCAAAATATGGGGAATTTCTGCCTTTTTGCCACAAAATAAGAAAAATTTCTGCAAGTCTGTAACAATATAAAAGAAATTTCTAAAATTTTGCCCCAAAATAAAGGAAATTTCTGATTTTTGCCCCAAAATAAAAAGAATTTCTCTATTTTTGCCCCAAAATAAAGGGAAATTCTGCCTTTTTGCCCCAAAATTAGGGGAGTTTCTGCAATTTTGCTCCAAAATACGAGAAATTTCTGCCTTTTTACCTGAAATTAAGTGGATTTTCTGCCTTTTTGCCCCCAAATAAGGGAAATTTCTGCAATTTTATCCCAAAATAAGGGAAATTTCTGCCTTTTTGCCCCAAAATAAGGGGAATTTCTGCCGTTTTGCCCTGAAATATGTGAAATTTCTGCAATTTTACCCCAAAATAAGGTGAATTTCTGCCTTTTTGCCCCAATATAATGGGAATTTCTGCCTTTTTGCCCCAAAATAAGAAAAATTTTTGCTTTTTTTCTCTGAAATAAGTGAAATTTCTGCAATTTTGCCCTAAAATAAGGGAAATTTCTGCAATTTTTCCCCATAATAAGGGAAATTTCTGCAATTTTGCCCCAAAATAAGGGGAATTTCTGTTTTTGTCCCCAAATAAGGGAAATTTCTGCAATTTTGCCCTAAAATAAGGGGATTTTCTGCATTTTTTGCCAAAAATAAGGGGAATTTCTGACATTTTGCTGCAAAATAAGTGAAATTTCTGCAGTTTTACCCCAAAATAAGGAAAATTTCTGCCTTTTTGCCCAAAAATTAGGGGAATTTCTGCAATTTTGCTCCAAAATACAAAGAATTTCTGCCTTTTTGCCCGAAAATAAAGGGAATGTATACCTTTATGCCATAAAAAAGCAAATTTCTTCATTTTTGCCCCAAAATAAGGGGATTTTCCACCTTTTTGACTCAAAATAAGTGCAATTTCTGCCTTTTCCCCAAAATAAACGAAATTTCTGCCTTTTTGCCCCAAAATAAGGGGAATTTCAGCCTTATTACCTCAAAATAAGGGGAATTTCTGCCTTTTTGCCCCAAAATATGGGGAATTTCTGACTTTTTGCCCCAAAATAAAAAAAATTTCTGCCTTTTTGCCCCCCCAAAAAAAATTTCTGCCTTTTTTTTCTCAAATACCTGAAATTTCTGCAATTTTGCCCCAAAATAAGGGAAATTTCTGCAATTTTGCCCCAATGTAAAGGAAATTTCTGCAATTTTGCCCCAAAATAAGGGGAATTTCTGACTGTTTGCTCCCGAAAAAGGAGATTTTCTGTCTTTTTGCCCCAAAATAAGGAGAATTTCTGCCTTTTTGCCCGAAAATTATGAGAATTTCTGCAATTTTGCTTCAAAATACAGGGAATTTCTGCCTTTTAGCCCCAAAATAAAGGGAATTTCTGCATTTTACCTCAAATTGAGAATAATTTCTGCTTGTTGCCTCAAAATAAGGGGAATTTTCTGCCTTTTTGTTTCAAAATAAGAAAAATTTCTTCAATTTTGTACCATAATAAAAGAAATTTCTGCTCTTTGCCCCAAAATAAAAGGAATTTCTGACTTTTTGCCCTGAAATAAATGAAATTTCTGCAATTTTGCCCGAAAATAAGGGAAATTTGTGCCTCTTTGCCCCAAAATAAGAAGAAGTTTTGCCTTTTGCCCCAAAATATGGGGAATTTCAGCATTTTACCTCAAAATAAGAATTTCAGCCCTTTTGCCTCAAAATAAGGAAAATTTCTGCAATTTTGCCCCAAAATAAGGGGAATTTCTTCCTTTTTGCCCCAAGATAAAGGATATTTCAGCCTTTTTACCTGAAAATAAGTGAAATTTCTGCAATTTTGCCCTCAAATAAGGGAAATTTCTGCAATTTTGCCTCAAAATAAGGTAAATTCCTGCAATTTTGCCCCAAAATAAGTGGAATTTCTGAGTTTTGTCCCAAAATAAGGAGAATTTCTGTCTTTTTTCCCCAACATATAGGGAATTTCTGCCTTTTGGCCCAACAATTAGGGGAATTTCTTCATTTTTGCTTCAAAATAAGGGGAATTTCTGCCTTTTTGTCTCTAAAGAAGTGGAATTTCTGTATTTTCCTTCCAAAACAAAGGGAATTTCTGTCTTTTTTGCCCCAAAATAAGGAAAATTTCTGACTTATTACCCTGAAATAAGTGAAATGTTTGCAATTTTACCCCAAAATAAGGGAAATTTCTGCCTTTTTGCCCCCAAATAAGGGAAATTTCAGCCTTTTTACCTCAAAATAAGGAGAATTTCTGCATTTTTGCCACAAAATATTAGGAATTTCTGCCTTTTTGCCCCAAAATAAGAAAAATTTCTGCAATTTTTACCTGAAATAAGTGAAATTTCTGCAATTTTGCCCCAAAATAAGTAAAATTTCTGCAATTTTGCTTCAAAATAAGGGAAATTTCTGGAATTTTGCCCCAAAATAAGTGGAATTTCTGAGTTTTGCCCCAAAATAAGGAGAATTTCTGTCTTTTTGCCCTAACATATAGGGAATTTCTGCCTTTTTGCCCCACAATTAGGGGAATTTCTGCCTTTTTGCCCCCAAATAAGGGGAATTTCAGCCTTTTTACCTCAAAAAGAGGGGAATTTTTGCCTTTTTCCCCAAAATATGGGTAATTTTTGTTTTTTGTTCCAAAATAAGGAAAATTTTTACAATTTTGTATCAAAATAAAATAAATTTCTGCCTTTTTGCCCCAAAATAAATGGAATTTCTGACTTTTTGCCCTGAAATAAATGAAATTCCTGCAATTATGCCCGAAAATAAGGGAAATTTGTGCCTTTTTGCCTCCAAATGAGAGGAATTTCTGCCTTTTTTCCCCAAAATATGGGGAATTTCAGACTTTTTGCACCAAAGTATGGGGAATTTTTGCCTTTTTGCCACAAAATAAGAAAAATTTCTGCAAGTCTGTAACAATATAAAAGAAATTTCTAAAATTTTGCCCCAAAATAAGGGAAATTTCTGATTTTTGCCCCAAAATAAAAAGAATTTCTCTATTTTTGCTTCACAATAAAGGGAAATTCTGCCTTTTTGCCCCAAAATTAGGGGAGTTTCTGCAATTTTGCTCCAAAATACGAGAAATTTCTGCCTTTTTACCCGAAATGAAGTGGATTTTCTGCCTTTTTGCCCCAAAATAAGGGAAATTTCTGCAATTTTATCCCAAAATAAGGGGAATTTCTGCATTTTGCCCTAAAATAAGGGGAATTTCTGCCGTTTTGCCCTGAAATATGTGAAATTTCTGCAATTTTACCCCAAAATAAGGTGAATTTCTGCCTTTTTGCCCCAAAATAATGAAAATTTCTGCCTTTTTGCCCCAAAATAAGAAAATTTTTTGCTTTTTTTCTCTGAAATAAGTGAAATTTCTGCAATTTTGCCCTAAAATAAGGGAAATTTCTGCAATTTTTCCCCATAATAAGGGAAATTTCTGCAATTTTGCCCCAAAATAAAGGGAATTTCTGTTTTTGCCCTTAAATAAGGGAGATTTCTGCAATTTTGCCCTAAAATAAGGGGATTTTCTGCCTTTTTTGCCAAAAATAAGGGGAATTTCTGACATTTTGCCGCAAAATAAGTGTAATTTCTGCAGTTTTACCCCAAAATAAGGGGAATTTCTGCCTTTTTACCCAAAAATTAGGGGAATTTCTGCCATTTTGCTCCAAAATACGGGTAATTTCTGCCTTTTTGCCCGAAAGTAAAGGGAATGTATACCTTTTTGCCTTAAAAAAACAAATTTCTTCATTTTTGCCCCCAAATAAGGGGATTTTCCACATTTTTGACTCAAAATAAGTGCAATTTCTGCCTTTTCCCTAAAATAAACGAAATTTCTGTCTTTTTGCCCCAAAAATAAGGGGAATTTCAGCATTTTTACCTCAAAATAAGGGGAATTTCTGCCTTTTTGCCCCAAAATATTGGGAATTTCTGACTTTTTGCCCCAAAATAAGAAAAATTTCTGCAATTTTGTACCAAAATAAAAAAAATTTCTGCCTTTTTGCCCCCAAATAAGGGGAATTTCAGCCTTTTTACCTCAAAATAAGGGGAATTTCTGCATTTTTGCCACAAAATATTAGGAATTTCTGCCTTTTTGCCCTAAAATATGGGGAATTTCAGGATTTTACCTCAAAATAAGGGGAATTTTAGCCTTTTTGCACCAAAATATGGGGAATTTCTGCCTTTTTGCCACAAAATAAGAAAAATTTCTGCAAGTCTGTAACAATATAAAAGAAATTTCTAAAATTTTGCCCCAAAATAAAGGAAATTTCTGATTTTTGCCCCAAAATAAAAAGAATTTCTCTATTTTTGCCCCAAAATAAAGGGAAATTCTGCCTTTTTGCCCCAAAATTAGGGGAGTTTCTGCAATTTTGCTCCAAAATACGAGAAATTTCTGCCTTTTTACCCGAAATTAAGTGGATTTTCTGCCTTTTTGCCCCCAAATAAGGGAAATTTCTGCAATTTTATCCCAAAATAAGGGAAATTTCTGCCTTTTTGCCTCAAAATAAGGGGAATTTCTGCCTTTTTGCCCCAAAATAATGGGAATTTCTGCCTTTTTGCCCCAAAATAAGAAAAATTTTTGCTTTTTTTCTCTGAAATAAGTGAAATTTCTGCAATTTTGCCCTAAAATAAGGGAAATTTCTGCAATTTTTCCCCATAATAAGGGAAATTTCTGCAATTTTGCCCCAAAATAAGGGGAATTTCTGTTTTTGCCCCCAAATAAGGGAAATTTCTGCAATTTTGCCCTAAAATAAGGGGATTTTCTGCCTTTTTTGCCAAAAATAAGGGGAATTTCTGACATTTTGCCGCAAAATAAGTGAAATTTCTGCAGTTTTACCCCAAAATAAGGAAAATTTCTGCCTTTTTGCCCAAAAATTAGGGGAATTTCTGCAATTTTGCTCCAAAATACAAAGAATTTCTGCCTTTTTGCCCGAAAATAAAGGGAATGTATACCTTTTTGCCATAAAAAAGCAAATTTCTTCATTTTTGCCACAAAATAAAAGAATTTTCCACCTTTTTGACTCAAAATAAGTGCAATTTCTGCCTTTTCCCCAAAATAAACAAAATTTCTGTATTTTTGCCCCCAAATAAGGGGAATTTCAGCCTTATTACCTCAAAATAAGGGGAATTTCTGCCTTTTTGCCCCAAAATAAGAAAATTTTTTGCTTTTTTTCTCTGAAATAAGTGAAATTTCTGCAATTTTGCCCTAAAATAAGGGAAATTTCTGCCATTTTTCCCCATAATAAGGGAAATTTCTGCAATTTTGCCCCAAAATAAAGGGAATTTCTGTTTTTGCCCCGAAATAAGGGAGATTTCTGCAATTTTGCCCTAAAATAAGGGGATTTTCTGCCTTTTTTGCCGAAAATAAGAGGAATTTCTGACATTTTGCCACAAAATAAGTGTAATTTCTGCAGTTTTACCCCAAAATAAGGGGAATTTCTGCCTTTTTACCCAAAAATTATGGGAATTTCTGCAATTTTGCTCCAAAATACGGGTAATTTCTGCCTTTTTGCCCGAAAATAAAGGGAATGTATACCTTTTTGCCATAAAAAAGCAAATTTCTTCATTTTTGCCCCAAAATAAGGGGATTTTCCACCTTTTTGACTCAAAATAAGTGCAATTTCTGCCTTTTCCCCAAAATAAACGAAATTTCTGTCTTTTTGCCCCAAAATAAGGGGAATTTCAGCCTTTTTACCTCAAAATAAGGGGAATTTCTGCCTTTTTGCCCCAAAATATTGGGAATTTCTGACTTTTTGCCCCAAAATAAGAAAAATTTCTGCAATTTTGTACCAAAATAAAAAAAATTTCTGCCTTTTTGCCCCCCAAATAAGGGGAATTTCAGCCTTTTTACCTCAAAATAAGGGGAATTTCTGCATTTTTGCCACAAAATATTAGGAATTTCTGCCCTTTTGCCCCAAAATATGGGGAATTTCAGGATTTTACCTCAAAATAAGGGGAATTTCAGCCTTTTTGCACCAAAATATGGGGAATTTCTGCCTTTTTGCCACAAAATAAGAAAAATTTCTCAAGTCTGTAACAATATAAAAGAAATTTCTAAAATTTTGCCCCAAAATAAAGGAAATTTCTGATTTTTGCCCCAAAATAAAAAGAATTTCTCTATTTTTGCCCCAAAATAAAGGGAAATTCTGCCTTTTTGCCCCAAAATTAGGGGAGTTTCTGCAATTTGGCTCCAAAATACGAGAAATTTCTTCCTTTTTACCCGAAATTAAGTGGATTTCCTGCCTTTTTGCCCCCAAATAAGGGAAATTTCTGCAATTTTATCCCAAAATAAGGGAAATTTCTTCCTTTTTGCCCCAAAATAAGGGGAATTTCTGCCGTTTTGCCCTGAAATATGTAAAATTTCTGCAATTTTACCCCAAAATAAGGTGAATTTCTGCCTTTTTGCCCCAAAATAATGGGAATTTCTGCCTTTTTGCCCCAAAATAAGAAAAATTTTTGCTTTTTTTCTCTGAAATAAGTGAAATTTCTGCAATTTTGCCCTAAAATAAGGGAAATTTCTGCAATTTTTCCCCATAATAAGGGAAATTTCTGCAATTTTGCCCCAAAATAAGGGGAATTTCTGTTTTTGCCCCCAAATAAGGGAAATTTCTGCAATTTTGCCCTAAAATAAGGGGATTTTCTGCCTTTTTTGCCAAAAATAAGGGGAATTTCTGACATTTTGCCGAAAAAAAAGTGAAATTTCTGAAGTTTTACCCCAAAATAAAAAAAAATTTCTGCCTTTTTGCCCAAAAATTAGGGGAATTTCGGCAATTTTGCTCCAAAATACAAAGAATTTCTGCCTTTTTGCCCGAAAATAAAGGGAATGTATACCTTTTTGCCATAAAAAAGCAAATTTCTTCATTTTTGCCCCAAAATAAGGGGATTTTCCACCTTTTTGACTCAAAATAAGTGCAATTTCTGACTTTTCCCCAAAATAAACAAAATTTCTGCATTTTTGCCCCCAAGTAAGAGGAATTTCAGCCTTATTACCTCAAAATAAGGGGAATTTCTTCATTTTTGCCCCAAAATATGGGGAATTTCTGACTTTTTGCCCCAAAATAAGAAAAATTTCTGCCATTTTGTACCAAAATAAAAAAAATTTCTGCCTTTTTGCCCCCCCCGAAAAAATTTCTGCCTTTTTTCCCTGAAATACGTGAAATTTCTGAAATTTTGCCCCAAAATAAGGGAAATTTCTGCAATTTTGCCCCAAAATAAGGGGAATTTCTGATTGTTTGCTCCCAAAAAAGGAGATTTTCTGTCTTTTTGCCCCAAAATAAGGAGAATTTCTGCCTTTTTGCCCGAAAATTATGAGAATTTTTGCAATTTTGCTTCAAAATACAGAGAATTTCTGCCTTTTAGCCCCAAAAATAAGGGAATTTCTGCATTTTACCTCAAATTGAGAATAATTTCTGCCTTTTGCCTCAAAATAAGGGGAATTTTCTGCCTTTTTGTTTCAAAATAAGAAAAATTTCTTCAATTTTGTACCATAATAAAAGAAATTTCTGCTCTTTGCCCCAAAATAAAAGGAATTTCTGACTTTTTGCCCTGAAATAAATGAAATTTCTGCAATTTTACCCAAAAATAAGGGGAATTTCTGTTTTTGGCCCCAAAATTAGGGAATTTCTGTTTTTCGCCCCAAAATAAGGCTAATTTCTCACTTTTTGCCCTGAAATAATTGAAATTTCTGCAATTTTGCCCCAAAATAATAGGAATTTCTGCCTTTTTGCCGAAAATAAGGGGAAATTCAGCATTTTACCTCCAAATAAGGGGAATTTCTGCCTTTTTGCCACAAAATATGGGGAATTTCTGCCCTATTGCCTTTAAATAAGGAAAATTTCTGCTTTTCTGCCCCAATTAACGGGAATTTCTGCCTTTTTGCCACAAAGTAAAGGGAATTTCTGCCTTTTTTTCCCCAAAATTACAGGAATTTCAGCCTTTTTACCTCAAAATAAGGGGAATTTCTGCCTTTTTGCCCAAAATATGGGTAATTTTTGCTTTTTGTTCCAAAATAAGGAAAATTTCTACAATTTTGTATCAAAATAAAAGAAATTTCTGCCTTTTTTCCCCAAAATAAATGGAATTTCTGACTTTTTGCCCTGAAATAAATGAAATTCCTGCAATTATGCCCGAAAATAAGGGAAATTTGTGCCTTTTTGCCCCCAAATGAGAGGAATTTCTGCCTTTTTTCCCCAAAATATGGGGAATTTCAGCCTTTTTGCACCAAAGTATGGGGAATTTCTGCCTTTTTGCCACAAAATAAGAAAAATTTCTGCAAGTCTGTAACAATATAAAAGAAATTTCTAAAATTTTGCGCCAAAATAAGGGAAATTTCTGATTTTTGCCCCAAAATAAAAAGAATTTCTCTATTTTTGCCCCACAATAAAGGGAAATTCTGCATTTTTGCCCCAAAATTAGGGGAGTTTCTGCAATTTTGCTCCAAAATACGAGAAATTTCTGCCTTTTTACCCGAAATTAAGTGGATTTTCTTCCTTTTTGCCCCCAAATAAGGGAAATTTCTGCAATTTTTCCCCATAATAAGGGAAATTTCTGCAATTTTGCCCCAAAATAAAGGGAATTTTTGTTTTTGCCCCCAAATAAGGGAGATTTCTGCAATTTTGCCCTAAAATAAGGGGATTTTCTGCCTTTTTTACCTTCAAATAAGGGGAATTTCTGCCCTATTGCCCTTAAATAAGGAAAATTTCTGCTTTTCTGCCCCTATTAACGGGAATTTCTGCCTTTTTGCCACAAAGTAAAGGGAATTTCTGCCTTTATGCCCCAAAATAACGGGAATTTCAGCCTTTTTACCTCAAAATAAAAGGAATTTCTGCCTTTTTCCCCAAAATATGGGTAATTTTTGCCTTTTTGTTCCAAAATAAGGAAAATTTCTACAATTTTGTATCAAAATAAAAGAAATTTCTGTTTTTCCCCGAAAATAAAAGGAATTTCTGACTTTTTGCCCTGAAATAAATGAAATTCCTGCAATTATGCCCGAAAATAAGGGAAATTTGTGCCTTTTTGCCCCCAAATGAGGGGAATTTCTGCCTTTTTGCCCGAAAATATGGGGAATTTCAGGATTTTACCTCAAAATATGGGGAATTTCTGCCTTTTTGCCACAAAATAAGAAAAATTTCTGCAAGTCTGTAACAATATAAAAGAAATTTCTAAAATTTTGCCCCAAAATAAAGGAAATTTCTGATTTTTGCCCCAAAATAAAAAGAATTTCTCTATTTTTGCCCCAAAATAAAGGGAAATTCTGCCTTTTTGCCCCAAAATTAGGGGAGTTTCTGCAATTTTGCTCCAAAATACGAGAAATTTCTGCCTTTTTACCCGAAATTAAGTGGATTTTCTGCCTTTTTGCCTCCAAATAAGGGAAATTTCTGCAATTTTATCCCAAAATAAGGGAAATTTCTGCCTTTTTGCCCCAAAATAAGGGGAATTTCTGCCGTTTTGCCCTGAAATATGTGAAATTTCTGCAATTTTACCCCAAAATAAGGTGAATTTCTGCCTTTTTGCCCCAAAATAATGGGAATTTCTGCCTTTTTGCCCCAAAATAAGAAAAATTTTTGCTTTTTTTCTCTGAAATAAGTGAAATTTCTGCAATTTTGCCCTAAAATTAGGGAAATTTCTGCAATTTTTCCCCATAATAAGGGAAATTTCTGCAATTTTGCCCCAAAATAATGGGAATTTCTGTTTTTTTCCCCAAATAAGGGAAATTTCTGCAATTTTGCCCTAAAATAAGGGGATTTTCTGTATTTTTTGCCAAAAATAAGGGGAATTTCTGACATTTTGCCGCAAAATAAGTGAAATTTCTGCAGTTTTACCCCAAAATAAGGAAAATTTCTGCCTTTTTGCCCAAAAATTAGGGGAATTTCTGCAATTTTGCTCCAAAATACAAAGAATTTCTGCCTTTTTGCCCGAAAATAAAGGGAATGTATACCTTTTTGCCATAAAAAAGCAAATTTCTTCATTTTTGCCCCAAAATAAGGGGATTTTCCACCTTTTTGACTCAAAATAAGTGCAATTTCTGCCTTTTCCTCAAAATAAACGAAATTTCTGCCTTTTTGCCCCAAAATAAGGGGAATTTCAGCCTTATTACCTCAAAATAAGGGGAATTTCTGCCTTTTTGCCCCAAAATATGGGGAATTTCTGACTTTTTGCCCCAAAATAAGAAAAATTTCTGCCATTTTGTACCAAAATAAAAAAAATTTCTGCCTTTTTGCCCCCCCAAAAAAAATTTCTGCCTTTTTTTCTCAAATACCTGAAATTTCTGCAATTTTGCCCCAAAATAAGGGAAATTTCTGCAATTTTGCCCCAAAATAAGGGGAATTTCTGACTGTTTGCTCCCGAAAAAGGAGATTTTCTGTCTTTTTGCCCCAAAATAAGGAGAATTTCTGCCTTTTTGCCCGAAAATTATGAGAATTTCTGCAATTTTGCTTCAAAATACAGGGAATTTCTGCCTTTTAGCCCCAAAATAAAGGGAATTTCTGCATTTTACCTCAAATTGAGAATAATTTCTGCCTTTTGCCTCAAAATAAGGGGAATTTTCTGCCTTTTTGTTTCAAAATAAGAAAAATTTCTTCAATTTTGTACCATAATAAAAGAAATTTCTGCTCTTTGCCCCAAAATAAAAAAAATTTCTGACTTTTTGCCCTGAAATAAATGAAATTTCTGCAATTTTGCCCGAAAATAAGGGAAATTTGTGCCTCTTTGCCCCAAAATAAGAAGAAGTTTTGCCTTTTGCCCCAAAATATGGGGAATTTCAGCATTTTACCTCAAAATAAGAATTTCAGCCCTTTTGCCCCAAAATAAGGAAAATTTCTGCAATTTTGCCCCAAAATAAGGGGAATTTCTTCTTTTTTGCCCCAAAATAAAGGATATTACAGCCTTTTTACCTGAAAATAAGTGAAATTTCTGCAATTTTGCCCCAAATAAGGGAAATTTCTGCAATTTTGCCTCAAAATAAGGTAAATTCCTGCAATTTTGCCCCAAAATAAGTGGAATTTCTGAGTTTTGTCCCAAAATAAGGAGAATTTCTGTCTTTTTGCCCCAACATATAGGGAATTTCTGCATTTTGGCCCAACAATTAGGGGATTTTCTTCATTTTTGCTTCAAAATAAGGGGAATTTCTGCCTATTTGTCTCTAAAGATGTGGAATTTCTGTATTTTCCTTCCAAAACAAAGGGAATTTCTGTCTTTTTTGCCCCAAAATAAGGAAAATTTCTGACTTATTACCCTGAAATAAGTGAAATGTTTGCAATTTTGCCCCAAAATTAGGGAAATTTCTGCCTTTTTGCCCCCAAATAAGGGGAATTTCAACCTTTTTACCTCAAAATAAGGGGAATTTCTGCATTTTTGCCACAAAATATTAGGAATTTCTGCCTTTTTGCCCCAAAATAAGAAAAATTTCTGCCATTTTATCTGAAATAAGTGAAATTTCTGCAATTTTGCCCCAAAATAAGTAAAATTTCTGCAATTTTGCCCCAAAATAAGGGAAATTTCTGGAATTTTGCCCCAAAATAAGTGGAATTTCTGAGTTTTGCCCCAAAATAAGGAGAATTTCTGTCTTTTTGCCCCAACATATAGGGAATTTCTGCCTTTTTGCCCCACAATTAGGGGATTTTCTTCAATTCTGCTCCAAAATACGGGGAATTTCTGCTTTTTTTGCCCGAAAATAAGGGGAATGTATACCTTTTGCCACAAAAAAGAGAAATTTCTTCATTTTTGCCCCAAAATAAGAGCAATTTCTGCCTTCTTACCTCAAAATAAGTGAAATTTCTGCCTTTTTACCTAAAAATGAACGGAATTTCTGTCTTTTTGCCCCAAAATAAAAGGAATTTTTGAATTTTGCCCTGAAATAAGTGAAATTTCTGCAATTTTGCCCCAAAATAAGGGAAATTTCTGCCTTTTTGCCACAAAATAAAGGGAATTTCTGTATTTTTGCCCCAAAATAAGGGGAATTTCAGCATTTTACCTCATAATAAGGCAAATCTCTGCCTTTTTGCCCCAAAATATGGGGAATTTCTTCATTTTTGCCCCAAAATAAAGAAAATTTCTGCAATTTTGTACCAAAATAAAAGAAATTTCTGCCTTTTTGCCCCAAAATAAGAGAAATTTCTGCACTTTTTCCCTGAAATAAGTGAAATTTCTGCAATTTTGCCCCAAAATAAGGGAAATTTCTGCAATTTTGCCCCAAAATAAAGAAAATTTCTGCAATTTTGTACCAAAATAAAAGAAATTTCTGCCTTTTTGCCCCAAAATAAGAGAAATTTCTGCACTTTTTCCCTGAAATAAGTGAAATTTCTGCAATTTTGCCCCAAAATAAGAAATTTCTGCAATTTTGCCCCAAAATAAAGAAAATTTCTGCAATTTTACCCCAAAAGAAGGGGAATTTCTGACTTTTTGCCCTGAAATAAGGAGAATTTCTGTCTTTTTGTTCCAAAATAATGTGAATTTCTGCATTTTCCTTCAAAATTAGGGAAATATGTGCAATTTTGCTTCAAAATATGGGGAAATCTGCCTTATTGCACAAAAATAAAGGGAATTTCTCCATTTTTGCACCAATATAAGGGGAATTTCTGAAATTTAGCTTTAAAATACGGGGAATTTCTGCGTTATTGTCCGAAATAAAGTGGAATTTCTGCCTTTTTGCCCTGAAATATTTGAAATTTCTGCAATTTTACCCCAAAATAAGGGGAATTTCTGTTTTTGGCCCCAAAATTAAGGGAATTTCTGCTTTTTGCCCCAAAATAAGGCAAATATCTGACTTTTTGCCCAGAAATAATTGAAATTTCTGCAATTGTGCCCCAAAATAATAGGAATTTCTGCCTTTTTGCCGAAAATAAAAGGAATTTCAGCATTTTACCTTCAAATAAGGGGAATTTCTGCCTTTTTGCCACAAAATAAGGGGAATTTCTGCCCTATTGCCCTTAAATAAGGAAAATTTCTGCTTTTCTGCCCCAATTAACGGGAATTTCTGCCTTTTTGCCACAAAGTAAAGGGAATTTCTGCCTTTTTGCCCCAAAATAACGGGAATTTCAGCCTTTTTACCTCAAAATAAGGGGAATTTCCGCCTTTTTCCCCAAAATATGGGTAATTTTTGCCTTTTTGTTCCAAAATAAGGAAAATTTCTACAATTTTGTATCAAAATAAAAGAAATTTCTGTTTTTGCCCCAAAATAAAAGGAATTTCTGACTTTTTGCCCTGAAATAAATGAAATTCCTGCAATTATGCCCGAAAATAAGGGAAATTTGGGCCTTTTTGCCCCCAAATGAGGGGAATTTCTGCCTTTTTGCCCCAAAATAAAGGGAATTTCTGCATTTTACCTCAAATTGAGAATAATTTCTGCCTTTTGCCTCAAAATAAGGGGAATTTTCTGCCTTTTTGTTTCAAAATAAGAAAAATTTCTTCAATTTTGTACCATAATAAAAGAAATTTCTGCTCTTTGCCCCAAAATAAAAGGAATTTCTGACTTTTTGCCCTGAAATAAATGAAATTTCTGCAATTTTGCCCGAAAATAAGGGAAATTTGTGCCTCTTTGCCCCAAAATAAGAAGAAGTTTTGCCTTTTGCCCCAAAATATAAGGAATTTCGGCATTTTACCTCAAAATAAGAATTTCACCCCTTTTGCCCCAAAATAAGGAAAATTTCTGCAATTTTGCCCCAAAATAAGGGGAATTTCTTCCTTTTTGCCCCAAAATAAAGGATATTTCAGCCTTTTTACCTGAAAATAAGTGAAATTTCTGCAATTTTGCCCTCAAGTAAGGGAAATTTCTGCAATTTTGCCTCAAAATAAGGTAAATTCCTGCAATTTTGCCCCAAAATAAGTGGAATTTCTGAGTTTTGTCCCAAAATAAGGAGAATTTCTGTCTTTTTTCCCCAACATATAGGGAATTTCTGCCTTTTGGCCCAACAATTAGGGGAATTTCTTCATTTTTGCTTCAAAATAAGGGGAATTTCTGCCTTTTTGTCTCTAAAGAAGTGGAATTTCTGTATTTTCCTTCCAAAACAAAGGGAATTTCTGTCTTTTTTGCCCCAAAATAAGGAAAATTTCTGACTTATTACCCTGAAATAAGTGAAATGTTTGCACTTTTGCCCCAAAATTAGGGAAATTTCTGCCTTTTTGCCCCCAAATAAGGGGAATTTCAGCCTTTTTACCTCAAAATAAGGGGAATTTCTGCATTTTTGCCACAAAATATTAGGAATTTCTGCCTTTTTGCCCCAAAATAAGAAAGATTTCTGCCATTTTTACCTGAAATAAGTGAAATTTCTGCAATTTTGCCCCAAAATAAGTAAAATTTCTGCAATTTTGCCCCAAAATAAGGGAAATTTCTGGAAATTTGCCCCAAAATAAGTGGAATTTCTGAGTTTTGCCCCAAAATAAGGAGAATTTCTGTCTTTTTGCCCCAACATATAGGGAATTTCTGCCTTTTTGCCCCACAATTAGGGGATTTTCTTCAATTCTGCTCCAAAATACGGGGAATTTCTGCCTTTTTGCCACAAAATAAGAAAAATTTCTGCAAGTCTGTAACAATATAAAAGAAATTTCTAAAATTTTGCCCCAAAATAAAGGAAATTTCTGATTTTTGCCCCAAAATAAAAAGAATTTCTCTATTTTTGCCCCAAAATAAAGGGAAATTCTGCCTTTTTGCCCCAAAATTAGGGGAGTTTCTGCAATTTTGCTCCAAAATACGAGAAATTTCTGCCTTTTTACCTGAAATTAAGTGGATTTTCTGCCTTTTTGCCCCCAAATAAGGGAAATTTCTGCAATTTTATCCCAAAATAAGGGAAATTTCTGCCTTTTTGCCCCAAAATAAGAGGAATTTCTGCCGTTTTGCCCTGAAATATGTGAAATTTCTGCAATTTTACCCCAAAATAAGGTGAATTTCTGCCTTTTTGCCCCAATATAATGGGAATTTCTGCCTTTTTGCCCCAAAATAAGAAAAATTTTTGCTTTTTTTCTCTGAAATAAGTGAAATTTCTGCAATTTTGCCCTAAAATAAGGGAAATTTCTGCAATTTTTCCCCATAATAAGGGAAATTTCTGCAATTTTGCCCCAAAATAAGGGGAATTTCTGTTTTTGTCCCCAAATAAGGGAAATTTCTGCAATTTTGCCCTAAAATAAGGGGATTTTCTGCATTTTTTGCCAAAAATAAGAGGAATTTCTGACATTTTGCTGCAAAATAAGTGAAATTTCTGCAGTTTTACCACAAAATAAGGAAAATTTCTGCCTTTTTGCCCAAAAATTAGGGGAATTTCTGCAATTTTGCTCCAAAATACAAAGAATTTCTGCCTTTTTGCCCGAAAATAAAGGGAATGTATACCTTTATGCCATAAAAAAGCAAATTTCTTCATTTTTGCCCCAAAATAAGGGGATTTTCCACCTTTTTGACTCAAAATAAGTGCAATTTCTGCCTTTTCCCCAAAATAAACGAAATTTCTGCCTTTTTGCCCCAAAATAAGGGGAATTTCAGCCTTATTACCTCAAAATAAGGGGAATTTCTGCCTTTTTGCCCCAAAATATGGGGAATTTCTGACTTTTTGCCCCAAAATAAAAAAAATTTCTGCCTTTTTGCCCCCCCAAAAAAAATTTCTGCCTTTTTTTTCTCAAATACCTGAAATTTCTGCAATTTTGCCCCAAAATAAGGGAAATTTCTGCAATTTTGCCCCAATGTAAAGGAAATTTCTGCAATTTTGCCCCAAAATAAGGGGAATTTCTGACTGTTTGCTCCCGAAAAAGGAGATTTTCTGTCTTTTTGCCCCAAAATAAGGAGAATTTCTGCCTTTTTGCCCGAAAATTAAGAGAATTTCTGCAATTTTGCTTCAAAATACAGGGAATTTCTGCCTTTTAGCCCCAAAATAAAGGGAATTTCTGCATTTTACCTCAAATTGAGAATAATTTCTGCTTTTTGCCTCAAAATAAGGGGAATTTTCTGCCTTTTTGTTTCAAAATAAGAAAAATTTCTTCAATTTTGTACCATAATAAAAGAAATTTCTGCTCTTTGCCCCAAAATAAAAGGAATTTCTGACTTTTTGCCCTGAAATAAATGAAATTTCTGCAATTTTGCCCGAAAATAAGGGAAATTTGTGCCTCTTTGCCCCAAAATAAGAAGAAGTTTTGCCTTTTGCCCCAAAATATGGGGAATTTCAGCATTTTACCTCAAAATAAGAATTTCAGCCCTTTTGCCCCAAAATAAGGAAAATTTCTGCAATTTTGCCCCAAAATAAGGGGAATTTCTTCCTTTTTGCCCCAAGATAAAGGATATTTCAGCCTTTTTACCTGAAAATAAGTGAAATTTCTGCAATTTTGCCCTCAAATAAGGGAAATTTCTGCAATTTTGCCTCAAAATAAGGTAAATTCATGCAATTTTGCCCCAAAATAAGTGGAATTTCTGAGTTTTGTCCCAAAATAAGGAGAATTTCTGTCTTTTTTCCCCAACATATAGGGAATTTCTGCCTTTTGGCCCAACAATTAGGGGAATTTCTTCATTTTTGCTTCAAAATAAGGGGAATTTCTGCCTTTTTGTCTCTAAAGAAGTGGAATTTCTGTATTTTCCTTCCAAAACAAAGGGAATTTCTGTCTTTTTTGCCCCAAAATAAGGAAAATTTCTGACTTATTACCCTGAAATAAGTGAAATGTTTGCAATTTTACCCCAAAATAAGGGAAATTTCTGCCTTTTTGCCCCCAAATAAGGGAAATTTCAGCCTTTTTACCTCAAAATAAGGAGAATTTCTGCATTTTTGCCACAAAATATTAGGAATTTCTGCCTTTTTGCCCCAAAATAAGAAAAATTTCTGCCATTTTTACCTGAAATAAGTGAAATTTCTGCAATTTTGCCCCAAAATAAGTAAAATTTCTGCAATTTTGCCCCAAAACAAGGGAAATTTCTGGAATTTTGCCTCAAAATAAGTGGAATTTCTGAGTTTTGCCCCAAAATAAGGAGAATTTCTGTCTTTTTGCCCCCAACATATAGGGAATTTCTGCCTTTTTGCCCCACAATTAGGGGATTTTCTTCAATTCTGCTCCAAAATAGGGGGAATTTCTGCTTTTTTGCCCGAAAATAAGGGAAATGTATACCTTTTGCCACAAAAAAGAGAAATTTCTTCATTTTTGCCCCAAAATAAGAGGAATTTCTGCCTTCTTACCTCAAAATAAGTGAAATTTCTGCCTTTTTACCCAAAATAAACGAAATTTCTGTCTTTTTGCCCCAAAATAAAA
Organism: Micromys minutus; assembly: GCF_963924665.1. Taxonomy (NCBI): domain Eukaryota; kingdom Metazoa; phylum Chordata; class Mammalia; order Rodentia; family Muridae; genus Micromys; species Micromys minutus. The sequence goes on along the minus strand of NW_027667373.1, from coordinate 172,273 downwards.
GGAATTTTTGAATTTTGCCCTGAAATAAGTGAAATTTCTGCAATTTTGCCCCAAAATAAGGGAAATTTCTGCCTTTTTGCCACAAAATAAAGGGAATTTCTGTCTTTTTGCCTCAAAATAAGGGGAATTTCAGCATTTTACCTCATAATAAGGGGAATCTCTGCTTTTTTGCCCCAAAATATGGGGAATTTCTGCATTTTCCCCAAAATAAAGAAAATTTCTGCAATTTTGTACCAAAATAAAAGAAATTTCTGCCTTTTTTCCCCAAAATAAGAGAAATTTCTGTGCTTTTTCCCTGAAATAAGTGAAATTTCTGCAATTTTGCCCCAAAATAAGGGAAATTTCTGCAATTTTGCCCGAAAATAAAGGAAATTTCTGCAATTTTGCCCCAAAATAAGGGGAATTTATGACTTTTTGCCCTGAAATAAGGAGAATTTCTGTCTTTTTGTTCCAAAATAATGTGAATTTCTGCATTTTCCCTCAAAATTAGGGGATAATGTGCAATTTTGCTTCAAAATACGGGGAAATCTGCCTTATTGCACAAAAATAGAGGGAATTTCTGCATTTTTGCACCAATATAAGGGGAATTTCTGAAATTTAGCTTTAAAATACGGGGAATTTCTGCGTTATTGTCCGAAATAAAGTGGAATTTCTGCCTTTTTGCCCTGAAATATTTGAAATTTCTGCAATTTTACCCCAAAATAATGGGAATTTCTGTTTTTGGCCCCAAAATTAGGGAATTTCTGTTTTTCGCCCCAAAATAAGGCTAATTTCTGACTTTTTGCCCTGAAATAATTGAAATTTCTGCAATTTTGCCCCAAAATAATAGGAATTTCTGCCTTTTTGCCGAAAATAAGGGGAAATTCAGCATTTTACCTCCAAATAAGGGGAATTTCTGCCTTTTTGCCACAAAATATGGGGAATTTCTGCCCTATTGCCTTTAAATAAGGAAAATTTCTGCTTTTCTGCCCCAATTAACGGGAATTTCTGCCTTTTTGCCACAAAGTAAAGGGAATTTCTGCCTTTTTTTCCCCAAAATTACAGCAATTTCAGCCTTTTTACCTCAAAATAAGGGGAATTTCTGCCTTTTTGCCCAAAATATGGGTAATTTTTGCATTTTGTTCCAAAATAAGGAAAATTTCTACAATTTTGTATCAAAATAATAGAAATTTCTGCCTTTTTTCCCCAAAATAAATGGAATTTCTGACTTTTTGCCCTGAAATAAATGAAATTCCTGCAATTATGCCCGAAAATAAGGGAAATTTGTGCCTTTTTGCCCCCAAATGAGAGGATTTTCTGCCTTTTTTCCCCAAAATATGGGGAATTTCAGCCTTTTTGCACCAAAGTATGGGGAATTTCTGCCTTTTTGCCACAAAATAAGAAAAGTTTCTGCAAGTCTGTAACAATATAAAAGAAATTTCTAAAATTTTGCCCCAAAATAAGGGAAATTTCTGATTTTTGCCCCAAAATAAAAAGAATTTCTCTATTTTTGCCCCACAATAAAGGGAAATTCTGCCTTTTTGCCCGAAAATTAGGGGAGTTTCTGCAATTTTGCTCCAAAATACGAGAAATTTCTGCCTTTTTACCCGAAATTAAGTGGATTTTCTGCCTTTTTGCCCCCAAACTAGGGAAATTTCTGCAATTTTTCCCCATAATAAGGGAAATTTCTGCAATTTTGCCCCAAAATAAAAAGAATTTCTATTTTTGCCCCCAAATAAGGGAGATTTCTGCAATTTTGCCCTAAAATAAGGGGATTTTCTGCATTTTTTGCCGAAAATAAGGGGAATTTCTGACATTTTGCCGCAAAATAAGTGAAATTTCTGCAGTTTTACCCCAAAATAAGGGGAATTTCTGCCTTTTTACCCAAAAATTAGGGGTATTTCTGCAATTTTGCTCCAAAATACAAAGAATTTCTGCCTTTTTGCCCGAAAATAAAGGGAATGTATAACTTTTTGCCATAAAAAAGCAAATTTCTTCATTTTTGCCCCAAAATAAGGGAATTTTCCACCTTTTTGACTCAAAATAAGTGCAATTTCTGCCTTTTCCCCAAAATAAACGAAATTTCTGCCTTTTTGCCCCAAAATAAGGGGAATTTCAGCCTTATTACCTAAAAATAAGGGGAATTTCTGCCTTTTTGCCCCAAAATATGGGGAATTTCTGACTTTTTGCCCCAAAATAAGAAAAATTTCTGCAATTTTGTACCAAAATAAAAAAATTTCTGCCTTCTTGCCCCCAAATAAGGGGAATTTTGGCCTTTTTACCTCAAAATAAGGGGAATTTCTGCATTTTTGCCACAAAATATTAGGAATTTCTGCCTTTTTGCCCCAAAATATGGGGAATTTCAGGATTTTACCTCAAAATAAGGAGAATTTCAGCATTTTGCACCAAAATATGGGGAATTTCTGCCTTTTTGCCACAAAATAAGAAAAATTTCTGCAAGTCTGTAACAATATAAAAGAAATTTCTAAAATTTTGCCCCAAAATAAAGGAAATTTCTGATTTTTGCCCCAAAATAAAAAGAATTTCTCTATTTTTGCCCCAAAATAAAGGGAAATTCTGCCTTTTTGCCCCAAAATTAGGGGAGTTTCTGCAATTTTGCTCCAAAATATGAGAAATTTCTGCCTTTTTACCCGAAATTAAGTGGATTTTTTGCCTTTTTGCCCCCAAATAAGGGAAATTTCTGCAATTTTATCCCAAAATAAGGGAAATTTCTGCCTTTTTGCCCCAAAATAAGGGGAATTTCTGCCGTTTTGCCCTGAAATATGTGAAATTTCTGCAATTTTACCCCAAAATAAGGTGAATTTCTGCCTTTTATCCTCAAAATAATGGGAATTTCTGCCTTTTTGCCCCAAAATAAGAAAAATTTTTGTTTTTTTCTCTGAAATAAGTGAAATTTCTGCAATTTTGCCCTAAAATAAGGGAAATTTCTGCAATTTTTCCCCATAATAAGGGAAATTTCTGCAATTTTGCCCCAAAATAAGGGGAATTTCTGTTTTTGCCCCCAAATAAAAGAAATTTCTGCAATTTTGCCCTAAAATAAGGGGATTTTCTGCATTTTTTGCCAAAAATAAGGGGAATTTCTGACATTTGGCCGCAAAATAAGTGAAATTTCTGCAGTTTTACCCCAAAATAAAAAAAATTTCTGCCTTTTTGCCCAAAAATTAGGGGAATTTCTGCAATTTTGCTCCAAAATACAAAGAATTTCTGCCTTTTTGCCCGAAAATAAAGGGAATGTATACCTTTTTGCCATAAAAAAGCAAATTTCTTCATTTTTGCCCCAAAATAAGGGAATTTTCCACCTTTTTGACTCAAAATAAGTGCAATTTCTGCCTTTTCCCCAAAATAAACGAAATTTCTGTCTTTTTGCCCCAAAATAAGGGGAATTTCAGCCTTATTACCTCAAAATAAGGGGAATTTCTGCATTTTTGCCCCAAAATATGGGGAATTTCTGACTTTTTGCCCCAAAATAAGAAAAATTTCTGCAATTTTGTACCAAAATAAAAAAAATTTCTCTTTTTTTGCCCCCCAAAAAAAATTTCTGCCTTTTTCCCCTGAAATACGTGAAATTTCTGCAATTTTGCCCCAAAATAAGGGAAATTTCTGCAATTTTGCCCCAAAATAATGGGAATTTCTGACTGTTTGCTCCCGAAAAAGGAGATTTTCTGTCTTTTTGCCCCAAAATAAGGAGAATTTCTGCCTTTTTGCCCGAAAATTATGAGAATTTCTGCAATTTTGCTTCAAAATACAGGGAATTTCTCCCTTTTAGCCCCAAAATAAAGGGAATTTCTGCATTTTACCTCAAATTGAGAATAATTTCTGCTTTTTGCCTCAAAATAAGGGGAATTTTCTGCCTTTTTGTTGCAAAATAAGAAAAATTTCTTCAATTTTGTACCATAATAAAAGAAATTTCTGCTCTTTGCCCCAAAATAAAAGGAATTTCTGAGTTTTTGCCCTGAAATAAATGAAATTTCTGCAATTTTTCCCGAAAATAAGGGAAATTTGTGCCTCTTTGCCCTAAAATAAGAAGAAGTTTTGCCTTTTGCCCCAAAATATGGGGAATTTCAGCATTTTACCTCAAAATAAGAATTTCAGCCTTTTTGCCCCAAAATAAGGAAAATTTCTGCAATTTTGCCCCAAAATAAGGGGAATTTCTTCCTTTTTGCCTCAAAATAAAGGATATTTCAGCCTTTTTACCTGAAAATAAGTGAAATTTCTGCAATTTTTCCCTCAAATAAGGGAAATTTCTGCAATTTTGCCTCAAAATAAGGTAAATTCCTGCAATTTTGCCCCAAAATAAGTGGAATTTCTGAGTTTTGTCCCAAAATAAGGAGAATTTCTGTCTTTTTTCCCCAACATATAGGGAATTTCTGCCTTTTGGCCCAACAATTAGGGGAATTTCTTCATTTTTGCTTCAAAATAAGGGGAATTTCTGCCTTTTTGTCTCTAAAGAAGTGGAATTTCTGTATTTTCCTTCCAAAACAAAGGGAATTTCTGTCTTTTTTGCCCCAAAATAAGGAAAATTTCTGACTTATTACCCTGAAATAAGTGAAATGTTTGCAATTTTACCCCAAAATAAGGGAAATTTCTGCCTTTTTGCCCCCAAATAAGGGAAATTTCAGCCTTTTTACCTCAAAATAAGGAGAATTTCTGCATTTTTGCCACAAAATATTAGGAATTTCTGCCTTTTTGCCCCAAAATAAGAAAAATTTCTGCAATTTTTACCTGAAATAAGTGAAATTTCTGCAATTTTGCCCCAAAATAAGTAAAATTTCTGCAATTTTGCTTCAAAATAAGAAAAATTTCTGGAATTTTGCCCCAAAATAAGTGGAATTTCTGAGTTTTGCCCCAAAATAAGGAGAATTTCTGTCTTTTTGCCCCCAACATATAGGGAATTTCTGCCTTTTTGCCCCACAATTAGGGGATTTTCTTCAATTCTGCTCCAAAATAGGGGGAATTTCTGCTTTTTTGCCCGAAAATAAGGGAAATGTATACCTTTTGCCACAAAAAAGAGAAATTTCTTCATTTTTGCCCCAAAATAAGAGGAATTTCTGCCTTCTTACCTCAAAATAAGTGAAATTTCTGCCTTTTTACCCAAAATAAACGAAATTTCTGTCTTTTTGCCCCAAAATAAAAGGAATTTTTGAATTTTGCCCTGAAATAAGTGAAATTTCTGCAATTTTGCCCCAAAATAAGGGAAATTTCTGCCTTTTTGCCACAAAATAAAGGGAATTTCTGTCTTTTTGCCTCAAAATAAGGGGAATTTCAGCATTTTACCTCATAATAAGGGGAATCTCTGCTTTTTTGCCCCAAAATATGGGGAATTTCTGCATTTTCCCCAAAATAAAGAAAATTTCTGCAATTTTGTACCAAAATAAAAGAAATTTCTGCCTTTTTTCCCCAAAATAAGAGAAATTTCTGTGCTTTTTCCCTGAAATAAGTGAAATTTCTGCAATTTTGCCCCAAAATAAGGGAAATTTCTGCAATTTTGCCCCAAAATAAAGGAAATTTCTGCAATTTTGCCCCAAAATAAGGGGAATTTATGACTTTTTGCCCTGAAATAAGGAGAATTTCTGTCTTTTTGTTCCAAAATAATGTGAATTTCTGCATTTTCCCTCAAAATTAGGGGATAATGTGCAATTTTGCTTCAAAATACGGGGAAATCTGCCTTATTGCACAAAAATAGAGGGAATTTCTGCATTTTTGCACCAATATAAGGGGAATTTCTGAAATTTAGCTTTAAAATACGGGGAATTTCTGCGTTATTGTCCGAAATAAAGTGGAATTTCTGCCTTTTTGCCCTGAAATATTTGAAATTTCTGCAATTTTACCCCAAAATAAGGGGAATTTCTGTTTTTGGCCCCAAAATTAGGGAATTTCTGTTTTTCGCCCCAAAATAAGGCTAATTTCTGACTTTTTGCCCTGAAATAATTGAAATTTCTGCAATTTTGCCCCAAAATAATAGGAATTTCTGCCTTTTTGCCGAAAATAAGGGGAAATTCAGCATTTTACCTCCAAATAAGGGGAATTTCTGCCTTTTTGCCACAAAATATGGGGAATTTCTGCCCTATTGCCTTTAAATAAGGAAAATTTCTGCTTTTCTGCCCCAATTAACGGGAATTTCTGCCTTTTTGCCACAAAGTAAAGGGAATTTCTGCCTTTTTTTCCCCAAAATTACAGGAATTTCAGCCTTTTTACCTCAAAATAAGGGGAATTTCTGCCTTTTTGCCCAAATATGGGTAATTTTTGCTTTTTGTTCCAAAATAAAGAAAATTTCTACAATTTTGTATCAAAATAAAAGAAATTTCTGCCTTTTTTCCCCAAAATAAATGGAATTTCTGACTTTTTGCCCTGAAATAAATGAAATTCCTGCAATTATGCCCGAAAATAAGGGAAATTTGTGCCTTTTTGCCCCCAAATGAGAGGAATTTCTGCCTTTTTTCCCCAAAATATGGGGAATTTCAGCCTTTTTGCACCAAAGTATGGGGAATTTCTGCCTTTTTGCCACAAAATAAGAAAAATTTCTGCAAGTCTGTCACAATATAAAAGAAATTTCTAAAATTTTGCCCCAAAATAAGGGAAATTTCTGATTTTTGCCCCAAAATAAAAAGAATTTCTCTATTTTTGCCCCACAATAAAGGGAAATTCTGCCTTTTTGCCCGAAAATTAGGGGAGTTTCTGCAATTTTGCTCCAAAATACGAGAAATTTCTGCCTTTTTACCCGAAATTAAGTGGATTTTCTGCCTTTTTGCCCCCAAATAAGGGAAATTTCTGCAATTTTTCCCCATAATGAGGGAAATTTCTGCAATTTTGCCCCAAAATAAAGGGAATTTCTGTTTTTGCCCCCAAATAAGGGAGATTTCTGCAATTTTGCCCTAAAATAAGGGGATTTTCTGCATTTTTTGCCGAAAATAAGGGGAATTTCTGACATTTTGCCGCAAAATAAGTGAAATTTCTGCAGTTTTACCCCAAAAATAAGGGGAATTTCTGCCTTTTTACCCAAAAATTAAGGGAATTTCTGCAATTTTGCTCCAAAATACAAAGAATTTCTGCCTTTTTGCCCGAAAATAAAGGGAATGTATACCTTTTTGCCATAAAAAAGAAAATTTCTTCATTTTTGCCCCAAAATAAGGGAATTTTCCACCTTTTTGACTCAAAATAAGTGCAATTTCTGCCTTTTCCCCAAAATAAACGAAATTTCTGCCTTTTTGCCCCAAAATAAGGGGAATTTCAGCCTTATTACCTCAAAATAAGGGGAATTTCTGCCTTTTTGCCCCAAAATATGGGGAATTTCTGACTTTTTGCCCCAAAATAAGAAAAATTTCTGCAATTTTGTACCAAAATAAAAAAATTTCTGCCTTCTTGCCCCCAAATAAGGGGAATTTTGGCCTTTTTACCTCAAAATAAGGGGAATTTCTGCATTTTTGCCACAAAATATTAGGAATTTCTGCCTTTTTGCCCCAAAATATGGGGAATTTCAGGATTTTACCTCAAAATAAGGGGAATTTCAGCATTTTGCACCAAAATATGGGGAATTTCTGCCTTTTTGCCACAAAATAAGAAAAATTTCTGCAAGTCTGTAACAATATAAAAGAAATTTCTAAAATTTTGCCCCAAAATAAAGGAAATTTCTGATTTTTGCCCGAAAATAAAAAGAATTTCTCTATTTTTGCCCCAAAATAAAGGGAAATTCTGCCTTTTTGCCCCAAAATTAGGGGAGTTCCTGCAATTTTGCTCCAAAATACGAGAAATTTCTGCCTTTTTACCCGAAATTAAGTGGATTTTCTGCCTTTTTGCCCCCAAATAAGAAAAATTTTTGTTTTTTTCTCTGAAATAAGTGAAATTTCTGCAATTTTGCCCTAAAATAAGGGAAATTTCTGCAATTTTTCCCCATAATAAGGGAAATTTCTGCAATTTTGCCCCAAAATAAGGGGAATTTCTGTTTTTGCCCCCAAATAAAAGAAATTTCTGCAATTTTGCCCTAAAATAAGGGGATTTTCTGCATTTTTTGCCAAAAATAAGGGGAATTTCTGACATTTTGCCGCAAAATAAGTGAAATTTCTGCAGTTTTACCCCAAAATAAAAAAAATTTCTGCCTTTTTGCCCAAAAATTAGGGGAATTTCTGCAATTTTGCTCCAAAATACAAAGAATTTCTGCCTTTTTGCCCGAAAATAAAGGGAATGTATACCTTTTTGCCATAAAAAAGCAAATTTCTTCATTTTTGCCCCAAAATAAGGGAATTTTCCACCTTTTTGACTCAAAATAAGTGCAATTTCTGCCTTTTCCCCAAAATAAACGAAATTTCTGTCTTTTTGCCCCAAAATAAGGGGAATTTCAGCCTTATTACGTCAAAATAAGGGGAATTTCTGCCTTTTTGCCCCAAAATATGGGGAATTTCTGACTTTTTGCCCCAAAATAAGAAAAATTTCTGCAATTTTGTACCAAAATAAAAAAAATTTCTCCTTTTTTGCCCCCCAAAAAAAATTTCTGCCCTTTTCCCCTGAAATACGTGAAATTTCTGCAATTTTGCCCCAAAATAAGGGAAATTTCTGCAATTTTGCCCCAAAATAATGGGAATTTCTGACTGTTTGCTCCCGAAAAAGGAGATTTTCTGTCTTTTTGCCCCAAAATAAGGAGAATTTCTGCCTTTTTGCCCGAAAATTATGAGAATTTCTGCAATTTTGCTTCAAAATACAGGGGATTTCTGCCTTTTAGCCCCAAAATAAAGGGAATTTCTGCATTTTACCTCAAATTGAGAATAATTTCTGCTTTTTGCCTCAAAATAAGGGGAATTTTCTGCCTTTTTGTTTCAAAATAAGAAAAATTTCTTCAATTTTGTACCATAATAAAAGAAATTTCTGCTCTTTGCCCCAAAATAAAAGGAATTTCTGACTTTTTGCCCTGAAATAAATGAAATTTCTGCAATTTTGCCCGAAAATAAGGGAAATTTGTGCCTCTTTGCCCCAAAATAAGAAGAAGTTTTGCCTTTTGCCCCAAAATATGGGGAATTTCAGCATTTTACCTCAAAATAAGAATTTCAGCCCTTTTGCCCCAAAATAAGGAAAATTTCTGCAATTTTGCCCCAAAATAAGGGGAATTTCTTCCTTTTTGCCCCAAAATAAAGGATATTTCAGCCTTTTTACCTGAAAATAAGTGAAATTTCTGCAATTGTGCCCTCAAATAAGGGAAATTTCTGCAATTTTGCCTCAAAATAAGGTAAATTCCTGCAATTTTGCCCCAAAATAAGTGGAATTTCTGAGTTTTGTCCCAAAATAAGGAGAATTTCTTCCTTTTTTCCCCAACATATAGGGAATTTCTGCCTTTTTGTCCAACAATTAGGGGAATTTCTTCATTTTTGCTTCAAAATAAGGGGAATTTCTGCCTTTTTGCCTCTAAAGAAGTGGAATTTCTGTATTTTCCTTCCAAAACAAAGGGAATTTCTGTGTTTTTTGCCCCAAAATAAGGAAAATTTCTGACTTATTACCCTGAAATAAGTGAAATGTTTGCAATTTTGCCCCAAAATAAGGGAAATTTCTGCCTTTTTGCCCCCAAATAAGGGGAATTTCAGCCTTTTTACCTCAAAATAAGGGGAATTTCTGCATTTTTGCCACAAAATATTAGGAATTTCTGCCTTTTTGCCCCAAAATAAGAAAAATTTCTGCCATTTTTACCTGAAATAAGTGAAATTTCTGCAATTTTGCCCCAAAATAAGTGAAATTTCTGCAATTTTGCCCCAAAATAAGGGAAATTTCTGGAATTTTGCCCCAAAATAAGTGGAATTTCTGAGTTTTGCCCCAAAATAAAGATAATTTCTGTCTTTTTGCCCCAACATATAGGGAATTTCTGCCTTTTTGCCCCACAATTAGGGGATTTTCTTCAATTCTGCTCCAAAATAGGGGGAATTTCTGCTTTTTTGCCCGAAAATAAGGGGAATATATACCTTTTGCCACAAAAAAGTTAAATTTCTTCATTTTTGCCCCAAAATAAGAGGAATTTCTGCCTTCTTACCTCAAAATAAGTGAAATTTCTGCCTTTTTACCCAAAAATAAACGGAATTTCTGACTTTTCGCCCCAAAATAAAAGGAATTTTTGAATTTTGCCCTGAAATAAGTGAAATTTCTACAATTTTGCCCCAAAATAAGGGAAATTTCTGCCTTATTGCCCCCAAATAATGGAAATTTCAGCCTTTTTACCTCAAAATAATGGGAATTTCTGCATTTTTGCCACAAAATATTAGGAATTTCTTCCTTTTTGCCCCAAAATAAGAAAAATTTCTGCCTTTTTTTTATCTGAAATAAGTGAAATTTCTGCAATTTTGCCCCAAAATAAGTGAAATTTCTGCAATTTTGCCCCAAAATAAGGGAAATTTCTGGAATTTTGCCCCAAAATAAGTGGAATTTCTGAGTTTTGCCCCAAAATAAGGAGAATTTCTGTCTTTTTGCCCCAACATATAGGGAATTTCTGCCTTTTTGCCCCACAATTAGGGGATTTTCTGCAATTGTGCTCCAAAAAACGGGATATTTCTGCTTTTTTGCCCGAAAATAAGGAGAATATATACCTTTTGCCACAAAAAAAGAGAAATTTCTTCATTTTTGCCCCAAAATAAGAGGAATTTCTGCCTTCTTACCTCACAATAAGTGAAATTTCTGCCTTTTTACCCAAAAATAAACAAAATTTCTGTCTTTTTGCCCAAAAATAAAAGGAATTTTTGAATTTTGCCCAGAAATAAGTGAAATTTCTACAATTTTGCCCCAAAATAAGGGAAATTTCTGCCTTTTTGCCACAAAATAAAGGGAATTTCTGTATTTTTGCCCCAAAATAAGGGGAATTTCAGCATTTTACCTCATAATAAGGCGAATCTCTGCCTTTTTGCCCCAAAATATGGGGAATTTCTTCATTTTTGCCCCAAAATAAAGAAAATTTCTGCAATTTTGTACCAAAATAAAAGAAATTTCTGCCTTTTTGCCCCAATATAAGAGAAATTTCTGCACTTTTTCCCTGAAATAAGTGAAATTTCTGCAATTTTGCCCCAAAATAAGGGAAATTTCTGCAATTTTACCCCAAAATAAGGGGAATTTATGACTTTTTGCCCTGAAATAAGGAGAATTTCTGTCTTTTTGTTCCAAAATAATGTGAATTTCTGCATTTTCCTTCAAAATTAGGGAAATATGTGCAATTCTGCTTCAAAATACGGGGAAATCTGCCTTATTGCACAAAAATAAAGGGAATTTCTCCATTTTTGCACCAATATAAGGGGAATTTCTGAAATTTAGCTTTAAAATACGGGGAATTTCTGCGTTATTGTCCGAAATAAAGTGGAATTTCTGCCTTTTTGCCCTGAAATATTTGAAATTTCTGCAATTTTACCCCAAAATAAGGGGAATTTCTGTTTTTGGCCCAAAAATTAAGGGAATTTCTGCTTTTTGCCCCAAAATAAGGCAAATATCTGACTTTTTGCCCAGAAATAATTGAAATTTCTGCAATTTTGCCCCAAAATAATAGGAATTTCTGCCTTTTTGCCGAAAATAAGGGGAATTTCAGCATTTTACCTTCAAATAAGGGGAATTTCTGCCTTTTTGTCACAAAATAAGGGGAATTTCTGCCCTATTGCCCTTAAATAAGGAAAATTTCGCTTTTCTGCCCCAATTAACGGGAATTTCTGCCTTTTTGCCACAAAGTAAAGGGAATTTCTGCCTTTTTGCCCCAAAATAACGGGAATTTCAGCCTTTTTACCTCAAAATAAGGGGAATTTCTGCCTTTTTCCCCAAAATATGGGTAATTTTTGCCTTTTTGTTCCAAAATAAGGAAAATTTCTACAATTTTGTATCAAAATAAAAGAAATTTCTGTTTTTGCCCGAAAATAAATGGAATTTCTGACTTTTTGCCCTGAAATAAATGAAATTCCTGCAATTATGCCCGAAAATAAGGGAAATTTGTGCCTTTTTGCCCCCAAATGAGGGGAATTTCTGCCTTTTTGCCCCAAAATATGGGGAATTTCAGGATTTTACCTCAAAATAAGGGGAATTTCAGCCTTTTTGCACCAAAATATGGGGAATTTCTGCCTTTTTGCCACAAAATAAGAAAAATTTCTGCAAGTCTGTAACAATATAAAAGAAATTTCTAAAATTTTGCCCCAAAATAAAGGAAATTTCTGATTTTTGCCCCAAAATAAAAAGAATTTCTCTATTTTTGCCCCAAAATAAAGGGAAATTCTGCCTTTTAGCCCCAAAATTAGGGGAGTTTCTGCAATTTTGCTCCAAAATACGAGAAATTTCTGCCTTTTTACCCGAAATAAAGTGGATTTTCTGCCTTTTTGCCTCCAAATAAGGGAAATTTCTGCAATTTTATCCCAAAATAAGGGAAATTTCTGCCTTTTTGTACCAAAATAAGGGGAATTTCTGCCGTTTTGCCCTGAAATATGTGAAATTTCTGCAATTTTACCCCAAAATAAGGTGAATTTCTGCGTTTTTGCCCCAAAATAATGGGAATTTCTGCCTTTTTGCCCCAAAATAAGAAAAATTTTTGCTTTTTTTCTCTGAAATAAGTGAAATTTCTGCAATTTTGCCCTAAAATAAGGGAAATTTCTGCAATTTTTCCCCATAATAAGGGAAATTTCTGCAATTTTGCCCCAAAATAAGGGGAATTTCTGTTTTTGTCCCCAAATAAGGGAAATTTCTGCAATTTTTCCCTAAAATAAGGGGATTTTCTGCATTTTTTGCCAAAAATAAGGGGAATTTCTGACATTTTGCCGCAAAATAAGTGAAATTTCTGCAGTTTTACCCCAAAATAAGGAAAATTTCTGCCTTTTTGCCCAAAAATTAGGGGAATTTCTGCAATTTTGCTCCAAAATACAAAGAATTTCTTCCTTTTTGCCCGAAAATAGAGGGAATGTATACCTTTTTGCCATAAAAAAGCAAATTTCTTCATTTTTGCCCCAAAATAAGGGGATTTTCCACCTTTTTGACTCAAAATAAGTGCAATTTCTGCCTTTTCCCCAAAATAAACGAAATTTCTGCCTTTTTGCCCCAAAATAAGGGGAATTTCAGCCTTATTACCTCAAAATAAGGGGAATTTCTGCCTTTTTGCCCCAAAATATGGGGAATTTCTGACTTTTTGCCCCAAAATAAGAAAAATTTCTGCAATTTTGTACCAAAATAAAAAAATTTCTGCCTTTTTGCCCCCCCAAAAAAATTTCTGCCTTTTTTTTCTCAAATACCTGAAATTTCTGCAATTTTGCCCCAAAATAAGGGAAATTTCTGCAATTTTGCCCCAATGTAAAGGAAATTTCTGCAATTTTGCCCCAAAATAAGGGGAATTTCTGACTGTTTGCTCCCGAAAAAGGAGATTTTCTGTCTTTTTGCCCCAAAATAAGGAGAATTTCTGCCTTTTTGCCCGAAAATTAAGAGAATTTCTGCAATTTTGCTTCAAAATACAGGGAATTTCTGCCTTTTAGCCCCAAAATAAAGGGAATTTCTGCATTTTACCTCAAATTGAGAATAATTTCTTCCTTTTGCCTCAAAATAAGGGGAATTTTCTGCCTTTTTGTTTCAAAATAAGATAAATTTCTTCAATTTTGTACCATAATAAAAGAAATTTCTGCTCTTTGCCCCAAAATAAAAGGAATTTCTGACTTTTTACCCTGAAATAAATGAAATTTCTGAATTTTGCCCAAAAATAAGAGAAATTTGTGCCTCTTTGCCCCAAAATAAGAAGAAGTTTTGCCTTTTGCCCCAAAATATGGGGAATTTCAGCATTTTACCTCAAAATAAGAATTTCAGCCTTTTTGCCCCAAAATAAGGAAAATTTCTGCAATTTTGCCCCAAAATAAGGGGAATTTCTTCCTTTTTGCCCCAAAATAAAGGATATTTCAGCCTTTTTACCTGAAAATAAGTGAAATTTCTGCAATTTTGCCCCAAATAAGAGAAATTTCTGCAATTTTGCCTCAAAATAAGGTAAATTCCTGCAATTTTGCCCCAAAATAGGTGGAATTTCTGAGTTTTGTCCCAAAATAAGGAGAATTTCTGTCTTTTTGCCCCAACATATAGGGAAATTCTGCCTTTTTGCCCCACAATTAGGGGATTTTCTGCAATTGTGCTCCAAAAAACGGGATATTTCTGCTTTTTTGCCCGAAAATAAGGGGAATATATACCTTTTGCCACAAAAAAGTTAAATTTCTTCATTTTTGCCCCAAAATAAGAGGAATTTCTGCCTTCTTACCTCAAAATAAGTGAAATTTCTGCCTTTTTACCCAAAAATAAACGGAATTTCTGACTTTTCGCCCCAAAATAAAAGGAATTTTTGAATTTTGCCCTGAAATAAATGAAATTTCTACAATTTTGCCCCAAAATAAGGGAAATTTCTGCCTTATTGCCCCCAAATAATGGAAATTTCAGCCTTTTTACCTCAAAATAATGGGAATTTCTGCATTTTTGCCACAAAATATTAGGAATTTCTGCCTTTTTGCCCCAAAATAAGAAAAATTTCTGCCTTTTTTTTATCTGAAATAAGTGAAATTTCTGCAATTTTGCCCCAAAATAAGTGAAATTTCTGCAATTTTGCCCCAAAATAAGGGAAATTTCTGGAATTTTGCCCCAAAATAAGTGGAATTTCTGAGTTTTGCCCCAAAATAAGGAGAATTTCTGTCTTTTTGCCCCAACATATAGGGAATTTCTGCCTTTTTGCCCCACAATTAGGGGATTTTCTGCAATTGTGCTCCAAAAAACGGGATATTTCTGCTTTTTTGCCCGAAAATAAGGAGAATATATACCTTTTGCCACAAAAAAAGAGAAATTTCTTCATTTTTGCCCCAAAATAAGAGGAATTTCTGCCTTCTTACCTCACAATAAGTGAAATTTCTGCCTTTTTACCCAAAAATAAACAAAATTTCTGTCTTTTTGCCCAAAAATAAAAGGAATTTTTGAATTTTGCCCAGAAATAAGTGAAATTTCTACAATTTTGCCCCAAAATAAGGGAAATTTCTGCCTTTTTGCCACAAAATAAAGGGAATTTCTGTATTTTTGCCCCAAAATAAGGGGAATTTCAGCATTTTACCTCATAATAAGGCGAATCTCTGCCTTTTTGCCCCAAAATATGGGGAATTTCTTCATTTTTGCCCCAAAATAAAGAAAATTTCTGCAATTTTGTACCAAAATAAAAGAAATTTCTGCCTTTTTGCCCCAATATAAGAGAAATTTCTGCACTTTTTCCCTGAAATAAGTGAAATTTCTGCAATTTTGCCCCAAAATAAGGGAAATTTCTGCAATTTTACCCCAAAATAAGGGGAATTTATGACTTTTTGCCCTGAAATAAGGAGAATTTCTGTCTTTTTGTTCCAAAATAATGTGAATTTCTGCATTTTGCTTCAAAATTAGGGAAATATGTGCAATTCTGCTTCAAAATACGGGGAAATCTGCCTTATTGCACAAAAATAAAGGGAATTTCTCCATTTTTGCACCAATATAAGGGGAATTTCTGAAATTTAGCTTTAAAATACGGGGAATTTCTGCGTTATTGTCCGAAATAAAGTGGAATTTCTGCCTTTTTGCCCTGAAATATTTGAAATTTCTGCAATTTTACCCCAAAATAAGGGGAATATCTGTTTTTGGCCCAAAAATTAAGGGAATTTCTGCTTTTTGCCCCAAAATAAGGCAAATATCTGACTTTTTGCCCAGAAATAATTGAAATTTCTGCAATTTTGCCCCAAAATAATAGGAATTTCTGCCTTTTTGCCGAAAATAAGGGGAATTTCAGCATTTTACCTTCAAATAAGGGGAATTTCTGCCTTTTTGTCACAAAATAAGGGGAATTTCTGCCCTATTGCCCTTAAATAAGGAAAATTTCGCTTTTCTGCCCCAATTAACGGGAATTTCTGCCTTTTTGCCACAAAGTAAAGGGAATTTCTGCCTTTTTGCCCCAAAATAACGGGAATTTCAGCCTTTTTACCTCAAAATAAGGGGAATTTCTGCCTTTTCCCCCAAAATATGGGTAATTTTTGCCTTTTTGTTCCAAAATAAGGAAAATTTCTACAATTTTGTATCAAAATAAAAGAAATTTCTGTTTTTGCCCGAAAATAAATGGAATTTCTGACTTTTTGCCCTGAAATAAATGAAATTCCTGCAATTATGCCCGAAAATAAGGGAAATTTGTGCCTTTTTGCCCCCAAATGAGGGGAATTTCTGCCTTTTTGCCCCAAAATATGGGGAATTTCAGGATTTTACCTCTAAATAAGGGGAATTTCAGCCTTTTTGCACCAAAATATGGGGAATTTCTGCCTTTTTGCCACAAAATAAGAAAAATTTCTGCAAGTCTGTAACAATATAAAAGAAATTTCTAAAATTTTGCCCCAAAATAAAGGAAATTTCTGATTTTTGCCCCAAAATAAAAAGAATTTCTCTATTTTTGCCCCAAAATAAAGGGAAATTCTGCCTTTTAGCCCCAAAATTAGGGGAGTTTCTGCAATTTTGCTCCAAAATACGAGAAATTTCTGCCTTTTTACCCGAAATAAAGTGGATTTTCTGCCTTTTTGCCTCCAAATAAGGGAAATTTCTGCAATTTTATCCCAAAATAAGGGAAATTTCTGCCTTTTTGTACCAAAATAAGGGGAATTTCTGCCGTTTTGCCCTGAAATATGTGAAATTTCTGCAATTTTACCCCAAAATAAGGTGAATTTCTGCGTTTTTGCCCCAAAATAATGGGAATTTCTGCCTTTTTGCCCCAAAATAAGAAAAATTTTTGCTTTTTTTCTCTGAAATAAGTGAAATTTCTGCAATTTTGCCCTAAAATAAGGGAAATTTCTGCAATTTTTCCCCATAATAAGGGAAATTTCTGCAATTTTGCCCCAAAATAAGGGGAATTTCTGTTTTTGTCCCCAAATAAGGGAAATTTCTGCAATTTTTCCCTAAAATAAGGGGATTTTCTGCATTTTTTGCCAAAAATAAGGGGAATTTCTGACATTTTGCCGCAAAATAAGTGAAATTTCTGCAGTTTTACCCCAAAATAAGGAAAATTTCTGCCTTTTTGCCCAAAAATTAGGGGAATTTCTGCAATTTTGCTCCAAAATACAAAGAATTTCTTCCTTTTTGCCCGAAAATAGAGGGAATGTATACCTTTTTGCCATAAAAAAGCAAATTTCTTCATTTTTGCCCCAAAATAAGGGGATTTTCCACCTTTTTGACTCAAAATAAGTGCAATTTCTGCCTTTTCCCCAAAATAAACGAAATTTCTGCCTTTTTGCCCCAAAATAAGGGGAATTTCAGCCTTATTACCTCAAAATAAGGGGAATTTCTGCCTTTTTGCCCCAAAATATGGGGAATTTCTGACTTTTTGCCCCAAAATAAGAAAAATTTCTGCAATTTTGTACCAAAATAAAAAAATTTCTGCCTTTTTGCCCCCCCAAAAAAATTTCTGCCTTTTTTTTCTCAAATACCTGAAATTTCTGCAATTTTGCCCCAAAATAAGGGAAATTTCTGCAATTTTGCCCCAATGTAAAGGAAATTTCTGCAATTTTGCCCCAAAATAAGGGGAATTTCTGACTGTTTGCTCCCGAAAAAGGAGATTTTCTGTCTTTTTGCCCCAAAATAAGGAGAATTTCTGCCTTTTTGCCCGAAAATTAAGAGAATTTCTGCAATTTTGCTTCAAAATACAGGGAATTTCTGCCTTTTAGCCCCAAAATAAAGGGAATTTCTGCATTTTACCTCAAATTGAGAATAATTTCTTCCTTTTGCCTCAAAATAAGGGGAATTTTCTGCCTTTTTGTTTCAAAATAAGATAAATTTCTTCAATTTTGTACCATAATAAAAGAAATTTCTGCTCTTTGCCCCAAAATAAAAGGAATTTCTGACTTTTTACCCTGAAATAAATGAAATTTCTGAATTTTGCCCAAAAATAAGAGAAATTTGTGCCTCTTTGCCCCAAAATAAGAAGAAGTTTTGCCTTTTGCCCCAAAATATGGGGAATTTCAGCATTTTACCTCAAAATAAGAATTTCAGCCTTTTTGCCCCAAAATAAGGAAAATTTCTGCAATTTTGCCCCAAAATAAGGGGAATTTCTTCCTTTTTGCCCCAAAATAAAGGATATTTCAGCCTTTTTACCTGAAAATAAGTGAAATTTCTGCAATTTTGCCCCAAATAAGAGAAATTTCTGCAATTTTGCCTCAAAATAAGGTAAATTCCTGCAATTTTGCCCCAAAATAGGTGGAATTTCTGAGTTTTGTCCCAAAATAAGGAGAATTTCTGTCTTTTTGCCCCAACATATAGGGAAATTCTGCCTTTTTGCCCCACAATTAGGGGATTTTCTGCAATTGTGCTCCAAAAAACGGGATATTTCTGCTTTTTTGCCCGAAAATAAGGGGAATATATACCTTTTGCCACAAAAAAGGGAAATTTCTTCATTTTTGCCCCAAAATAAGAGGAATTTCTGCCTTCTTACCTCAAAATAAGTGAAATTTCTGCCTTTTTACCCAAAAATAAACGGAATTTCTGACTTTTCGCCCCAAAATAAAAGGAATTTTTGAATTTTGCCCTGAAATAAGTGAAATTTCTACAATTTTGCCCCAAAATAAGGGAAATTTCTGCCTTATTGCCCCCAAATAATGGAAATTTCAGCCTTTTTACCTCAAAATAATGGGAATTTCTGCATTTTTGCCACAAAATATTAGGAATTTCTGCCTTTTTGCCCCAAAATAAGAAAAATTTCTGCCTTTTTTTTATCTGAAATAAGTGAAATTTCTGCAATTTTGCCCCAAAATAAGTGAAATTTCTGCAATTTTGCCCCAAAATAAGGGAAATTTCTGGAATTTTGCCCCAAAATAAGTGGAATTTCTGAGTTTTGCCCCAAAATAAGGAGAATTTCTGTCTTTTTGCCCCAACATATAGGGAATTTCTGCCTTTTTGCCCCACAATTAGGGGATTTTCTGCAATTGTGCTCCAAAAAACGGGATATTTCTGCTTTTTTGCCCGAAAATAAGGAGAATATATACCTTTTGCCACAAAAAAAGAGAAATTTCTTCATTTTTGCCCCAAAATAAGAGGAATTTCTGCCTTCTTACCTCACAATAAGTGAAATTTCTGCCTTTTTACCCAAAAATAAACAAAATTTCTGTCTTTTTGCCCAAAAATAAAAGGAATTTTTGAATTTTGCCCAGAAATAAGTGAAATTTCTACAATTTTGCCCCAAAATAAGGGAAATTTCTGCCTTTTTGCCACAAAATAAAGGGAATTTCTGTATTTTTGCCCCAAAATAAGGGGAATTTCAGCATTTTACCTCATAATAAGGCGAATCTCTGCCTTTTTGCCCCAAAATATGGGGAATTTCTTCATTTTTGCCCCAAAATAAAGAAAATTTCTGCAATTTTGTACCAAAATAAAAGAAATTTCTGCCTTTTTGCCCCAATATAAGAGAAATTTCTGCACTTTTTCCCTGAAATAAGTGAAATTTCTGCAATTTTGCCCCAAAATAAGGGAAATTTCTGCAATTTTGCCCCAAAATAAAGAAAATTTCTGCAATTTTACCCTAAAATAGGGGGAATTTCTGACTTTTTGCCCTGAAATAAGGAGAATTTCTGTCTTTTTATTCCAAAATAATGTGAATTTCTGCATTTTCCTTCAAAATTAGGGAAATATGTGCAATTTTGCTTCAAAATACGGGGAAATCTGCCTTATTGCACAAAAATAAAGGGAATTTCTCCATTTTTGCACCAATATAAGGGGAATTTCTGAAATTTAGCTTTAAAATACGGGGAATTTCTGCGTTATTGTCCGAAATAAAGTGGAATTTCTGCCTTTTTGCCCTGAAATATTTGAAATTTCTGCAATTTTACCCCAAAATAAGGGGAATTTCTGTTTTTGGCCCCAAAATTAAGGGAATTTCTGCTTTTTGCCCCAAAATAAGGCAAATATCTGACTTTTTGCCCAGAAATAATTGAAATTTCTGCAATTTTGCCCCAAAATAATAGGAATTTCTGCCTTTTTGCCGAAAATAAGAGGAATTTCAGCATTTTACCTTCAAATAAGGGGAATTTCTGCCTTTTTGCCACAAAATAAGGGGAATTTCTGCCCTATTGCCCTTAAATAAGGAAAATTTCGCTTTTCTGCCCCAATTAACGGGAATTTCTGCCTTTTTGCCACAAAGTAAAGGGAATTTCTGCCTTTTTGCCCCAAAATAACGGGAATTTCAGCCTTTTTACCTCAAAATAAGCGGAATTTCTGCCTTTTTCCCCAAAATATGGGTAATTTTTGCCTTTTTGTTCCAAAATAAGGAAAATTTCTACAATTTTGTATCAAAATAAAAGAAATTTCTGTTTTTGCCCCAAAATAAAAGGAATTTCTGACTTTTTGCCCTGAAATAAATGAAATTCCTGCAATTATGCCCGAAAATAAGGGAAATTTGGGCCTTTTTGCCCCCAAATGAGGGGAATTTCTGCCTTTTTGCCCGAAAATATGGGGAATTTCAGGATTTTACCTCAAAATAAGGGGAATTTCAGCCTTTTTGCACCAAAATATGGGGAATTTCTGCCTTTTTGCCACAAAATAAGAAAAATTTCTGCAAGTCTGTAACAATATAAAAGAAATTTCTAAAATTTTGCCCCAAAATAAAGGAAATTTCTGATTTTTGCCCCAAAATAAAAAGAATTTCTCTATTTTTGCCCCAAAATAAAGGGAAATTCTGCCTTTTAGCCCCAAAATTAGGGGAGTTTCTGCAATTTTGCTCCAAAATACGAGAAATTTCTGCCTTTTTACCCGAAATTAAGTGGATTTTCTGCCTTTTTGCCCCCAAATAAGGGAAATTTCTGCAATTTTATCCCAAAATAAGGGAAATTTCTGCCTTTTTGCCCCAAAATAAGGGGAATTTCTGCCGTTTTGCCCTGAAATATGTAAAATTTCTGCAATTTTACCCCAAAATAAGGTGAATTTCTGCCTTTTTGCCCCAAAATAATGGGAATTTCTGCTTTTTTGCCCCAAAATAAGAAAAATTTTTGCTTTTTTTCTCGGAAATAAGTGAAATTTCTGCAATTTTGCCCTAAAATAAGGGAAATATCTGCAATTTTTCCCCATAATAAGGGAAATTTCTGCAATTTTGCCCTAAAATAAGGGAAATTTCTGCAATTTTGCCCTAAAATAAGGGGATTTTCTGCATTTTTTGCCAAAAATAAGGGGAATTTCTGACATTTTGCCGCAAAATAAGTGAAATTTCTGCAGTTTTACCCCAAAATAAGGAAAATTTCTGCCTTTTTGCCCAAAAATTAGGGGAATTTCTGCAATTTTGCTCCAAAATACAAAGAATTTCTGCCTTTTTGCCCGAAAATAAAGGGAATGTATACCTTTTTGACATAAAAAAGCAAATTTCTTCATTTTTGCCCCAAAATAAGAGGATTTTCCACCTTTTTGACTCAAAATAAGTGCAATTTCTGCCTTTTCCCCAAAATAAACGAAATTTCTGCCTTTTTGCCCCAAAATAAGGGGAATTTCAGCCTTATTACCTCAAAATAAGGGGAATTTCTGCATTTTTGCCCCAAAATATGGGGAATTTCTGACTTTTTGCCCCAAAATAAGAAAAATTTCTGCAATTTTGTACCAAAATAAAAAAAATTTCTGCCTTTTTGCCCCCCCAAAAAAATTTCTGCCTTTTTTTTCTCAAATACCTGAAATTTCTGCAATTTTGCCCCAAAATAAGGGAAATTTCTGCAATTTTGCCCCAATGTAAAGGAAATTTCTGCAAGTTTGCCCCAAAATAAGGGGAATTTCTGACTGTTTGCTCCCGAAAAAGGAGATTTTCTGTCTTTTTGCCCCAAAATAAGGAGAATTTCTGCCTTTTTGCCCGAAAATTAAAAGAATTTCTGCAATTTTGCTTCAAAATACAGGGAATTTCTGCCTTTTAGCCCCAAAATAAAGGGAATTTCTGCATTTTACCTCAAATTGAGAATAATTTCTGCCTTTTGCCTCAAAATAAGGGGAATTTTCTGCCTTTTTGTTTCAAAATAAGATAAATTTCTTCAATTTTGTACCATAATAAAAGAAATTTCTGCTCTTTGCCCCAAAATAAAAGGAATTTCTGACTTTTTGCCCTGAAATAAATGAAATTTCTGCAATTTTGCCCGAAAATAAGGGAAATTTGTGCCTCTTTGCCCCAAAATAAGAAGAAGTTTTGCCTTTTGCCCCAAAATATGGGGAATTTCAGCATTTTACCTCAAAATAAGAATTTCAGCCTTTTTGCCCCAAAATAAGGAAAATTTCTGCAATTTTGCCCCAAAATAAGGGGAATTTCTTCCTTTTTGCCCCAAAATAAAGGATATTTCAGCCTTTTTACCTGAAAATAAGTGAAATTTCTGCAATTTTGCCCCAAATAAGGGAAATTTCTGCAATTTTGCCTCAAAATAAGGTAAATTCCTGCAATTTTGCCCCAAAATAAGTGGAATTTCTGAGTTTTGTCCCAAAATAAGGAGAATTTCTGTCTTTTTGCCCCAACATATAGGGAATTTCTGCCTTTTTGCCCAACAATTAGGGGAATTTTTCATTTTTGCTTCAAAATAAGGGGAATTTCTGCCTTTTTGCCTCTAAAGAAGTGGAATTTCTGTATTTTCCTTCCAAAACAAAGGGAATTTCTGTGTTTTTTGCCCCAAAATAAGAAAAATTTCTGACTTATTACCCTGAAATAAGTTAAATGTTTGCAATTTTGCCCCAAAATAAGGGAAATTTCTGCCTTTTTGCCCCCAAATAAGGGGAATTTCAGCCTTTTTACCTCAAAATAAGGGGAATTTCTGCATTTTTGCCACAAAATATTAGGAATTTCTGCCTTTTTGCCCCAAAATAAGAAAAATTTCTGCCTTTTTTTTATCTGAAATAAGTGAAATTTCTGCAATTTTGCCCCAAAATAAGTGAAATTTCTGCAATTTTGCCCCAAAATAAGGGAAATTTCTGGAATTTTGCCCCAAAATAAGTGGAATTTATGAGTTTTGCCCCAAAATAAGGAGAATTTCTGTCTTTTTGCCCCAACATATAGGGAATTTCTGCCTTTTTGCCCCACAATTAGGGGATTTTCTGCAATTGTGCTCCAAAAAACGGGATATTTCTGCTTTTTTGCCCGAAAATAAGGAGAATACATACCTTTTGCCACAAAAAAAGGGAAATTTCTTCATTATTGCCCCAAAATAAGAGGAATTTCTGCCTTCTTACCTCACAATAAGTGAAATTTCTGCCTTTTTACCCAAAAATAAACAAAATTTCTGTCTTTTTGCCCAAAAATAAAAGGAATTTTTGAATTTTGCCCTGAAATAAGTGAAATTTCTGCAATTTTGCCCCAAAATAAGGGAAATTTCTGCCTTTTTGCCACAAAATAAAGGGAATTTCTGTATTTTTGCCCCAAAATAAGGGGAATTTCAGCATTTTACCTCATAATAAGGCGAATCTCTGCCTTTTTGCCCCAAAATATGGGGAATTTCTTCATTTTTGCCCCAAAATAAAGAAAATTTCTGCAATTTTGTACCAAAATAAAAGAAATTTCTGCCTTTTTGCCCCAAAATAAGAGAAATTTCTGCACTTTTTCCCTGAAATAAGTGAAATTTCTGCAATTTTGCCCCAAAATAAGAGAAATTTCTGCAATTTTGCCCCAAAATAAAGAAAATTTCTGCAATTTTACCCCAAAATAAGGGGAATTTCTGACTTTTTGCCCTGAAATAAGGAGAATTTCTGTCTTTTTGTTCCAAAATAATGTGAATTTCTGCATTTTCCTTCAAAATTAGGGAAATATGTGCAATTTTGCTTCAAAATACGGGGAAATCTGCCTTATTGCACAAAAATAAAGGGAATTTCTCCATTTTTGCACCAATATAAGGGGAATTTCTGAAATTTAGCTTTAAAATACGGGGAATTTCTGCGTTATTGTCCGAAATAAAGTGGAATTTCTGCCTTTTTGCCCTGAAATATTTGAAATTTCTGCAATTTTACCCCAAAATAAGGGGAATTTCTGTTTTTGGCCCCAAAATTAAGGGAATTTCTGCTTTTTGCCCCAAAATAAGGAAAATATCTGACTTTTTGCCCAGAAATAATTGAAATTTCTGCAATTTTGCCCCAAAATAATAGGAATTTCTGCCTTTTTGCCGAAAATAAGGGGAATTTCAGCATTTTACCTTCAAATAAGGGGAATTTCTGCCTTTTTGCCACAAAATAAGGGGAATTTCTGCCCTATTGCCCTTAAATAAGGAAAATTTCTGCTTTTCTGCCCCAATTAACGGGAATTTCTGCCTTTTTGCCACAAAGTAAAGGGAATTTCTGCCTTTTTGCCCCAAAATAACGGGAATTTCAGCCTTTTTACCTCAAAATAAGGGGAATTTCTGCCTTTTTCCCCAAAATATGGGTAATTTTTGCCTTTTTGTTCCAAAATAAGGAAAATTTCTACAATTTTGTATCAAAATAAAAGAAATTTCTGTTTTTGCCCGAAAATAAAAGGAATTTCTGACTGTTTGCCCTGAAATAAATGAAATTCCTGCAATTATGCCCGAAAATAAGGGAAATTTGGGCCTTTTTGCCCCCAAATAAGGGGAATTTCTGCCTTTTTGCCCCAAAATATGGGGAATTTCAGGATTTTACCTCAAAATAAGGGGAATTTCAGCCTTTTTGCACCAAAATATGGGGAATTTCTGCCTTTTTGCCACAAAATAAGAAAAATTTCTGCAAGTCTGTAACAATATAAAAGAAATTTCTAAAATTTTGCCCCAAAATAAAGGAAATTTCTGATTTTTGCCCCAAAATAAAAAGAATTTCTCTATTTTTGCCCCAAAATAAAGGGAAATTCTGCCTTTTAGCCCCAAAATTAGGGGAGTTTCTGCAATTTTGCTCCAAAATACGAGAAATTTCTGCCTTTTTACCCGAAATTAAGTGGATTTTCTGCCTTTTTGCCTCCAAATAAGGGAAATTTCTGCAATTTTATCCCAAAATAAGGGAAATTTCTGCCTTTTTGCCCCAAAATAAGGGGAATTTCTGCCGTTTTGCCCTGAAATATGTGAAATTTCTGCAATTTTACCCCAAAATAAGGTGAATTTCTGCATTTTGCCCCAAAATAATGGGAATTTCTGCCTTTTTGCCCCAAAATAAGAAAAATTTTTGCCCTTTTTCTCTGAAATAAGTGAAATTTCTGCAATTTTGCCCTTAAATAAGGGAAATTTCTGCAATTTTTCCCCATAATAAGGGAAATTTCTGCAATTTTGCCCCAAAATAAGGGGAATTTCTGTTTTTGTCCCCAAATAAGGGAAATTTCTGCAATTTTGCCCTAAAATAAGGGGATTTTCTGCATTTTTTGCCAAAAATAAGGGAAATTTCTGACATTTTGCCGCAAAATAAGTGAAATTTCTGCAGTTTTACCCCAAAATAAGGAAAATTTCTGCCTTTTTGCCCAAAAATTAGGGGAATTTCTGCAATTTTGCTCCAAAATACAAAGAATTTCTGCCTTTTTGCCCGAAAATAAAGGGAATGCATACCTTTTTGCCATAAAAAAGCAAATTTCTTCATTTTTGCCCCAAAATAAGGGGATTTTCCACCTTTTTGACTCAAAATAAGTGCAATTTCTGCCTTTTCCCCAAAATAAACGAAATTTCTGCCGTTTTGCCCCAAAATAAGGGGAATTTCAGCCTTATTACCTCAAAATAAGGGGAATTTCTGCATTTTTGCCCCAAAATATGGGGAATTTCTGACTTTTTGCCCCAAAATAAGAAAAATTTCTGCAATTTTGTACCAAAATAAAAAAAATTTCTGCCTTTTTGCCCCCCCAAAAAAATTTCTGCCTTTTTTTTCTCAAATACCTGGAATTTCTGCAATTTTGCCCCAAAATAAGGGAAATTTCTGCAATTTTGCCCCAATGTAAAGGAAATTTCTGCAATTTTGCCCCAAAATAAGGGGAATTTCTGACTGTTTGCTCCCGAAAAAGGAGATTTTCTGTCTTTTTGCCCCAAAATAAGGAGAATTTCTGCCTTTTTGCCCGAAAATTAAGAGAATTTCTGCAATTTTGCTTCAAAATACAGGGAATTTCTGCCTTTTAGCCCCAAAATAAAGGGAATTTCTGCATTTTACCTCAAATTGAGAATAATTTCTGCCTTTTGCCTCAAAATAAGGGGAATTTTCTGCCTTTTTGTTTCAAAATAAGATAAATTTCTTCAATTTTGTACCATAATAAAAGAAATTTCTGCTCTTTGCCCCAAAATAAAAGGAATTTCTGACTTTTTGCCCTGAAATAAATGAAATTTCTGCAATTTTGCCCGAAAATAAGGGAAATTTGTGCCTCTTTGCCCCAAAATAAGAAGAAGTTTTGCCTTTTGCCCCAAAATATGGGGAATTTCAGCATTTTACCTCAAAATAAGAATTTCAGCCTTTTTGCCCCAAAATAAGGGGAATTTCTGAATTTTTGCCACAAAATATTAGGAATTTCTGCCTTTTTGCCCCAAAATAAGAAAAATTTCTGCCATTTTTACCTGAAATAAGTGAAATTTCTGCAATTTTGCCCCAAAATAAGGGAAATTTCTGGAATTTTGCCCCAAAATAAGTGGAATTTCTGAGTTTTGCCCCAAAATAAGGAGAATTTCTGTCTTTTTGCCCCAACATATAGGGAATTTCTGCCTTTTTGCCCCACAATTAGGGGATCTTCTTAAATTCTGCTCCAAAATACGGGGAATTTCTGCTTTTTTGCCCGAAAATAAGGGGAATGTATACCTTTTGCCACAAAAAGAGAAATTTCTTCATTTTTGCCGCAAAATAAGGTGAATTTCTGCCTTTTTGCCCCAAAATAATGGGAATTTCTGCCTTTTTGCCCCAAAACAAGAAAAATTTTTGCTTTTTTTTCTCTGAAATAAGTGAAATTTCTGCAATTTTGTCCTAAAATAAAGGAAATTTCTGCAATTTTTTCCCATAATAAGGGAAATTTCTGCAATTTTGCCCCAAAATAAGGGGAATTTCTGTTTTTGCCCCCAAATAAGGGAAATTTCTGCAATTTTGCCCTAAAATAAGGGGATTTTCTGCATTTTTTGCCAAAAATAAAAGGAATTTCTGACATTTTGCCGCAAAATAAGTGAAATTTCTGCAGTTTTACCCCAAAATAAGGAAAATTTCTGCCTTTTTGCGCAAAAATTAGGGGAATTTCTGCAATTTTGCTCCAAAATACAAAGAATTTCTGCCTTTTTGCCCGAAAATAAAGGGAATGTATACCTTTTTGACATAAAAAAGCAAATTTCTTCATTTTTGCCCCAAAATAAGGGGAATTTCCACCTTTTTGACTCAAAATAAGTGCAATTTCTGCCTTTTCCCCAAAATAAACGAAATTTCTGTCTTTTTGCCCCAAAATAAGGGGAATTTCAGCCTTTTTACCTCAAAATAAGGGGAATTTCTGCCTTTTTGCCCCAAAATATGGGGAATTTCTGACTTTTTGCCCCAAAATAAGAAAAATTTCTGCAATTTTGTACCAAAATAAAAAAAATTTCTGCCTTTTTGCCCCCCCAAAAAAATTTCTGCCTTTTTTTCCTCAAATACCTGAAATTTCTGCAATTTTGCCCCAAAATAAGGGAAATTTCTGCAATTTTGCCCCAATGTAAAGGAAATTTCTGCAATTTTGCCCCAAAATAAGGGGAATTTCTGACTGTTTGCTCCCAAAAAAGGAGATTTTCTGTCTTTTTGCCCCAAAATAAGGAGAATTTCTGCCTTTTTGCCCGAAAATTAAGAGAATTTCTGCAATTTTGCTTCAAAATACAGGGAATTTCTGCCTTTTAGCCCCAAAATAAAGGGAATTTCTGCATTTTACCTCAAATTGAGAATAATTTCTGCCTTTTGCCTCAAAATAAGGGGAATTTTCTGCCTTTTTGTTTCAAAATAAGATAAATTTCTTCAATTTTGTACCATAATAAAAGAAATTTCTGCTCTTTGCCCCAAAATAAAAGGAATTTCTGACTTTTTGCCCTGAAATAAATGAAATTTCTGCAATTTTGCCCGAAAATAAGGGAAATTTGTGCCTCTTTGCCCCAAAATAAGAAGAAGTTTTGCCTTTTGCCCCAAAATATGGGGAATTTCAGCATTTTACCTCAAAATAAGAATTTCAGCCTTTTTTCCCCAAAATAAGGAAAATTTCTGCAATTTTGCCCCAAAATAAGGGGAATTTCTTCCTTTTTGCCCCAAAATAAAGGATATTTCAGCCTTTTTACCTGAAAATAAGTGAAATTTCTGCAATTTTGCCCCAAATAAGGGAAATTTCTGCAATTTTGCCTCAAAATAAGGTAAATTCCTGCAATTTTGCCCCAAAATAAGTGGAATTTCTGAGTTTTGTCCCAAAATAAGGAGAATTTCTGTCTTTTTGCCCCAACATATAGGGAATTTCTGCCTTTTTGCCCAACAATTAGGGGAATTTCTTCATTTTTGCTTCAAAATAAGGGGAATTTCTGCCTTTTTGCCTCTAAAGAAGTGGAATTTCTGTATTTTCCTTCCAAAACAAAGGGAATTTCTGTGTTTTTTGCCCCAAAATAAGGAAAATTTCTGACTTATTACCCTGAAATAAGTGAAATGTTTGCAATTTTGCCCCAAAATAAGGGAAATTTCTGCCTTTTTGCCCCCAAATAAGGGGAATTTCAGCCTTTTTACCTCAAAATAAGGGGAATTTCTGCATTTTTGCCACAAAATATTAGGAATTTCTGCCTTTTTGCCCCAAAATAAGAAAAATTTCTGCCATTTTTACCTGAAATAAGTGAAATTTCTGCAATTGTGCCCCAAAATAAGTAAAATTTCTGCAATTTTGCCCCAAAATAAGGGAAATTTCTGGAATTTTGCCCCAAAATAAGTGGAATTTCTGAGTTTTGCCCCAAAATAAAGAGAATTTCTGTCTTTTTGCCCCAACATATAGGGAATTTCTGCCTTTTTGCCCTACAATTAGGGGATTTTCTTCAATTCTGCCCCAAAATAGGGGGAATTTCTGCTTTTTTGCCCGAAAATAAGGGGAATGTATACCTTTTGCCACAAAAAAGAGAAATTTCTTCATTTTTGCCCCAAAATAAGAGGAATTTCTGCCTTCTTCCCTCAAAATAAGTGAAATTTCTGCCTTTTTACCTAAAAATGAACGGAATTTCTGTCTTTTTGCCCCAAAATAAAAGGAATTTTTGAATTTTGCCCTGAAATAAGTGAAATTTCTGCAATTTTGCCCCAAAATAAGGGAAATTTCTGCCTTTTTGCCACAAAATAAAGGGAATTTCTGTATTTTTGCCCCAAAATAAGGGGAATTTCAGCCTTTTTACCTCAAAATAAGGGGAATTTCTGCATTTTTGCCACAAAATATTAGGAATTTCTGCCTTTTTGCCCCAAAATAAGAAAAATTTCTGCCTTTTTTTTATCTGAAATAAGTGAAATTTCTGCAATTTTGCCCCAAAATAAGTGAAATTTCTGCAATTTTGCCCCAAAATAAGGGAAATTTCTGGAATTTTGCCCCAAAATAAGTGGAATTTCTGAGTTTTGCCCCAAAATAAGGAGAATTTCTGTCTTTTTGCCCCAACATATAGGGAATTTCTGCCTTTTTGCCCCACAATTAGGGGATTTTCTTCAATTCTGCCCCAAAATAGGGGGAATTTCTGCTTTTTTGCCCGAAAATAAGGGGAATGTATACCTTTTGCCACAAAAAAGAGAACTTTCTTCATTTTTGCCCCAAAATAAGAGGAATTTCTGCCTTTTTCCCTCAAAATAAGTGAAATTTCTGCCTTTTTACCTAAAAATGAACGGAATTTCTGTCTTTTTGCCCCAAAATAAAAGGAATTTTTGAATTTTGCCCTGAAATAAGTGAAATTTCTGCAATTTTGCCCCAAAATAAGGGAAATTTCTGCCTTTTTGCCACAAAATGAAGGGAATTTCTGTATTTTTGCCCCAAAATAAGGGGAATTTCAGCATTTTACCTCATAATAAGGCAAATCTCTGCCTTTTTGCCCCAAAATATGGGGAATTTCTTCATTTTTGCCCCAAAATAAAGAAAATTTCTGCAATTTTGTACCAAAATAAAAGAAATTTCTGCCTTTTTGCCCCAAAATAAGAGAAATTTCTGCACTTTTTCCCTGAAATAAGTGAAATTTCTGCAATTTTGCCCCAAAATAAGGGAAATTTCTGCAATTTTGCCCCAAAATAAAGAAAATTTCTGCAATTTTGTACCAAAATAAAAGAAATTTCTGCCTTTTTGCCCCAAAATAAGAGAAATTTCTGCAATTTTGCCCCAAAATAAAGAAAATTTCTGCAATTTTACCCCAAAATAAGGGGAATTTCTGACTTTTTGCCCTGAAATAAGGAGAATTTCTGTCTTTTTGTTCCAAAATAATGTGAATTTCTGCATTTTCCTTCAAAATTAGGGAAATATGTGCAATTTTGCTTCAAAATACGGGGAAATCTGCCTTATTGCACAAAAATAAAGGGAATTTCTCCATTTTTGCACCAATATAAGGGGAATTTCTGAAATTTAGCTTTAAAATATGGGGAATTTCTGCGTTATTGTCCGAAATAAAGTTGAATTTCTGCCTTTTTGCCCTGAAATATTTGAAATTTCTGCAATTTTACCCCAAAATAAGGGGAATTTCTGTTTTTGGCCCCAAAATTAAGGGAATTTCTGCTTTTTGCCCCAAAATAAGGCAAATATCTGACTTTTTGCCCAGAAATAATTGAAATTTCTGCAATTTTGCCCCAAAATAATAGGAATTTCTGCCTTTTTGCCGAAAATAAGGGGAATTTCAGCATTTTACCTTCAAATAAGGGGAATTTCTGCCTTTTTGCCACAAAATAAGGGGAATTTCTGCCCTATTGCCCTTAAATAAGGAAAATTTCTGCTTTTCTGCCCCAATTAACGGGAATTTCTGCCTTTTTGCCACAAAGTAAAGGGAATTTCTGCCTTTTTGCCCCAAAATAATGGGAATTTCAGCCGTTTTACCTCAAAATAAGGGGAATTTTTGCCTTTTTCCCCAAAATATGGGTAATTTTTGCCTTTTTGTTCCAAAATAAGGAAAATTTCTACAATTTTGTATCAAAATAAAAGAAATTTCTGTTTTTGCCCCAAAATAAAAGGAATTTCTGACTTTTTGCCCTGAAATAAATGAAATTCCTGCAATTATGCCCGAAAATAAGGGAAATTTGGGCCTTTTTGCCCCCAAATGAGGGGAATTTCTGCCTTTTTGCCCCAAAATATGGGGAATTTCAGGATTTTACCTCAAAATAAGGGGAATTTCAGCCTTTTTGCACCAAAATATGGGGAATTTCTGCCTTTTTGCCACAAAATAAGAAAAATTTCTGCAAGTCTGTAACAATATAAAAGAAATTTCTAAAATTTTGCCCCAAAATAAAGGAAATTTCTGATTTTTGCCCCAAAATAAAAAGAATTTCTCTATTTTTGCCCCAAAATAAAGGGAATTTCTGCCTTTTTGCCCCAAAATTAGGGGAGTTTCTGCAATTTTGCTCCGAAATACAAGAAATTTCTGCCTTTTTACCCGAAATTAAGTGGATTTTCTGCCTTTTTGCCCCCAAATAAGAAAAAATTTCTGCAATTTTATCCCAAAATAAGGGAAATTTCTGCCTTTTTGCCCCAAAATAAGGGGAATTTCTGCCGTTTTGCCCCGAAATATGTGAAATTTCTGCAATTTTACCCCACAATAAGGTGAATTTCTGCCTTTTTGCCCCAAAATAATGGGAATTTCTGCCTTTTTGCCCCAAAATAAGAAAAATTTTTGCTTTTTTTTCTCTGAAATAAGTGAAATTTCTGCAATTTTGCCCTAAAATAAAGGAAATTTCTGCAATTTTTTCCCATAATAAGGGAAATTTCTGCAATTTTGCCCCAAAATAAGGGGAATTTCTGTTTTTGCCCCCAAATAAGGGAAATTTCTGCAATTTTGCCCTAAAATAAGGGGATTTTCTGCATTTTTTGCCAAAAATAAAAGGAATTTCTGACATTTTGCCGCAAAATAAGTGAAATTTCTGCAGTTTTACCCCAAAATAAGGAAAATTTCTGCCTTTTTGCGCAAAAATTAGGGGAATTTCTGCAATTTTGCTCCAAAATACAAAGAATTTCTGCCTTTTTGCCCGAAAATAAAGGGAATGTATACCTTTTTGACATAAAAAAGCAAATTTCTTCATTTTTGCCCCAAAATAAGGGGAATTTCCACCTTTTTGACTCAAAATAAGTGCAATTTCTGCCTTTTCCCCAAAATAAACGAAATTTCTGTCTTTTTGCCCCAAAATAAGGGGAATTTCAGCCTTTTTACCTCAAAATAAGGGGAATTTCTGCCTTTTTGCCCCAAAATATAGGGAATTTCTGACTTTTTGCCCCAAAATAAGAAAAATTTCTGCAATTTTGTACCAAAATAAAAAAAAATTCTGCCTTTTTGCCCCCCCAAAAAAATTTATGCCTATTTTCCCTGAAATATGTGAAATTTCAGCAATTTTGCCCTAAAATTAGGGGAATTTGTGACTGTTTGCTCCCGAAAAAGGAGATTTTCTGTCTTTTTGCCCCATAATAAGGAGAATTTCTGCTTTTTTGCCTGAAAATTATGAGAATTTCTGCAATTTTGCTTCAAAATACAGGGAATTTCTGTTTTTTAGCCCCAAAATAAAGGGAATTTCTGCATTTTACCTCAAATTGAGAATAATTTCTGCCTTTTGCCTCAAAATAAGGGGAATTTTCTGCCTTTTTGTTTCAAAATAAGAAAAATTTCTTCAATTTTGTACCATAATAAAAGAAATTTCTGCTCTTTGCCCCAAAATAAAAGGAATTTCTGACTTTTTGCCCTGAAATAAATGAAATTTCTGCAATTTTGCCCGAAAATAAGGGAAATTTGTGCCTCTTTGCCCCAAAATAAGAAGAAGTTTTGCCTTTTGCCCCAAAATATGGGGAATTTCAGCATTTTACCTCAAAATAAGAATTTCAGCCTTTTTGCCCCAAAATAAGGAAAATTTCTGCAATTTTGCCCCAAAATAAGGGGAATTTCTTCCTTTTTGCCCCAAAATAAAGGATATTTCAGCCTTTTTACCTGAAAATAAGTGAAATTTCTGCAATTTTGCCCCAAATAAGGGAAATTCCTGCAATTTTGCCCCAAAATAAGTGGAATTTCTGAGTTTTGTCCCAAAATAAGGAGAATTTCTGTCTTTTTGCCCCAACATATAGGGAATTTCTGCCTTTTTGCCCAACAATTAGGGGAATTTCTTCATTTTTGCTTCAAAATAAGGGGAATTTCTGCCTTTTTGCCTCTAAAGAAGTGGAATTTCTGTATTTTCCTTCCAAAACAAAGGGAATTTCTGTGTTTTTTGCCCCAAAATAAGGAAAATTTCTGACTTATTACCCTGAAATTAGTGAAATGTTTGCAATTTTGCCCCAAAATAAGGGAAATTTCTGCCTTTTTGCCCCCAAATAAGGGGAATTTCAGCCTTTTTACCTCAAAATAAGGGGAATTTCTGCATTTTTGCCACAAAATATTAGGAATTTCTGCCTTTTTGCCCCAAAATAAGAAAAATTTCAGCCATTTTTACCTGAAATAAGTGAAATTTCTGCAATTTTGCCCCAAAATAAGTAAAATTTCTGCAATTTTGCCCCAAAATAAGGGAAATTTCTGCAATTTTGCCCCAAAATAAGTGGAATTTCTGAGTTTTGCCCCAAAATAAGGAGAATTTCTGTCTTTTTGCCCCAACATATAGGGAATTTCTGCCTTTTTGCCCCACAATTAGGGGATTTTCTGCAATTCTGCTCCAAAATAGGGGGAATTTCTGCTTTTTTGCCCGAAAATAAGGGGAATATATACCTTTTGCCACAAAAAAGGGAAATTTCTTCATTTTTGCCCCAAAATAAGAGGAATTTCTGCCTTCTTACCTCAAAATAAGTGAAATTTCTGCCTTTTTACCCAAAAATAAACGGAATTTCTGACTTTTAGCCCCAAAATAAAAGGAATTTTTGAATTTTGCCCTGAAATAAGTGAAATTTCTGCAATTTTGCCCCAAAATAAGGGAAATT
Organism: Micromys minutus; assembly: GCF_963924665.1. Lineage (NCBI taxonomy): Eukaryota > Metazoa > Chordata > Mammalia > Rodentia > Muridae > Micromys > Micromys minutus. The sequence goes on along the minus strand of NW_027667373.1, from coordinate 138,297 downwards.
TCTGCCTTTTTGCCACAAAATGAAGGGAATTTCTGTATTTTTGCCCCAAAATAAGGGGAATTTCAGCATTTTACCTCATAATAAGGCAAATCTCTGCCTTTTTGCCCCAAAATATGGGGAATTTCTTCATTTTTGCCCCAAAATAAAGAAAATTTCTGCAATTTTGTACCAAAATAAAAGAAATTTCTGCCTTTTTGCCCCAAAATAAGAGAAATTTCTGCACTTTTTCCCTGAAATAAGTGAAATTTCTGCAATTTTGCCCCAAAATAAGGGAAATTTCTGCAATTTTGCCCCAAAATAAAGAAAATTTCTGCAATTTTGTACCAAAATAAAAGAAATTTCTGCCTTTTTGCCCGAAAATAAGAGAAATTTCTGCACTTTTTCCCTGAAATAAGTGAAATTTCTGCAATTTTGCCCCAAAATAAGAGAAATTTCTGCAATTTTGCCCCAAAATAAAGAAAATTTCTGCAATTTTACCCCAAAATAAGGGGAATTTCTGACTTTTTGCCCTGAAATAAGGAGAATTTCTGTCTTTTTGTTCCAAAATAATGTGAATTTCTGCATTTTCCTTCAAAATTAGGGAAATATGTGCAATTTTGCTTCAAAATACGGGAAAATCTGCCTTATTGCACAAAAATAAAGGGAATTTCTCCATTTTTGCACCAATATAAGGGGAATTTCTGAAATTTAGCTTTAAAATACGGGGAATTTCTGCGTTATTGTCCGAAATAAAGTGGAATTTCTGCCTTTTTGCCCTGAAATATTTGAAATTTCTGCAATTTTACCCCAAAATAAGGGGAATTTCTGTTTTTGGCCCCAAAATTAAGGGAATTTCTGCTTTTTGCCCCAAAATAAGGCAAATATCTGACTTTTTGCCCAGAAATAATTGAAATTTCTGCAATTTTGCCCCAAAATAATAGGAATTTCTGCCTTTTTGCCGAAAATAAGGGGAATTTCAGCATTTTACCTTCAAATAAGGGGAATTTCTGCCTTTTTGCCACAAAATAAGGGGAATTTCTGCCCTATTGCCCTTAAATAAGGAAAATTTCTGCTTTTCTGCCCCAATTAACGGGAATTTCTGCCTTTTTGCCACAAAGTAAAGGGAATTTCTGCCTTTTTGCCCCAAAATAACGGGAATTTCAGCCTTTTTACCTCAAAATAAGGGGAATTTCTGCCTTTTTCCCCAAATTTGGGTAATTTTTGCCTTTTTGTTCCAAAATAAGGAAAATTTCTACAATTTTGTATCAAAATAAAAGAAATTTCTGTTTTTGCCCCAAAATAAAAGGAATTTTTGACTTTTTGCCCTGAAATAAATGAAATTCCTGCAATTATGCCCGAAAATAAGGGAAATTTGGGCCTTTTTGCCCCCAAATGAGGGGAATTTCTGCCTTTTTGCCCCAAAATATGGGGAATTTCAGGATTTTACCTCAAAATAAGGGGAATTTCAGCCTTTTTGCACCAAAATATGGGGAATTTCTGCCTTTTTGCCACAAAATAAGAAAAATTTCTGCAAGTCTGTAACAATATAAAAGAAATTTCTAAAATTTTGCCCCAAAATAAAGGAAATTTCTGATTTTTGCCCCAAAATAAAAAGAATTTCTCTATTTTTGCCCCAAAATAAAGGGAATTTCTGCCTTTTTGCCCCAAAATTAGGGGAGTTTCTGCAATTTTGCTCCAAAATACGAGAAATTTCTGCCTTTTTACCCGAAATTAAGTGGATTTTCTGCCTTTTTGCCCCCAAATACGAAAAAATTTCTGCAATTTTATCCCAAAATAAGGGAAATTTCTGCCTTTTTGCCCCAAAATAAGGGGATTTTCTGCCGTTTTGCCCCGAAATATGTGAAATTTCTGCAATTTTACCCCAAAATAAGGTGAATTTCTGCCTTTTTGCCCCAAAATAATGGGAATTTCTGCCTTTTTGCCCCAAAACAAGAAAAATTTTTGCTTTTTTTTCTCTGAAATAAGTGAAATTTCTGCAATTTTGCCCTAAAATAAAGGAAATTTCTGCAATTTTTTCCCATAATAAGGGAAATTTCTGCAATTTTGCCCCAAAATAAGGGGAATTTCTGTTTTTGCCCCCAAATAAGGGAAATTTCTGCAATTTTGCCCTAAAATAAGGGGATTTTCTGCATTTTTTGCCAAAAATAAAAGGAATTTCTGACATTTTGCCGCAAAAAAAGTGAAATTTCTGCAGTTTTACCCCAAAATAAGGAAAATTTCTGCCTTTTTGCGCAAAAATTAGGGGAATTTCTGCAATTTTGCTCCAAAATACAAAGAATTTCTGCCTTTTTGCCCGAAAATAAAGGGAATGTATACCTTTTTGACATAAAAAAGCAAATTTCTTCATTTTTGCCCCAAAATAAGGGGAATTTCCACCTTTTTGACTCAAAATAAGTGCAATTTCTGCCTTTTCCCCAAAATAAACGAAATTTCTGTCTTTTTGCCCCAAAATAAGGGGAATTTCAGCCTTTTTACCTCAAAATAAGGGGAATTTCTGCCTTTTTGCCCCAAAATATAGGGAATTTCTGACTTTTTGCCCCAAAATAAGAAAAATTTCTGCAATTTTGTACCAAAATAAAAAAAATTTCTGCCTTTTTGCCCCCCCAAAAAAATTTCTGCCTATTTTCCCTGAAATATGTGAAATTTCTGCAATTTTGCCCCAAAATAAGGGAAATTTCTACAATTTTGCCCCAATGTAAAGGAAATTTCAGCAATTTTGCCCCAAAATTAGGGGAATTTGTGACTGTTTGCTCCCGAAAAAGGAGATTTTCTGTCTTTTTGCCCCATAATAAGGAGAATTTCTGCCTTTTTGCCTGAAAATTATGAGAATTTCTGCAATTTTGCTTCAAAATACAGGGAATTTCTGTTTTTTAGCCCCAAAATAAAGGGAATTTCTGCATTTTACCTCAAATTGAGAATAATTTCTGCCTTTTGCCTCAAAATAAGGGGAATTTTCTGCCTTTTTGTTTCAAAATAAGAAAAATTTCTTCAATTTTGTACCATAATAAAAGAAATTTCTGCTCTTTGCCCCAAAATAAAAGGAATTTCTGACTTTTTGCCCTGAAATAAATGAAATTTCTGCAATTTTGCCCGAAAATAAGGGAAATTTGTGCCTCTTTGCACCAAAATAAAAAGAAGTTTTGCCTTTTGCCCCAAAATATGGGGAATTTCAGCATTTTACCTCAAAATAAGAATTTCAGCCTTTTTGCCCCAAAATAAGGAAAATTTCTGCAATTTTGCCCCAAAATAAGGGGAATTACTTCCTTTTTGCCCCAAAATAAAAGATATTTCAGCCTTTTTACCTGAAAAGAAGTGAAATTTCTGCAATTTTGCCCCAAATAAGGGAAATTTCTGCAATTTTGCCTCAAAATAAGGTAAATTCCTGCAATTTTGCCCCAAAATAAGTGGAATTTCTGAGTTTTGTCCCAAAATAAGGATAATTTCTGTCTTTTTGCCCCAACATATAAAGAATTTCTGCCTTTTTGTCCAAAAATTAGGGGAATTTCTGCAATTTTGCTCCAAAATACAAAGAATTTCTGCCTTTTTGCCCGAAAATAAAGGGAATGCATACCTTTTTGCCATAAAAAAGCAAATTTCTTCATTTTTGCCCCAAAATAAGGGGATTTTCCACCTTTTTGACTCAAAATAAGTGCAATTTCTGCCTTTTCCCCAAAATAAACGAAATTTCTGCCGTTTTGCCCCAAAATAAGGGGAATTTCAGCCTTATTACCTCAAAATAAGGGGAATTTCTGCATTTTTGCCCCAAAATATGGGGAATTTCTGACTTTTTGCCCCAAAATAAGAAAAATTTCTGCAATTTTGTACCAAAATAAAAAAAATTTCTGCCTTTATGCCCCCCCAAAAAAATTTCTGCCTTTTTTTTCTCAAATACCTGGAATTTCTGCAATTTTGCCCCAAAATAAGGGAAATTTCTGCAATTTTGCCCCAATGTAAAGGAAATTTCTGCAATTTTGCCCCAAAATAAGGGGAATTTCTGACTGTTTGCTCCCGAAAAAGGAGATTTTCTGTCTTTTTGCCCCAAAATAAGGAGAATTTCTGCCTTTTTGCCCGAAAATTAAGAGAATTTTTGCAATTTTGCTTCAAAATACAGGGAATTTCTGCCTTTTAGCCCCAAAATAAAGGGAATTTCTGCATTTTACCTCAAATTGAGAATAATTTCTGCCTTTTGCCTCAAAATAAGGGGAATTTTCTGCCTTTTTGTTTCAAAATAAGATAAATTTCTTCAATTTTGTACCATAATAAAAGAAATTTCTGCTCTTTGCCCCAAAATAAAAGGAATTTCTGACTTTTTGCCCTGAAATAAATGAAATTTCTGCAATTTTGCCCGAAAATAAGGGAAATTTGTGCCTCTTTGCCCCAAAATAAGAAGAAGTTTTGCCTTTTGCCCCAAAATATGGGGAATTTCAGCATTTTACCTCAAAATAAGAATTTCAGCCTTTTTGCCCCAAAATAAGGGGAATTTCTGCATTTTTGCCACAAAATATTAGGAATTTCTGCCTTTTTGCCCCAAAATAAAGGATATTTCAGCCTTTTTACCTGAAAATAAGTGAAATTTCTGCAATTTTGCCCCAAATAAGGGAAATTTCTGCAATTTTGCCTCAAAATAAGGTAAATTCCTGCAATTTTGCCCCAAAATAAGTGGAATTTCTGAGTTTTGTCCCAAAATAAGGATAATTTCTGCCTTTTTGCCCCAACATATAGGGAATTTCTGCCTTTTTGCCCAACAATTAGGGGAATTTCTTCATTTTTGCTTCAAAATAAGGGGAATTTCTGCCTTTTTGCCTCTAAAGAAGTGGAATTTCTGTATTTTCCTTCCAAAACAAAGGGAATTTCTGTGTTTTTTGCCCCAAAATAAGGAAAATTTCTGACTTATTAGCCTGAAATAAGTGAAATGTTTGCAATTTTGCCCCAAAATAAGGGAAATTTCTGCCTTTTTGCCCCCAAATAAGGGGAATTTCAGCCTTTTTACCTCAAAATAAGGGGAATTTCTGCATTTTTGCCACAAAATATTAGGAATTTCTGCCTTTTTGCCCCAAAATAAGAAAAATTTCTGCCATTTTTACCTGAAATAAGTGAAATTTCTGCAATTGTGCCCCAAAATAAGTAAAATTTCTGCAATTTTGCCCCAAAATAAGGGAAATTTCTGGAATTTTGCCCCAAAATAAGTGGAATTTCTGAGTTTTGCCCCAAAATAAAGAGAATTTCTGTCTTTTTGCCCCAACATATAGGGAATTTCTGCCTTTTTGCCCCACAATTAGGGGATTTTCTTCAATTCTGCCCCAAAATAGGGGGAATTTCTGCTTTTTTGCCCGAAAATAAGGGGAATGTATACCTTTTGCCACAAAAAAGAGAAATTTCTTCATTTTTGCCCCAAAATAAGAGGAATTTCTGCCTTCTTCCCTCAAAATAAGTGAAATTTCTGCCTTTTTACCTAAAAATGAACGGAATTTCTGTCTTTTTGCCCCAAAATAAAAGGAATTTTTGAATTTTGCCCTGAAATAAGTGAAATTTCTGCAATTTTGCCCCAAAATAAGGGAAATTTCTGCCTTTTTGCCACAAAATAAAGGGAATTTCTGTATTTTTGCCCCAAAATAAGGGGAATTTCAGCCTTTTTACCTCAAAATAAGGGGAATTTCTGCATTTTTGCCACAAAATATTAGGAATTTCTGCCTTTTTGCCCCAAAATAAGAAAAATTTCTGCCTTTTTTTTATCTGAAATAAGTGAAATTTCTGCAATTTTGGCCCAAAATAAGTGAAATTTCTGCAATTTTGCCCCAAAATAAGGGAAATTTCTGGAATTTTGCCCCAAAATAAGTGGAATTTCTGAGTTTTGCCCCAAAATAAGGAGAATTTCTGTCTTTTTGCCCCAACATATAGGGAATTTCTGCCTTTTTGCCCCACAATTAGGGGATTTTCTTCAATTCTGCCCCAAAATAGGGGGAATTTCTTCTTTTTTGCCCGAAAATAAGGGGAATGTATACCTTTTGCCACAAAAAAGAGAACTTTCTTCATTTTTGCCCCAAAATAAGAGGAATTTCTGCCTTCTTCCCTCAAAATAAGTGAAATTTCTGCCTTTTTACCTAAAAATGAACGGAATTTCTGTCTTTTTGCCCCAAAATAAAAGGAATTTTTGAATTTTGCCCTGAAATAAGTGAAATTTCTGCAATTTTGCCCCAAAATAAGGGAAATTTCTGCCTTTTTGCCACAAAATGAAGGGAATTTCTGTATTTTTGCCCCAAAATAAGGGGAATTTCAGCATTTTACCTCATAATAAGGCAAATCTCTGCCTTTTTGCCCCAAAATATGGGGAATTTCTTCATTTTTGCCCCAAAATAAAGAAAATTTCTGCAATTTTGTACCAAAATAAAAGAAATTTCTGCCTTTTTGCCCCAAAATAAGAGAAATTTCTGCACTTTTTCCCTGAAATAAGTGAAATTTCTGCAATTTTGCCCCAAAATAAGGGAAATTTCTGCAATTTTGCCCCAAAATATAGAAAATTTCTGCAATTTTGTACCAAAATAAAAGAAATTTCTGCCCTTTTGCCCCAAAATAAGAGAAATTTCTGCACTTTTTCCCTGAAATAAGTGAAATTTCTGCAATTTTGCCCCAAAATAAGAGAAATTTCTGCAATTTTGCCCCAAAATAAAGAAAATTTCTGCAATTTTACCCCAAAAGAAGGGGAATTTCTGACTTTTTGCCCTGAAATAAGGAGAATTTCTGTCTTTTTGTTCCAAAATAATGTGAATTTCTGCATTTTCCTTCAAAATTAGGGAAATATGTGCAATTTTGCTTCAAAATACGGGGAAATCTGCCTTATTGCACAAAAATAAAGGGAATTTCTCCATTTTTGCACCAATATAAGGGGAATTTCTGAAATTTAGCTTTAAAATATGGGGAATTTCTGCGTTATTGTCCGAAATAAAGTTGAATTTCTGCCTTTTTGCCCTGAAATATTTGAAATTTCTGCAATTTTACCCCAAAATAAGGGGAATTTCTGTTTTTGGCCCCAAAATTAAGGGAATTTCTGCTTTTTGCCCCAAAATAAGGCAAATATCTGACTTTTTGCCCAGAAATAATTGAAATTTCTGCAATTTTGCCCCAAAATAATAGGAATTTCTGCCTTTTTGCCGAAAATAAGGGGAATTTCAGCATTTTACCTTCAAATAAGGGGAATTTCTGCCTTTTTGCCACAAAATAAGGGGAATTTCTGCCCTATTGCCCTTAAATAAGGAAAATTTCTGCTTTTCTGCCACAATTAACGGGAATTTCGGCCTTTTTGCCACAAAGTAAAGGGAATTTCTGCCTTTTTGCCCCAAAATAACGGGAATTTCAGCCGTTTTACCTCAAAATAAGGGGAATTTCTGCCTTTTTCCCCAAAATATGGGTAATTTTTGCCTTTTTGTTCCAAAATAAGGAAAATTTCTAAAATTTTGTATCAAAATAAAAGAAATTTCTGTTTTTGCCCCAAAATAAAAGGAATTTCTGACTTTTTGCCCTGAAATAAATGAAATTCCTGCAATTATGCCCGAAAATAAGGGAAATTTGGGCCTTTTTGCCCCCAAATGAGGGGAATTTCTGCCTTTTTGCCCCAAAATATGGGGAATTTCAGGATTTTACCTCAAAATAAGGGGAATTTCAGCCTTTTTGAACCAAAATATGGGGAATTTCTGCCTTTTTGCCACAAAATAAGAAAAATTTCTGCAAGTCTGTAACAATATAAAAGAAATTTCTAAAATTTTGCCCCAAAATAAAGGAAATTTCTGATTTTTGCCCCAAAATAAAAAGAATTTCTCTATTTTTGCCCCAAAATAAAGGGAATTTCTGCCTTTTTGCCCCAAAATTAGGGGAGTTTCTGCAATTTTGCTCCAAAATACGAGAAATTTCTGCCATTTTACCCGAAATTAAGTGGATTTTCTGCCTTTTTGCCCCCAAATAAGAAAAAATTTCTGCAATTTTATCCCAAAATAAGGGAAATTTCTGCCTTTTTGCCCCAAAATAAGGGGAATTTCTGCCGTTTTGCCCCGAAATATGTGAAATTTCTGCAATTTTACCCCAAAATAAGGTGAATTTCTGCCTTTTTGCCCCAAAATAATGGGAATTTCTGCCTTTTTGCCCCAAAATAAAAAAAATTTTTGCTTTTTTTTCTCTGAAATAAGTAAAATTTCTGCAATTTTGCCCTAAAATAAAGGAAATTTCTGCAATTTTTTCCCATAATAAAGGAAATTTCTGCAATTTTGCCCCAAAATAAGGGGAATTTCTGTTTTTGCCCCCAAATAAGGGAAATTTCTGCAATTTTGCCCTAAAATAAGGGGATTTTCTGCATTTTTTGCCAAAAATAAGGGGAATTTCTGACATTTTGCCACAAAATAAGTGAAATTTCTGCAGTTTTACCCCAAAATAAGGAAAATTTCTGCCTTTTTGCCCAAAAATTAGGGGAATTTCTGCAATTTTGCTCCAAAATACAAAGAATTTCTGCCTTTTTGCCCGAAAATAAAGGGAATGTATACCTTTTTGACATAAAAAAGCAAATTTCTTCATTTTTGCCCCAAAATAAGGGGAATTTCCACCTTTTTGACTCAAAATAAGTGCAATTTCTGCCTTTTCCCCAAAATAAACGAAATTTCTGTCTTTTTGCCCCAAAATAAGGGGAATTTCAGCCTTTTTACCTCAAAATAAGGGGAATTTCTGCCTTTTTGCCCCAAAATATAGGGAATTTCTGACTTTTTGCCCCAAAATAAGAAAAATTTCTGCAATTTTGTACCAAAATAAAAAAAAATTTCTGCCTTTTTGCCCCCCCAAAAAAATTTCTGCCTATTTTCCCTGAAATACGTGAAATTTCTGCAATTTTGCCCCAAAATAAGGGAAATTTCTACAATTTTGCCACAATGTAAAGGAAATTTCAGCAATTTTGCCCCAAAATTAGGGGAATTTGTGACTGTTTGCTCCCGAAAAAGGAGATTTTCTGTCTTTTTGCCCCATAATAAGGAGAATTTCTGCCTTTTTGCCTGAAAATTATGAGAATTTCTGCAATTTTGCTTCAAAATACAGGGAATTTCTGTTTTTTAGCCCCAAAATAAAGGGAATTTCTGCATTTTACCTCAAATTGAGAATAATTTCTGCCTTTTGCCTCAAAATAAGGGGAATTTTCTGCCTTTTTGTTTCAAAATAAGAAAAATTTCTTCAATTTTGTACCATAATAAAAGAAATTTCTGCTCTTTGCCCCAAAATAAAAGGAATTTCTGACTTTTTGCCCTGAAATAAATGAAATTTCTGCAATTTTGCCCGAAAATAAGGGAAATTTGTGCCTCTTTGCACCAAAATAAAAAGAAGTTTTTCCTTTTGCCCCAAAATATGGGGAATTTCAGCATTTTACCTCAAAATAAGAATTTCAGCCTTTTTGCCCCAAAATAAGGAAAATTTCTGCAATTTTGCCCCAAAATAAGGGGAATTTCTTCCTTTTTGCCCCAAAATAAAGGATATTTCAGCCTTTTTACCTGAAAATAAGTGAAATTTCTGCAATTTTGCCCCAAATAAGGGAAATTTCTGCAATTTTGCCTCAAAATAAGGTAAATTCCTGCAATTTTGCCCCAAAATAAGTGGAATTTCTGAGTTTTGTCCCAAAATAAGGAGAATTTCTGTCTTTTTGCCCCAACATATAGGGAATTTCTGCCTTTTTGCCCAACAATTAGGGGAATTTCTTCATTTTTGCTTCAAAATAAGGGGAATTTCTGCCTTTTTGCCTCTAAAGAAGTGGAATTTCTGTATTTTCCTTCCAAAACAAAGGGAATTTCTGTGTTTTTTGCCCCAAAATAAGGAAAATTTCTGACTTATTACCCTGAAATTAGTGAAATGTTTGCAATTTTGCCCCAAAATAAGGGAAATTTCTGCCTTTTTGCCCCCAAATAAGGGGAATTTCAGCCTTTTTACCTCAAAATAAGGGGAATTTCTGCATTTTTGCCACAAAATATTAGGAATTTCTGCCTTTTTGCCCCAAAATAAGAAAAATTTCAGCCATTTTTACCTGAAATAAGTGAAATTTCTGCAATTTTGCCCCAAAATAAGTAAAATTTCTGCAATTTTGCCCCAGAATAAGGGAAATTTCTGCAATTTTGCCCCAAAATAAGTGGAATTTCTGAGTTTTGCCCCAAAATAAGGAGAATTTCTGTCTTTTTGCCCCAACATATAGGGAATTTCTGCCTTTTTGCCCCACAATTAGGGGATTTTCTGCAATTCTGCTCCAAAATAGGGGGAATTTCTGCTTTTTTGCCCGAAAATAAGGGGAATATATACCTTTTGCCACAAAAAAGGGAAATTTCTTCATTTTTGCCCCAAAATAAGAGGAATTTCTGCCTTCTTACCTCAAAATAAGTGAAATTTCTGCCTTTTTACCCAAAAATAAACGGAATTTCTGACTTTTAGCCCCAAAATAAAAGGAATTTTTGAATTTTGCCCTGAAATAAGTGAAATTTCTGCAATTTTGCCCCAAAATAAGGGAAATTTCTGCCTTTTTGCCACAAAATGAAGGGAATTTCTGTATTTTTGCCCCAAAATAAGGGGAATTTCAGCATTTTACCTCATAATAAGGCAAATCTCTGCCTTTTTGCCCCAAAATATGGGGAATTTCTTCATTTTTGCCCCAAAATAAAGAAAATTTCTGCAATTTTGTACCAAAATAAAAGAAATTTCTGCCTTTTTGCCCCAAAATAAGAGAAATTTCTGCACTTTTTCCCTGAAATAAGTGAAATTTCTGCAATTTTGCCCCAAAATAAGGGAAATTTCTGCAATTTTGCCCCAAAATAAAGAAAATTTCTGCAATTTTGTACCAAAATAAAAGAAATTTCTGCCTTTTTGCCCCAAAATAAGAGAAATTTCTGCACTTTTTCCCTGAAATAAGTGAAATTTCTTCAATTTTGCCCCAAAATAAGAGAAATTTCTGCAATTTTGCCCCAAAATAAAGAAAATTTCTGCAATTTTACCCCAAAATAAGGGGAATTTCTGACTTTTTGCCCTGAAATAAGGAGAATTTCTGTCTTTTTGTTCCAAAATAATGTGAATTTCTGCATTTTCCTTCAAAATTAGGGAAATATGTGCAATTTTGCTTCAAAATACGGGGAAATCTGCCTTATTGCACAAAAATAAAGGGAATTTCTCCATTTTTGCACCAATATGAGGGGAATTTCTGAAATTTAGCTTTAAAATACGGGGAATTTCTGCGTTATTGTCCGAAATAAAGTGGAATTTCTGCCTTTTTGCCCTGAAATATTTGAAATTTCTGCAATTTTACCCCAAAATAAGGGGAATTTCTGTTTTTGGCCCCAAAATTAAGGGAATTTCTGCTTTTTGCCCCAAAATAAGGCAAATATCTGACTTTTTGCCCAGAAATAATTGAAATTTCTGCAATTTTGCCCCAAAATAATAGGAATTTCTGCCTTTTTGCCGAAAATAAGGGGAATTTCAGCATTTTACCTTCAAATAAGGGGAATTTCTGCCTTTTTGCCACAAAATAAGGGGAATTTCTGCCCTATTGCCCTTAAATAAGGAAAATTTCTGCTTTTCTGCCCCAATTAACGGGAATTTCTGCCTTTTTGCCACAAAGTAAAGGGAATTTCTGCCTTTTTGCCCCAAAATAACGGGAATTTCAGCCTTTTTACCTCAAAATAAGGGGAATTTCTGCCTTTTTCCCCAAAATATGGGTAATTTTTGCCTTTTTGTTCCAAAATAAGGAAAATTTCTACAATTTTGTATCAAAATAAAAGAAATTTCTGTTTTTGCCCCAAAATAAAAGGAATTTCTGACTTTTTGCCCTGAAATAAATGAAATTCCTGCAATTATGCCCGAAAATAAGGGAAATTTGGGCCTTTTTGCCCCCAAATGAGGGGAATTTCTGCCTTTTTGCCCCAAAATATGGGGAATTTCAGGATTTTACCTCAAAATAAGGGGAATTTCAGCCTTTTTGCACCAAAATATGGGGAATTTCTGCCTTTTTGCCACAAAATAAAAAAAATTTCTGCAAGTCTGTAACAATATAAAAGAAATTTCTAAAACTTTGCCCAAAAATAAAGGAAATTTCTGATTTTTGCCACAAAATAAAAAGAATTTCTCTATTTTTGCCCCAAAATAAAGGGAATTTCTGCCTTTTTGCCCCAAAATTAGGGGAGTTTCTGCAATTTTGCTCCAAAATACGAGAAATTTCTGCCTTTTTACCCGAAATTAAGTGGATTTTCTGCCTTTTTGCCCTCAAATAAGAAAAAATTTCTGCAATTTTATCCCAAAATAAGGGAAATTTCTGCCTTTTTGACCCAAAATAAGGGGAATTTCTGCCGTTTTGCCCCTTAATATGTGAAATTTCTGCAATTTTACCCCAAAATAAGGTGAATTTCTGCCTTTTTGCCCCAAAATAATGGGAATTTCTGCCTTTTTGCCCCAAAACATGAAAAATTTTTTCTTTTTTTTCTCTGAAATAAGTGAAATTTCTGCAATTTTGCCCTAAAATAAAGGAAATTTCTGCAATTTTTTCCCATAATAAGGGAAATTTCTCCAATTTTGCCCCAAAATAAGGGGAATTTCTGTTTTTGCCCCCAAATAAGGGAAATTTCTGCAATTTTGCCCTAAAATAAGGGGATTTTCTGCATTTTTTGCCAAAAATAAAAGGAATTTCTGACATTTTGCCGCAAAATAAGTGAAATTTCTGCAGTTTTACCCCAAAATAAGGAAAATTTCTGCCTTTTTGCGCAAAAATTAGGGGAATTTCTGCAATTTTGCTCCAAAATACAAAGAATTTCTGCCTTTTTGCCCGAAAATAAAGGGAATGTATACCTTTTTGACATAAAAAAGCAAATTTCTTCATTTTTGCCCCCAAATAAGGGGAATTTCCACCTTTTTGACTCAAAATAAGTGCAATTTCTGCCTTTTCCCCAAAATAAACGAAATTTCTGTCTTTTTGCCCCAAAATAAGGAGAATTTCAGCCTTTTTACCTCAAAATAAGGGGAATTTCTGCCTTTTTGCCCCAAAATATAGGGAATTTCTGACTTTTTGCCCCAAAATAAGAATAATTTCTGCAATTTTGTACCAAAATAAAAAAAATTTCTGCCTTTTTGCCCCCCCAAAAAAATTTCTGCCTATTTTCCCTGAAATACGTGAAATTTCTGCAATTTTGCCCCAAAATAAGGGAAATTTCTGCAATTTTGCCCCAAAATAAAGAAAATTTCTGCAATTTTGTACCAAAATAAAAGAAATTTCTGCCTTTTTGCCCCAAAATAAGAGAAATTTCTGCACTTTTTCCCTGAAATAAGTGAAATTTCTGCAATTTTGCCCCAAAATAAGAGAAATTTCTGCAATTTTGCCCCAAAATAAAGAAAATTTCTGCAATTTTACCCCAAAATAAGGGGAATTTCTGACTTTTTGCCCTGAAATAAGGAGAATTTCTGTCTTTTTGTTCCAAAATAATGTGAATTTCTGCATTTTCCTTCAAAATTAGGGAAATATGTGCAATTTTGCTTCAAAATACGGGGAAATCTGCCTTATTGCACAAAAATAAAGGGAATTTCTCCATTTTTGCACCAATATGAGGGGAATTTCTGAAATTTAGCTTTAAAATACGGGGAATTTCTGCGTTATTGTCCGAAATAAAGTGGAATTTCTGCCTTTTTGCCCTGAAATATTTGAAATTTCTGCAATTTTACCCCAAAATAAGGGGAATTTCTGTTTTTGGCCCCAAAATTAAGGGAATTTCTGCTTTTTGCCCCAAAATAAGGCAAATATCTGACTTTTTGCCCAGAAATAATTGAAATTTCTGCAATTTTGCCCCAAAATAATAGGAATTTCTGCCTTTTTGCCGAAAATAAAGGGAATTTCAGCATTTTACCTTCAAATAAGGGGAATTTCTGCCTTTTTGCCACAAAATAAGGGGAATTTCTGCCCTATTGCCCTTAAATAAGGAAAATTTCTGCTTTTCTGCCCCAATTAACGGGAATTTCTGCCTTTTTGCCACAAAGTAAAGGGAATTTCTGCCTTTTTGCCCCAAAATAACGGGAATTTCAGCCTTTTTACCTCAAAATAAGGGGAATTTCTGCCTTTTTCCCCAAAATATGGGTAATTTTTGCCTTTTTGTTCCAAAATAAGGAAAATTTCTACAATTTTGTATCAAAATAAAAGAAATTTCTGTTTTTGCCCCAAAATAAAAGAAATTTCTGATTTTTTGCCCTGAAATAAATGAAATTCCTGCAATTATGCCCGAAAATAAGGGAAATTTGGGCCTTTTTGCCCCCAAATGAGGGGAATTTCTGCCTTTTTGCCCCAAAATATGGGGAATTTCAGGATTTTACCTCAAAATAAGGGGAATTTCAGCCTTTTTGCACCAAAATATGGGGAATTTCTGCCTTTTTGCCACAAAATAAAAAAAATTTCTGCAAGTCTGTAACAATATAAAAGAAATTTCTAAAACTTTGCCCAAAAATAAATGAAATTTCTGATTTTTGCCACAAAATAAAAAGAATTTCTCTATTTTTGCCCCAAAATAAAGGGAATTTCTGCCTTTTTGCCCCAAAATTAGGGGAGTTTCTGCAATTTTGCTCCAAAATACGAGAAATTTCTGCCTTTTTACCCGAAATTAAGTGGATTTTCTGCCTTTTTGCCCCCAAATAAGAAAAAATTTCTGCAATTTTATCCCAAAATAAGGGAAATTTCTGCCTTTTTGACCCAAAATAAGGGGAATTTCTGCCGTTTTGCCCCTTAATATGTGAAATTTCTGCAATTTTACCCCAAAATAAGGTGAATTTCTGCCTTTTTGCCCCAAAATAATGGGAATTTCTGCCTTTTTGCCCCAAAACATGAAAAATTTTTTCTTTTTTTTCTCTGAAATAAGTGAAATTTCTGCAATTTTGCCCTAAAATAAAGGAAATTTCTGCAATTTTTTCCCATAATAAGGGAAATTTCTCCAATTTTGCCCCAAAATAAGGGGAATTTCTGTTTTTGCCCCCAAATAAGGGAAATTTCTGCAATTTTGCCCTAAAATAAGGGGATTTTCTGCATTTTTTGCCAAAAATAAAAGGAATTTCTGACATTTTGCCGCAAAATAAGTGAAATTTCTGCAGTTTTACCCCAAAATAAGGAAAATTTCTGCCTTTTTGCGCAAAAATTAGGGGAATTTCTGCAATTTTGCTCCAAAATACAAAGAATTTCTGCCTTTTTGCCCGAAAATAAAGGGAATGTATACCTTTTTGACATAAAAAAGCAAATTTCTTCATTTTTGCCCCCAAATAAGGGGAATTTCCACCTTTTTGACTCAAAATAAGTGCAATTTCTGCCTTTTCCCCAAAATAAACGAAATTTCTGTCTTTTTGCCCCAAAATAAGGAGAATTTCAGCCTTTTTACCTCAAAATAAGGGGAATTTCTGACTTTTTGCCCCAAAATATAGGGAATTTCTGACTTTTTGCCCCAAAATAAGAATAATTTCTGCAATTTTGTACCAAAATAAAAAAAATTTCTGCCTTTTTGCCCCCCCAAAAAAATTTCTGCCTATTTTCCCTGAAATACGTGAAATTTCTGCAATTTTGCCCCAAAATAAGGGAAATTTCTACAATTTTGCCCCAATGTAAAGGAAATTTCAGCAATTTTGCCCCAAAATTAGGGGAATTTGTGACTGTTTGCTCCCGAAAAAGGAGATTTTCTGTCTTTTTGCCCCATAATAAGGAGAATTTCTGCCTTTTTGCCTGAAAATTATGAGAATTTCTGCAATTTTGCTTCAAAATACAGGGAATTTCTGTTTTTTAGCCCCAAAATAAAGGGAATTTCTGCATTTTACCTCAAATTGAGAATAATTTCTGCCTTTTGCCTCAAAATAAGGGGAATTTTCTGCCTTTTTGTTTCAAAATAAGAAAAATTTCTTCAATTTTGTACCATAATAAAAGAAATTTCTGCTCTTTGCCCCAAAATAAAAGGAATTTCTGACTTTTTGCCCTGAAATAAATGAAATTTCTGCAATTTTGCCCGAAAATAAGAGAAATTTGTGCCTCTTTGCACCAAAATAAAAAGAAGTTTTGCCTTTTGCCCCAAAATATGGGGAATTTCAGCATTTTACCTCAAAATAAGAATTTCAGCCTTTTTGCCCCAAAATAAGGAAAATTTCTGCAATTTTGCCCCAAAATAAGGGGAATTTCTTCCTTTTTGCCCCAAAATAAAGGATATTTCAGCCTTTTTACCTGAAAATAAGTGAAATTTCTGCAATTTTGCCCCAAATAAGGGAAATTTCTGCAATTTTGCCTCAAAAAAAGGTAAATTCCTGCAATTTTGCCCCAAAATAAGTGGAATTTCTGAGTTTTGTCCCAAAATAAGGAGAATTTCTGTCTTTTTGCCCCAACATATAGGGAATTTCTGCCTTTTTGCCCAACAATTAGGGGAATTTCTTCATTTTTGCTTCAAAATAAGGGGAATTTCTGCCTTTTTGCCTCTAAAGAAGTGGAATTTCTGTATTTTCCTTCCAAAACAAAGGGAATTTCTGTGTTTTTTGCCCCAAAATAATGAAAATTTCTGACTTATTACCCTGAAATTAGTGAAATGTTTGCAATTTTGCCCCAAAATAAGGGAAATTTCTGCCTTTTTGCCCCCAAATAAGGGGAATTTCAGCCTTTTTACCTCAAAATAAGGGGAATTTCTGCATTTTTGCCACATAATATTAGGAATTTCTGCCTTTTTGCCCCAAAATAAGAAAAATTTCAGCCATTTTTACCTGAAATAAGTGAAATTTCTGCAATTTTGCCCCAAAATAAGTAAAATTTCTGCAATTTTGCCCCAAAATAAGGGAAATTTCTGCAATTTTGCCCCAAAATAAGTGGAATTTCTGAGTTTTGCCCCAAAATAAGGAGAATTTCTGTCTTTTTGCCCCAACATATAGGGAATTTCTGCCTTTTTGCCCCACAATTAGGGGATTTTCTGCAATTCTGCTCCAAAATAGGGGGAATTTCTGCTTTTTTGCCCGAAAATAAGGGGAATATATACCTTTTGCCACAAAAAAGGGAAATTTCTTCATTTTTGCCCCAAAATAAGAGGAATTTCTGCCTTCTTACCTCAAAATAAGTGAAATTTCTGCCTTTTTACCCAAAAATAAACGGAATTTCTGACTTTTAGCCCCAAAATAAAAGGAATTTTTGAATTTTGCCCTGAAATAAGTGAAATTTCTGCAATTTTGCCCCAAAATAAGGGAAATTTCTGCCTTTTTGCCACAAAATGAAGGGAATTTCTGTATTTTTGCCCCAAAATAAGGGGAATTTCAGCATTTTACCTCATAATAAGGCAAATCTCTGCCTTTTTGCCCCAAAATATGGGGAATTTCTTCATTTTTGCCCCAAAATAAAGAAAATTTCTGCAATTTTGTACCAAAATAAAAGAAATTTCTGCCTTTTTGCCCCAAAATAAGAGAAATTTCTGCACTTTTTCCCTGAAATAAGTGAAATTTCTGCAATTTTGCCCCAAAATAAGGGAAATTTCTGCAATTTTGCCCCAAAATAAAGAAAATTTCTGCAATTTTGTACCAAAATAAAAGAAATTTCTGCCTTTTTGCCCGAAAATAAGAGAAATTTCTGCACTTTTTCCCTGAAATAAGTGAAATTTCTGCAATTTTGCCCCAAAATAAGAGAAATTTCTGCAATTTTGCCCCAAAATAAAGAAAATTTCTGCAATTTTACCCCAAAATAAGGGGAATTTCTGACTTTTTGCCCTGAAATAAGGAGAATTTCTGTCTTTTTGTTCCAAAATAATGTGAATTTCTGCATTTTCCTTCAAAATTAGGGAAATATGTGCAATTTTGCTTCAAAATACGGGGAAATCTGCCTTATTGCACAAAAATAAAGGGAATTTCTCCATTTTTGCACCAATATAAGGGGAATTTCTGAAATTTAGCTTTAAAATACGGGGAATTTCTGCGTTATTGTCCGAAATAAAGTGGAATTTCTGCCTTTTTGCCCTGAAATATTTGAAATTTCTGCAATTTTACCCCAAAATAAGGGGAATTTCTGTTTTTGGCCCCAAAATTAAGGGAATTTCTGCTTTTTGCCCCAAAATAAGGCAAATATCTGACTTTTTGCCCAGAAATAATTGAAATTTCTGCAATTTTGCCCCAAAATAATAGGAATTTCTGCCTTTTTGCCGAAAATAAGGGGAATTTCAGCATTTTACCTTCAAATAAGGGGAATTTCTGCCTTTTTGCCACAAAATAAGGGGAATTTCTGCCCTATTGCCCTTAAATAAGGAAAATTTCTGCTTTTCTGCCCCAATTAACGGGAATTTCTGCCTTTTTGCCACAAAGTAAAGGGAATTTCTGCCTTTTTGCCCCAAAATAACGGGAATTTCAGCCTTTTTACCTCAAAATAAGGGGAATTTCTGCCTTTTTCCCCAAAATATGGGTAATTTTTGCCTTTTTGTTCCAAAATAAGGAAAATTTCTACAATTTTGTATCAAAATAAAAGAAATTTCTGTTTTTGCCCGAAAATAAAAGGAATTTCTGACTTTTTGCCCTGAAATAAATGAAATTCCTGCAATTATGCCCGAAAATAAGGGAAATTTGGGCCTTTTTGCCCCCAAATGAGGGGAATTTCTGCCTTTTTGCCTCAAAATATGGGGAATTTCAGGATTTTACCTCAAAATAAGGGGAATTTCAGCCTTTTTGCACCAAAATATGGGGAATTTCTGCCTTTTTGCCACAAAATAAGAAAAATTTCTGCAAGTCTGTAACAATATAAAAGAAATTTCTAAAATTTTGCCCCAAAATAAAGGAAATTTCTGATTTTTGCCACAAAATAAAAAGAATTTCACTATTTTGGCCCCAAAATAAAGGGATTTTCTGCCTTTTTGCCCCAAAATTAGGGGAGTTTCTGCAATTTTGCTCCAAAATACGAGAAATTTCTGCCTTTTTACCCGAAATTAAGTGGATTTTCTGCCTTTTTGCCCCCAAATAAGAAAAAATTTCTGCAATTTTATCCCAAAATAAGGGAAATTTCTGCCTTTTTGCCCCAAAATAAGGGGAATTTCTGCCGTTTTGCCCCGAAATATGTGAAATTTCTGCAATTTTACCCCAAAATAAGGTGAATTTCTGGCTTTTTGCCCCAAAATAATGGAAATTTCTGCCTTTTTGCCCCAAAATAAGAAAAATTTTTGCTTTTTTTTCTCTGAAATAAGTGAAATTTCTGCAATTTTGCCCTAAAATATAGGAAATTTCTGCAATTTTTTCCCATAGTAAGGGAAATTTCTCCAATTTTGCCCCAAAATAAGGGGAATTTCTGTTTTTGCCCCCAAATAAGGGAAATTTCTGCAATTTTGCCCTAAAATAAGGGGATTTTCTGCATTTTTTGCCAAAAATAAAAGGAATTTCTGACATTTTGCCGCAAAATAAGTGAAATTTCTGCAGTTTTACCCCAAAATAAGGAAAATTTCTGCCTTTTTGCGCAAAAATTAGGGGAATTTCTGCAATTTTGCTCCAAAATACAAAGAATTTCTGCCTTTTTGCCCGAAAATAAAGGGAATGTATACCTTTTTGACATAAAAAAGCAAATTTCTTCATTTTTGCCCCAAAATAAGGGGAATTTCCACCTTTTTGACTCAAAATAAGTGCAATTTCTGCTTTTTCCCCAAAATAAACGAAATTTCTGTCTTTTTGCCCCAAAATAAGGGGAATTTCAGCCTTTTTACCTCAAAATAAGGGGAATTTCTGCCTTTTTGCCCCAAAATATAGGGAATTTCTGACTTTTTGCCCCAAAATAAGAAAAATTTCTGCAATTTTGTACCAAAATAAAAAAAATTTCTGCCTTTTTGCCCCCCCAAAAAAATTTCTGCCTATTTTCCCTGAAATACGTGAAATTTCTGCAATTTTGCCCCAAAATAAGGGAAATTTCTACAATTTTGCCCCAATGTAAAGGAAATTTCAGCAATTTTGCCCCAAAATTAGGGGAATTTGTGACTGTTTGCTCCCGAAAAAGGAGATTTTCTGTCTTTTTGCCCCATAATAAGGAGAATTTCTGCCTTTCTGCCCGAAAATTATGAGAATTTCTGCAATTTTGCTTCAAAATACAGGGAATTTCTGTTTTTTAGCCCCAAAATAAAGGGAATTTCTGCATTTTACCTCAAATTGAGAATAATTTCTGCCTTTTGCCTCAAAATAAGGGGAATTTTCTGCCTTTTTGTTTCAAAATAAGAAAAATTTCTTCAATTTTGTACCATAATAAAAGAAATTTCTGCTCTTTGCCCCAAAATAAAAGGAATTTCTGACTTTTTGCCCTGAAATAAATGAAATTTCTGCAATTTTGCCCGAAAATAAGAGAAATTTGTGCCTCTTTGCACCAAAATAAAAAGAAGTTTTGCCTTTTGCCCCAAAATATGGGGAATTTCAGCATTTTACCTCAAAATAAGAATTTCAGCCTTTTTGCCCCAAAATAAGGAAAATTTCTGCAATTTTGCCCCAAAATAAGGGGAATTTCTTCCTTTTTGCCCCAAAATAAAGGATATTTCAGCCTTTTTACCTGAAAATAAGTGAAATTTCTGCAATTTTGCCCCAAATAAGGGAAATTTCTGCAATTTTGCCTCAAAATAAGGTAAATTCCTGCAATTTTGCCCCAAAATAAGTGGAATTTCTGAGTTTTGTCCCAAAATAAGGAGAATTTCTGTCTTTTTGCCCCAACATATAGGGAATTTCTGCCTTTTTGCCCAACAATTAGGGGAATTTCTTCATTTTTGCTTCAAAATAAGGGGAATTTCTGCCTTTTTGCCTCTAAAGAAGTGGAATTTCTGTATTTTCCTTCCAAAACAAAGGGAATTTCTGTGTTTTTTGCCCCAAAATAAGGAAAATTTCTGACTTATTACCCTGAAATTAGTGAAATGTTTGCAATTTTGCCCCAAAATAAGGGAAATTTCTGCCTTTTTGCCCCCAAATAAGGGGAATTTCAGCCTTTTTACCTCAAAATAAGGGAAATTTCTGCATTTTTGCCACAAAATATTAAGAATTTCTGCCTTTTTGCCCCAAAATAAGAAAAATTTCTGCCATTTTTACCTGAAATAAGTGAAATTTCTGCAATTTTGCCCCAGAATAAGGGAAATTTCTGCAATTTTGCCCCAAAATAAGTGGAATTTCTGAGTTTTGCCCCAAAATAAGGAGAATTTCTGTCTTTTTGCCCCAACATATAGGGAATTTCTGCCTTTTTGCCCCACAATTAGGGGATTTTCTGCAATTCTGCTCCAAAATAGGGGGAATTTCTGCTTTTTTGCCCGAAAATAAGGGGAATATATACCTTTTGCCACAAAAAATGGAAATTTCTTCATTTTTGCCCCAAAATAAGAGGAATTTCTGCCTTCTTACCTCAAAATAAGTGAAATTTCTGCCTTTTTACCCAAAAATAAACGGAATTTCTGACTTTTAGCCCCAAAATAAAAGGAATTTTTGAATTTTGCCCTGAAATAAGTGAAATTTCTGCAATTTTGCCCCAAAATAAGGGAAATTTCTGCCTTTTTGCCACAAAATGAAGGGAATTTCTGTATTTTTGCCCCAAAATAAGGGGAATTTCAGCATTTTACCTCATAATAAGGCAAATCTCTGCCTTTTTGCCCCAAAATATGGGGAATTTCTTCATTTTTGCCCCAAAATAAAGAAAATTTCTGCAATTTTGTACCAAAATAAAAGAAATTTCTGCCTTTTTGCCCCAAAATAAGAGAAATTTCTGCACTTTTTCCCTGAAATAAGTGAAATTTCTGCAATTTTGCCCCAAAATAAGGGAAATTTCTGCAATTTTGCCCCAAAATAAAGAAAATTTCTGCAATTTTGTACCAAAATAAAAGAAATTTCTGCCTTTTTGCCCGAAAATAAGAGAAATTTCTGCACTTTTTCCCTGAAATAAGTGAAATTTCTGCAATTTTGCCCCAAAATAAGAGAAATTTCTGCAATTTTGCCCCAAAATAAAGAAAATTTCTGCAATTTTACCCCAAAATAAGGGGAATTTCTGACTTTTTGCCCTGAAATAAGGAGAATTTCTGTCTTTTTGTTCCAAAATAATGTGAATTTCTGCATTTTCCTTCAAAATTAGGGAAATATGTGCAATTTTGCTTCAAAATACGGGGAAATCTGCCTTATTGCACAAAAATAAAGGGAATTTCTCCATTTTTGCACCAATATAAGGGGAATTTCTGAAATTTAGCTTTAAAATACGGGGAATTTCTGCGTTATTGTCCGAAATAAAGTGGAATTTCTGCCTTTTTGCCCTGAAATATTTGAAATTTCTGCAATTTTACCCCAAAATAAGGGGAATTTCTGTTTTTGGCCCCAAAATTAAGGGAATTTCTGCTTTTTGCCCCAAAATAAGGCAAATATCTGACTTTTTGCCCAGAAATAATTGAAATTTCTGCAATTTTGCCCCAAAATAATAGGAATTTCTGCCTTTTTGCCGAAAATAAGGGGAATTTCAGCATTTTACCTTCAAATAAGGGGAATTTCTGCCTTTTTGCCACAAAATAAGGGGAATTTCTGCCCTATTGCCCTTAAATAAGGAAAATTTCTGCTTTTCTGCCCCAATTAACGGGAATTTCTGCCTTTTTGCCACAAAGTAAAGGGAATTTCTGCCTTTTTGCCCCAAAATAACGGGAATTTCAGCCTTTTTACCTCAAAATAAGGGGAATTTCTGCCTTTTTCCCCAAAATATGGGTAATTTTTGCCTTTTTGTTCCAAAATAAGGAAAATTTCTACAATTTTGTATCAAAATAAAGGAAATTTCTGTTTTTGCCCCAAAATAAAAGGAATTTCTGACTTTTTGCCCTGAAATAAATGAAATTCCTGCAATTATGCCCGAAAATAAGGGAAATTTGTGCCTTTTTGCCCCCAAATGAGGGGAATTTCTGCCTTTTTGCCCCAAAATATGGGGAATTTCAGGATTTTACCTCAAAATAAGGGGAATTTCAGCCTTTTTGCACCAAAATATGGGGAATTTCTGCCTTTTTGCCACAAAATAAGAAAAATTTCTGCAAGTCTGTAACAATATAAAAGAAATTTCTAAAATTTTGCCCCAAAATAAAGGAAATTTCTGATTTTTGCCCCAAAATAAAAAGAATTTCTCTATTTTTGCCCCAAAATAAAGGGAAATTCTGCCTTTTAGCCCCAAAATTAGGGGAATTTCTGCAATTTTGCTCCAAAATACGAGAAATTTCTGCCTTTTTACCCGAAATTAAGTGGATTTTCTGCCTTTTTGCCCCCAAATAAGGGAAATTTCTGCAATTTTATCCCAAAATAAGGGAAATTTCTGCCTTTTTGCCCCAAAATAAGGGGAATTTCTGCCGTTTTGCCCTGAAATATGTGAAATTTCTGCAATTTTACCCCAAAATAAGGTGAATTTCTGCCTTTTTGCCCCAAAATAATGGGAATTTCTGCATTTTGCCCCAAAATAAGAAAAATTTTTGCTTTTTTTCTCTGAAATAAGTGAAATTTCTGCAATTTTGCCCTAAAATAAGGGAAATTTCTGCAATTTTTCCCCATAATAAGGGAAATTTCTGCAATTTTGCCCCAAAAAATGGGAATTTCTGTTTTTGTCCCCAAATAAGGGAAATTTCTGCAATTTTGCCCTAAAATAAGGGGATTTTCTGCATTTTTTGCCAAAAATAAGGGGAGTTTCTTACATTTTGCCGCAAAATAAGTGAAATTTCTGCAGTTTTACCCCAAAATAAGGAAAATTTCTGCCTTTTTGCCCAAAAATTAGGGGAATTTCTGCAATTTTGCTCCAAAATACAAAGAATTTCTGCCTTTTTGCCCGAAAATAAAGGGAATGTATAACTTTTTGCCATAAAAAAGCAAATTTCTTCATTTTTGCCCCCAAATAAGGAGATTTTCCACCTTTTTGACTCAAAATAAGTGCAATTTCTGCCTTTTCCCCAAAATAAACGAAATTTCTGCCTTTTTGCCCCAAAATAAGGGGAATTTTAGCCTTATTACCTCAAAATAAGGGGAATTTCTGCATTTTTGCCCTAAAATATGGGGAATTTCTGACTTTTTGCCCCAAAATAAGAAAAATTTCTGCAATTTTGTACCAAAAAAAAAAAAAAAATTCTGCCTTTTTGCCCCCCCAAAAAAATTTCTGCCTTTTTTTTCTCAAGTACCTGAAATTTCTGCAATTTTGCCCCCAAATAAGGGAAATTTCTGCAATTTTGCCCCAATGTAAAGGAAATTTCTGCAATTTTGCCCCAAAATAAGGGGAATTTCTGAGTGTTTGCTCCCGAAAAAGGAGATTTTCTCTCTTTTTGCCCCAAAATAAGGAGAATTTCTGCCTTTTTGCCCGAAAATTAAGAGACTTTCTGCAATTTTGCTCCAAAATACAAAGAATTTCTGCCTTTTTGCCCGAAAATAAAGGGAATGTATAACTTTTTGCCATAAAAAAGCAAATTTCTTCATTTTTGCCCCCAAATAAGGAGATTTTCCACCTTTTTGACTCAAAATAAGTGCAATTTCTGCCTTTTCCCCAAAATAAACGAAATTTCTGCCTTTTTGCCCCAAAATAAGGGGAATTTCAGCCTTATTACCTCAAAATAAGGGGAATTTCTGCATTTTTGCCCTAAAATATGGGGAATTTCTGACTTTTTGCCCCAAAATAAGAAAAATTTCTGCAATTTTGTACCAAAATAAAAAAAAAATTCTGCCTTTTTGCCCCCCCAAAAAAATTTCTGCCTTTTTTTTCTCAAGTACCTGAAATTTCTGCAATTTTGCCCCCAAATAAGGGAAATTTCTGCAATTTTGCCCCAATGTAAAGGAAATTTCTGCAATTTTGCCCCAAAATAAGGGGAATTTCTGAGTGTTTGCTCCCGAAAAAGGAGATTTTCTCTCTTTTTGCCCCAAAATAAGGAGAATTTCTGCCTTTTTGCCCGAAAATTAAGAGACTTTCTGCAATTTTGCTCCAAAATACAAAGAATTTCTGCCTTTTTGCCCGAAAATAAAGGGAATGTATACCTTTTTGCCATAAAAAAGCAAATTTCTTCATTTTTGCCCCAAAATAAGAGGAATTTCCACCTTTTTGACTCAAAATAAGTGCAATTTCTGCCTTTTCCCCAAAATAAACGAAATTTCTGTCTTTTTGCCCCAAAATAAGGGGAATTTCAGCCTTTTTAC
Source organism: Micromys minutus (assembly GCF_963924665.1). Taxonomy (NCBI): domain Eukaryota; kingdom Metazoa; phylum Chordata; class Mammalia; order Rodentia; family Muridae; genus Micromys; species Micromys minutus. The sequence goes on along the minus strand of NW_027667373.1, from coordinate 113,154 downwards.
CTCAAAATAAGGGGAATTTCTGCCTTTTTGCCCCAAAATATGGGGAATTTCTGACTTTTTTCCCCAAAATAAGAAAAATTTCTGCAATTTTGTAACAAAATAAAAAAAATTTCTGCCTTTTTGCCCCCCCAAAAAAATTTCTGCCTTTTTTCCCTGAAATACGTGAAATTTCTGCAATTTGGCCCCAAAATAAGGGAAATTTCTACAATTTTGCCCCAATGTAAAGGAAATTTCTGCAATTTTGCCTCAAAATAAGGGGAATTTCTGACTGTTTGCTCCCGAAAAAGGAGATTTTCTGTATTTTGCCCCATAATAAGGAGAATTTCTGCGTTTTTGCCCAAAAATTATGAGAATTTCTGCAATTTTGCTTCAAAATACAGGGAATTTCTGTTTTTTAGCCCCAAAATAAAGGGAATTTCTGCATTTTACCTCAAATTGAGAATAATTTCCACCTTTTGCCTCAAAATAAGGGGAATTTTCTGCCTTTTTGTTTCAAAATAAGAAAAATTTCTTCAATTTTGTACCATAATAAAAGAAATTTCTGCTCTTTGCCCCAAAATAAAAGGAATTTCTGACTTTTTGCCCTCAAATAAATGAAATTTCTGCAATTTTTCCCGAAAATAAGGGAAATTTGTGCCTCTTTGCCCCAAAATAAAAATAAGTTTTGCCTTTTGCCCCAAAATATGGGGAATTTCAGCATTTTACCTCAAAATAAGAATTTCAGCCTTTTTGCCCCAAAATAAGGAAAATTTCTGCAATTTTGCCCCAAAATAAGGGGAATTTCTTCTTTTTTGCGCCAAAATAAAGGATATTTCAGCCTTTTTACCTGAAAATAAGTGAAATTTCTGCAATTTTGCCCCAAATAAGGGAAATTTCTGCAATTTTGCCTCAAAATAAGGTAAATTCCTGCAATTTTGCCCCAAAATAAGTGGAATTTCTGAGTTTTGTCCCAAAATAAGGAGAATTTCTGTCTTTTTGCCCCAACATATAGGGAATTTCTGCCTTTATGCCCAACAATTAGGGGAATTTCTTCATTTTTGCTTCAAAATAAGGGGAATTTCTGCCTTTTTGCCTCTAAAGAAGTGGAATTTCTGTATTTTCCTTCCAAAACAAAGGGAATTTCTGTGTTTTTTGCCCCAAAATAAGGAAAATTTCTGACTTATTACCCTGAAATAAGTGAAATGTTTGCAATTTTGCCCCCAAAAAAGGGAAATTTCTGCCTTTTTGCCCCCAAATAAGGGGAATTTCAGCCTTTTTACCTCAAAATAAGGGGAATTTCTGCATTTTTGCCACAAAATATTAGGAATTTCTGCCTTTTTGCCCCAAAATAAGAAAAATTTCTGCCATTTTTACCTGAAATAAGTGAAATTTCTGCAATTGTGCCCCAAAATAAGTAAAATTTCTGCAATTTTGCCCCAAAATAAGGGAAATTTCTGGAATTTTGCCCCAAAATAAGTGGAATTTCTGAGTTTTGCCCCAAAATAAGGAGAATTTCTGTCTTTTTGCCCCAACATATAGGGAATTTCTGCCTTTTTGCCCCACAATTAGGGGATTTTCTGCAATTGTGCTCCAAAAAACGGGATATTTATGCTTTTTTGCCCGAAAATATGGGGAATATATACCTTTTGCCACAAAAAAGGGAAATTTCTTCATTTTTGCCCCAAAATAAGAGGAATTTCTGCCTTCTTACCTCAAAATAAGTGAAATTTCTGCCTTTTTACCCAAAAATAAACGGAATTTCTGACTTTTAGCCCCAAAATAAAAGGAATTTTTGAATTTTGCCCTGAAATAAGTGAAATTTCTGCAATTTTGCCCTAAAATAAGGGAAATTTCTGCCTTTTTGCCCCCAAATAAGGGGAATTTCAGCCTTTTTACCTCAAAATAAGGGGAATTTCTGCATTTTTGCCACAAAATATTAGGAATTTTTGCCTTTTTGCCCCAAAATAAGAAAAATTTCTGCCTTTTTTTTATCTGAAATAAGTGAAATTTCTGCAATTTTGCCCCAAAATAAGTGAAATTTCTGCAATTTTGCCCCAAAATAAGGGAAATTTCTGGAATTTTGCTTCAAAATAAGTGGAATTTCTGAGTTTTGCCCCAAAATAAGGAGAATTTCTGTCTTTTTGCCCCAACATATAGGGAATTTCTGCCTTTTTGCCCCACAATTAGGGGATTTTTCTGCAATTGTGCTCCAAAAAACGGGATATTTCTGCTTTTTTTCCCGAAAATAAGGAGAATATATACCTTTTGCCACAAAAAAAGAGAAATTTCTTCATTTTTGCCCCAAAATAAGAGGAATTTCTGCCTTCTTACCTCACAATAAGTGAAATTTCTGCCTTTTTACCCAAAAATAAACAAAATTTCTGTCTTTTTGCCCAAAAATAAGAGGAATTTTTGAATTTTGCCCTGAAATAAGTGAAATTTCTGCAATTTTGCCCCAAAATAAGGGAAATTTCTGCCTTTTTGCCACAAAATAAAGGGAATTTCTGTATTTTTGCCCCAAAATAAGGGGAATTTCAGCATTTTACCTCATAATAAGGCGAATCTCTGCCTTTTTGCCCCAAAATATGGGGAATTTCTTCATTTTTGCCCCAAAATAAAGAAAATTTCTGCAATTTTGTACCAAAATAAAAGAAATTTCTTCCTTTTTGCCCCAAAATAAGAGAAATTTCTGCACTTTTTCCCTGAAATAAGTGAAATTTCTGCAATTTTGCCCCAAAATAAGAGAAATTTCTGCAATTTTGCCCCAAAATAAAGAAAATTTCTGCAATTTTACCCCAAAATAAGGGGAATTTCTGACTTTTTGCCCTGAAATAAGGAGAATTTCTGTCTTTTTGTTCCAAAATAATGTGAATTTCTGCATTTTCCTTCAAAATTAGGGAAATATGTGCAATTTTGCTTCAAAATACGGGGAAATCTGCATTATTGCACAAAAATAAAGGGAATTTCTCCATTTTTGCACCAATATAAGGGGAATTTCTGAAATTTAGCTTTAAAATACGGGGAATTTCTGCGTTATTGTCCGAAATAAAGTGGAATTTCTGCCTTTTTGCCCTGAAATATTTGAAATTTCTGCAATTTTACCCCAAAATAAGGGGAATTTCTGTTTTTGGCCCCAAAATTAAGGGAATTTCTGCTTTTTGCCCCAAAATAAGGCAAATATTTGACTTTTTGCCCAGAAATAATTGAAATTTCTGCAATTTTGCCCCAAAATAATAGGAATTTCTGCCTTTTTGCCGAAAATAAGGGGAATTTCAGCATTTTACCTTCAAATAAGGGGAATTTCTGCCTTTTTGCCACAAAATAAGGGGAATTTCTGCCCTATTGCCCTTAAATAAGGAAAATTTCGCTTTTCTGCCCCAATTAACGGGAATTTCTGCCTTTTTGCCACAAAGTAAAGGGAATTTCTGCCTTTTTGCCACAAAGTAAAGGGAATTTCTGCCTTTTTGCCCCAAAATAACGGGAATTTCAGCCTTTTTACCTCAAAATAAGGGGAATTTCTGCCTTTTTCCCCAAAATATGGGTAATTTTTGCCTTTTTGTTCCAAAATAAGGAAAATTTCTACAATTTTGTATCAAAATAAAGGAAATTTCTGTTTTTGCCCCAAAATAAAAGGAATTTCTGACTTTTTGCCCTGAAATAAATGAAATTCCTGCAATTATGCCCGAAAATAAGGGAAATTTGTGCCTTTTTGCCCCCAAATGAGGGGAATTTCTGCCTTTTTGCCCCAAAATATGGGGAATTTCAGGATTTTACCTCAAAATAAGGGGAATTTCAGCCTTTTTGCACCAAAATATGGGGAATTTCTGCCTTTTTGCCACAAAATAAGAAAAATTTCTGCAAGTCTGTAACAATATAAAAGAAATTTCTAAAATTTTGCCCCAAAATAAAGGAAATTTCTGATTTTTGCCCCAAAATAAAAAGAATTTCTCTATTTTTGCCCCAAAATAAAGGGAAATTCTGCCTTTTAGCCCCAAAATTAGGGGAATTTCTGCAATTTTGCTCCAAAATACGAGAAATTTCTGCCTTTTTACCCGAAATTAAGTGGATTTTCTGCCTTTTTGCCCCCAAATAAGGGAAATTTCTGCAATTTTATCCCAAAATAAGGGAAATTTCTGCCTTTTTGCCCCAAAATAAGGGGAATTTCTGCCGTTTTGCCCTGAAATATGTGAAATTTCTGCAATTTTACCCCAAAATAAGGTGAATTTCTGCCTTTTTGCCCCAAAATAATGGGAATTTCTGCATTTTGCCCCAAAATAAGAAAAATTTTTGCTTTTTTTCTCTGAAATAAGTGAAATTTCTGCAATTTTGCCCTAAAATAAGGGAAATTTCTGCAATTTTTCCCCATAATAAGGGAAATTTCTGCAATTTTGCCCCAAAAAATGGGAATTTCTGTTTTTGTCCCCAAATAAGGGAAATTTCTGCAATTTTGCCCTAAAATAAGGGGATTTTCTGCATTTTTTGCCAAAAATAAGGGGAGTTTCTTACATTTTGCCGCAAAATAAGTGAAATTTCTGCAGTTTTACCCCAAAATAAGGAAAATTTCTGCCTTTTTGCCCAAAAATTAGGGGAATTTCTGCAATTTTGCTCCAAAATACAAAGAATTTCTGCCTTTTTGCCCGAAAATAAAGGGAATGTATAACTTTTTGCCATAAAAAAGCAAATTTCTTCATTTTTGCCCCCAAATAAGGAGATTTTCCACCTTTTTGACTCAAAATAAGTGCAATTTCTGCCTTTTCCCCAAAATAAACGAAATTTCTGCCTTTTTGCCCCAAAATAAGGGGAATTTCAGCCTTATTACCTCAAAATAAGGGGAATTTCTGCATTTTTGCCCTAAAATATGGGGAATTTCTGACTTTTTGCCCCAAAATAAGAAAAATTTCTGCAATTTTGTACCAAAATAAAAAAAAAATTCTGCCTTTTTGCCCCCCCAAAAAAATTTCTGCCTTTTTTTTCTCAAGTACCTGAAATTTCTGCAATTTTGCCCCCAAATAAGGGAAATTTCTGCAATTTTGCCCCAATGTAAAGGAAATTTCTGCAATTTTGCCCCAAAATAAGGGGAATTTCTGAGTGTTTGCTCCCGAAAAAGGAGATTTTCTCTCTTTTTGCCCCAAAATAAGGAGAATTTCTGCCTTTTTGCCCGAAAATTAAGAGACTTTCTGCAATTTTGCTCCAAAATACAAAGAATTTCTGCCTTTTTGCCCGAAAATAAAGGGAATGTATACCTTTTTGCCATAAAAAAGCAAATTTCTTCATTTTTGCCCCAAAATAAGAGGAATTTCCACCTTTTTGACTCAAAATAAGTGCAATTTCTGCCTTTTCCCCAAAATAAACGAAATTTCTGTCTTTTTGCCCCAAAATAAGGGGAATTTCAGCCTTTTTACCTCAAAATAAGGGGAATTTCTGCCTTTTTGCCCCAAAATATGGGGAATTTCTGACTTTTTTCCCCAAAATAAGAAAAATTTCTGCAATTTTGTAACAAAATAAAAAAAATTTCTGCCTTTTTGCCCCCCCAAAAAAATTTCTGCCTTTTTTCCCTGAAATACGTGAAATTTCTGCAATTTGGCCCCAAAATAAGGGAAATTTCTACAATTTTGCCCCAATGTAAAGGAAATTTCTGCAATTTTGCCTCAAAATAAGGGGAATTTCTGACTGTTTGCTCCCGAAAAAGGAGATTTTCTGTATTTTGCCCCATAATAAGGAGAATTTCTGCGTTTTTGCCCAAAAATTATGAGAATTTCTGCAATTTTGCTTCAAAATACAGGGAATTTCTGTTTTTTAGCCCCAAAATAAAGGGAATTTCTGCATTTTACCTCAAATTGAGAATAATTTCCACCTTTTGCCTCAAAATAAGGGGAATTTTCTGCCTTTTTGTTTCAAAATAAGAAAAATTTCTTCAATTTTGTACCATAATAAAAGAAATTTCTGCTCTTTGCCCCAAAATAAAAGGAATTTCTGACTTTTTGCCCTCAAATAAATGAAATTTCTGCAATTTTTCCCGAAAATAAGGGAAATTTGTGCCTCTTTGCCCCAAAATAAAAATAAGTTTTGCCTTTTGCCCCAAAATATGGGGAATTTCAGCATTTTACCTCAAAATAAGAATTTCAGCCTTTTTGCCCCAAAATAAGGAAAATTTCTGCAATTTTGCCCCAAAATAAGGGGAATTTCTTCTTTTTTGCGCCAAAATAAAGGATATTTCAGCCTTTTTACCTGAAAATAAGTGAAATTTCTGCAATTTTGCCCCAAATAAGGGAAATTTCTGCAATTTTGCCTCAAAATAAGGTAAATTCCTGCAATTTTGCCCCAAAATAAGTGGAATTTCTGAGTTTTGTCCCAAAATAAGGAGAATTTCTGTCTTTTTGCCCCAACATATAGGGAATTTCTGCCTTTATGCCCAACAATTAGGGGAATTTCTTCATTTTTGCTTCAAAATAAGGGGAATTTCTGCCTTTTTGCCTCTAAAGAAGTGGAATTTCTGTATTTTCCTTCCAAAACAAAGGGAATTTCTGTGTTTTTTGCCCCAAAATAAGGAAAATTTCTGACTTATTACCCTGAAATAAGTGAAATGTTTGCAATTTTGCCCCCAAAAAAGGGAAATTTCTGCCTTTTTGCCCCCAAATAAGGGGAATTTCAGCCTTTTTACCTCAAAATAAGGGGAATTTCTGCATTTTTGCCACAAAATATTAGGAATTTCTGCCTTTTTGCCCCAAAATAAGAAAAATTTCTGCCATTTTTACCTGAAATAAGTGAAATTTCTGCAATTGTGCCCCAAAATAAGTAAAATTTCTGCAATTTTGCCCCAAAATAAGGGAAATTTCTGGAATTTTGCCCCAAAATAAGTGGAATTTCTGAGTTTTGCCCCAAAATAAGGAGAATTTCTGTCTTTTTGCCCCAACATATAGGGAATTTCTGCCTTTTTGCCCCACAATTAGGGGATTTTCTGCAATTGTGCTCCAAAAAACGGGATATTTATGCTTTTTTGCCCGAAAATATGGGGAATATATACCTTTTGCCACAAAAAAGGGAAATTTCTTCATTTTTGCCCCAAAATAAGAGGAATTTCTGCCTTCTTACCTCAAAATAAGTGAAATTTCTGCCTTTTTACCCAAAAATAAACGGAATTTCTGACTTTTAGCCCCAAAATAAAAGGAATTTTTGAATTTTGCCCTGAAATAAGTGAAATTTCTGCAATTTTGCCCCAAAATAAGGGAAATTTCTGCCTTTTTGCCCCCAAATAAGGGGAATTTCAGCCTTTTTACCTCAAAATAAGGGGAATTTCTGCATTTTTGCCACAAAATATTAGGAATTTTTGCCTTTTTGCCCCAAAATAAGAAAAATTTCTGCCTTTTTTTTATCTGAAATAAGTGAAATTTCTGCAATTTTGCCCCAAAATAAGTGAAATTTCTGCAATTTTGCCCCAAAATAAGGGAAATTTCTGGAATTTTGCTTCAAAATAAGTGGAATTTCTGAGTTTTGCCCCAAAATAAGGAGAATTTCTGTCTTTTTGCCCCAACATATAGGGAATTTCTGCCTTTTTGCCCCACAATTAGGGGATTTTTCTGCAATTGTGCTCCAAAAAACGGGATATTTCTGCTTTTTTTCCCGAAAATAAGGAGAATATATACCTTTTGCCACAAAAAAAGAGAAATTTCTTCATTTTTGCCCCAAAATAAGAGGAATTTCTGCCTTCTTACCTCACAATAAGTGAAATTTCTGCCTTTTTACCCAAAAATAAACAAAATTTCTGTCTTTTTGCCCAAAAATAAGAGGAATTTTTGAATTTTGCCCTGAAATAAGTGAAATTTCTGCAATTTTGCCCCAAAATAAGGGAAATTTCTGCCTTTTTGCCACAAAATAAAGGGAATTTCTGTATTTTTGCCCCAAAATAAGGGGAATTTCAGCATTTTACCTCATAATAAGGCGAATCTCTGCCTTTTTGCCCCAAAATATGGGGAATTTCTTCATTTTTGCCCCAAAATAAAGAAAATTTCTGCAATTTTGTACCAAAATAAAAGAAATTTCTTCCTTTTTGCCCCAAAATAAGAGAAATTTCTGCACTTTTTCCCTGAAATAAGTGAAATTTCTGCAATTTTGCCCCAAAATAAGAGAAATTTCTGCAATTTTGCCCCAAAATAAAGAAAATTTCTGCAATTTTACCCCAAAATAAGGGGAATTTCTGACTTTTTGCCCTGAAATAAGGAGAATTTCTGTCTTTTTGTTCCAAAATAATGTGAATTTCTGCATTTTCCTTCAAAATTAGGGAAATATGTGCAATTTTGCTTCAAAATACGGGGAAATCTGCCTTATTGCACAAAAATAAAGGGAATTTCTCCATTTTTGCACCAATATAAGGGGAATTTCTGAAATTTAGCTTTAAAATACGGGGAATTTCTGCGTTATTGTCCGAAATAAAGTGGAATTTCTGCCTTTTTGCCCTGAAATATTTGAAATTTCTGCAATTTTACCCCAAAATAAGGGGAATTTCTGTTTTTGGCCCCAAAATTAAGGGAATTTCTGCTTTTTGCCCCAAAATAAGGCAAATATTTGACTTTTTGCCCAGAAATAATTGAAATTTCTGCAATTTTGCCCCAAAATAATAGGAATTTCTGCCTTTTTGCCGAAAATAAGGGGAATTTCAGCATTTTACCTTCAAATAAGGGGAATTTCTGCCTTTTTGCCACAAAATAAGGGGAATTTCTGCCCTATTGCCCTTAAATAAGGAAAATTTCGCTTTTCTGCCCCAATTAACGGGAATTTCTGCCTTTTTGCCACAAAGTAAAGGGAATTTCTGCCTTTTTGCCCCAAAATAACGGGAATTTCAGCCGTTTTACCTCAAAATAAGGGGAATTTCTGCCTTTTTCCCCAAAATATGGGTAATTTTTGCCTTTTTGTTCCAAAATAAGGAAAATTTCTACAATTTTGTATCAAAATAAAAGAAATTTCTCTTTTTGCCCGAAAATAAAAGGAATTTCTGACTTTTTGCCCTGAAATAAATGAAATTCCTGCAATTATGCCCGAAAATAAGGGAAATTTGTGCCTTTTTGCCCCCAAATGAGGGGAATTTCTGCCTTTTTGCCCGAAAATATGGGGAATTTCAGGATTTTACCTCAAAATAAGGGGAATTTCAGCCTTTTTGCACCAAAATATGGGGAATTTCTGCCTTTTTGCCACAAAATAAGAAAAATTTCTGCAAGTCTGTAACAATATAAAAGAAATTTCTAAAATTTTGCCCCAAAATAAAGGAAATTTCTGATTTTTGCCCCTAAATAAAAAGAATTTCTCTATTTTTGCCCCAAAATAAAGGGAAATTCTGCCTTTTAGCCCCAAAATTAGGGGAGTTTCTGCAATTTTGCTCCAAAATACGAGAAATTTCTGCCTTTTTACCCGAAATTAAGTGGATTTTCTGCCTTTTTGCCTCCAAATAAGGGAAATTTCTGCAATTTTATCCCAAAATAAGGGAAATTTCTGCCTTTTTGCCCCAAAATAAGGGGAATTTCTGCCGTTTTGCCCTGAAATATGTGAAATTTCTGCAATTTTACCCCAAAATAAGGTGAATTTCTGCCTTTTTGCCCCAAAATAATGGGAATTTCTGCCTTTTTGCCCCAAAATAAGAAAAATTTTTGCTTTTTTTCTCTGAAATAAGTGAAATTTCTGCAATTTTGCCCTAAAATAAGGGAAATTTCTGCAATTTTTCCCCATAATAAGGGAAATTTCTGCAATTTTGCCCCAAAATAAGGGGAATTTCTGTTTTTGTCCCCAAATAAGGGAAATTTCTGCAATTTTGCCCTAAAATAAGGGGATTTTCTGCATTTTTTGCCAAAAATAAGGGGAATTTCTGACATTTTGCCGCAAAATAAGTGAAATTTCTGCAGTTTTACCCCAAAATAAGGAAAATTTCTGCTTTTTGCCCAAAAATTAGAGGAATTTCTGCAATTTTGCTCCAAAATACAAAGAATTTCTGCCTTTTTGCCCGAAAATAAAGGGAATGTATACCTTTTTGCCATAAAAAAGCAAATTTCTTCATTTTTACCCCAAAATAAGGGGATTTTCCACCTTTTTGACTCAAAATAAGTGCAATTTCTGCCTTTTCCCCAAAATAAACGAAATTTCTGTCTTTTTGCCCCAAAATAAGGGGAATTTCAGCCTTTTTACCTCAAAATAAGGGGAATTTCTGCCTTTTTGCCCCAAAATATGGGGAATTTCTGACTTTTTGCCCCAAAATAAGAAAAATTTCTGCAATTTTGTACCAAAATAAAAAAAATTTCTGCCTTTTTGCCCCCCCAAAAAAATTTCTGCCTTTTTTTCTCAAATACTTGAAATTTCTGCAATTTTGCCCCAAAATAAAGGAAATTTCTGCAATTTTGCCCCAATGTAAAGGAAATTTCTGCAATTTTGCCCCAAAATAAGGGGAATTTCTGACTGTTTGCTCCCGAAAAAGGAGATTTTCTGTCTTTTTGCCCCAAAATAAGGAGAATTTCTGCCTTTTTGCCCGAAAATTAAGAGAATTTCTGCAATTTTGCTTCAAAATACAGGGAATTTCTGCCTTTTAGCCCCAAAATAAAGGGAATTTCTGCATTTTACCTCAAATTGAGAATAATTTCTGCCTTTTGCCTCAAAATAAGGGGAATTTTCTGCCTTTTTGTTTCAAAATAAGATAAATTTCTTCAATTTTGTACCATAATAAAAGAAATTTCTGCTCTTTGCCCCAAAATAAAAGGAATTTCTGACTTTTTGCCCTGAAATAAATGAAATTTCTGCAATTTTGCCCGAAAATAAGGGAAATTTGTGCCTCTTTGCCCCAAAATAAGAAGAAGTTTTGCCTTTTGCCCCAAAATATGGGGAATTTCAGCATTTTACCTCAAAATAAGAATTTCAGCCCTTTTGCCCCAAAATAAGGAAAATTTCTGCAATTTTGCCCCAAAATAAGGGGAATTTCTTCTTTTTTGCCCCAAAATAAAGGATATTTCAGCCTTTTTACCTGAAAATAAGTGAAATTTCTGCAATTTTGCCCCAAATAAGGGAAATTTCTGCAATTTTGCCTCAAAAAAAGGTAAATTCCTGCAATTTTGCCCCAAAATAAGTAAAATTTCTGAGTTTTGTCCCAAAATAAGGAGAATTTCTGTCTTTTTTCCCCAACATATAGGGAATTTCTCCCTTTGGCCCAACAATTAGGGGAATTTCTTCATTTTTGCTTCAAAATAAGGGGAATTTCTGCCTTTTTGTCTCTAAAGAAGTGGAATTTCTGTATTTTCCTTCCAAAACAAAGGGAAATTCTGTCTTTTTTGCCCCAAAATAAGGAAAATTTCTGACTTATTACCCTGAAATAAGTGAAATTTTTGCACTTTTGCCCCAAAATTAGGGAAATTTCTGCCTTTTTGCCCCCAAATAAGGGAAATTTCAGCCTTTTTACCTCAAAATAAGGGGAATTTCTGCATTTTTGCCACAAAATATTAGGAATTTCTGCCTTTTTGCCCCAAAATAAGAAAAATTTCTGCCATTTTTACCTGAAATAAGTGAAATTTCTGCAATTTTGCCCCAAAATAAGGGAAATTTCTGGAATTTTGCCCCAAAATAAGTGGAATTTCTGAGTTTTGCCCCAAAATAAGGAGAATTTCTGTCTTTTTGCCCCAACATATAGGGAATTTCTGCCTTTTTGCCCCACAATTAGGGGATTTTCTTCAATTCTGCTCCAAAATACGGGGAATTTCTGCTTTTCTTGCCCGAAAATAAGGGGAATGTATACCTTTTGCCACAAAAAAGAGAAATTTCTTCATTTTTGCCCCAAAATAAGAGGAATTTCTGCCTTCTTCCCTCAAAATAAGTGAAATTTCTGCCTTTTTACCTAAAAATGAACGGAATTTCTGTCTTTTTGCCCCAAAATAAAAGGAATTTTTGAATTTTGCCCTGAAATAAGTGAAATTTCTGCAATTTTGCCCCAAAATAAGGGAAATTTCTGCCTTTTTGCCACAAAATAAAGGGAATTTCTGTATTTTTGCCCCAAAATAAAAGGAATTTCAGCATTTTACCTCATAATAAGGCAAATCTCTGCCTTTTTGCCCCAAAATATGGGGAATTTCTTCATTTTTGCCCAAAAATAAAGAAAATTTCTGCAATTTTGTACCAAAATAAAAGAAATTTCTGCCTTTTTGCCCCAAAATAAGAGAAATTTCTGCACTTTTTCCCTGAAATAAGTGAAATTTCTGCAATTTTGCCCCAAAATAAGGGAAATTTCTGCAATTTTGCCCCAAAATAAAGAAAATTTCTGCAATTTTGTACCAAAATAAAAGAAATTTCTGCCTTTTTGCCCCAAAATAAGAGAAATTTCTGCACTTTTTCCCTGAAATAAGTGAAATTTCTGCAATTTTGCCCCAAAATAAGAGAAATTTCTGCAATTTTGCCCCAAAATAAAGAAAATTTCTGCAATTTTACCCCAAAAGAAGGGGAATTTCTGACTTTTTGCCCTGAAATAAGGAGAATTTCTGTCTTTTTGTTCCAAAATAATGTGAATTTCTGCATTTTCCTTCAAAATTAGGGAAATATGTGCAATTTTGCTTCAAAATACGGGGAAATCTGCCTTATTGCACAAAAATAAAGGGAATTTCTCCATTTTTGCACCAATATAAGGGGAATTTCTGAAATTTAGCTTTAAAATACGGGGAATTTCTGCGTTATTGTCCGAAATAAAGTGGAATTTCTGCCTTTTTGCCCTGAAATATTTGAAATTTCTGCAATTTTACCCCAAAATAAGGGGAATTTCTGTTTTTGGCCCCAAAATTAAGGGAATTTCTGCTTTTTGCCCCAAAATAAGGCAAATATCTGACTTTTTGCCCAGAAATAATTGAAATTTCTGCAATTTTGCCCCAAAATAATAGGAATTTCTGCCTTTTTGCCAAAAATAAGGGGAATTTCAGAATTTTACCTTCAAATAAGGGGAATTTCTGCCTTTTTGCCACAAAATAAGGGGAATTTCTGCCCTATTGCCCTTAAATAAGGAAAATTTCTGCTTTTCTGCCCCAATTAACGGGAATTTCTGCCTTTTTGCCACAAAGTAAAGGGAATTTCTGCCTTTTTGCCCCAAAATAACGGATATTTCAGCCTTTTTACCTCAAAATAAGGGGAATTTCTGCCTTTTTCCCCAAAATATGGGTAATTTTTGCCTTTTTGTTCCAAAATAAGGAAAATTTCTACAATTTTGTATCAAAATAAAGGAAATTTCTGTTTTTGCCCCAAAATAAAAGGAATTTCTGACTTTTTGCCCTGAAATAAATGAAATTCCTGCAATTATGCCCGAAAATGAGGGAAATTTGTGCCTTTTTGCCCCCAAATGAGGGGAATTTCTGCCTTTTTGCCCCAAAATATGGGGAATTTCAGGATTTTACCTCAAAATAAGGGGAATTTCAGCCTTTTTGCACCAAAATATGGGGAATTTCTGGCTTTTTGCCACAAAATAAGAAAAATTTCTGCAAGACTGTAACAATATAAAAGAAATTTCTAAAATTTTGCCCCAAAATAAAGGAAATTTCTGATTTTTGCCCCAAAATAAAAAGAATTTCTCTATTTTTGCCCCAAAATAAAGGGAAATTCTGCCTTTTAGCCCCAAAATTAGGGGAATTTCTGCAATTTTGCTCCAAAATACGAGAAATTTCTGCCTTTTTACCCGAAATTAAGTGGATTTTCTGCCTTTTTGCCCCCAAATAAGGAAAATTTCTGCAATTTTATCCCAAAATAAGGGAAATTTCTGCCTTTTTGCCCCAAAATAAGGGGAATTTCTGCCGTTTTGCCCTGAAATATGTGAAATTTCTGCAATTTTACCCCAAAACAAGGTGAATTTCTACCTTTTTGCCCCAAAATAATGGGAATTTCTGCTTTTTGCCCCAAAATAAGAAAAATTTTTGCTTTTTTTCTCTGAAATAAGTGAAATTTCTGCAATTTTGCCCTAAAATAAGGGAAATTTCTGCAATTTTTCCCCATAATAAGGGAAATTTCTGCAATTTTGCCCCAAAAAATGGGAATTTCTGTTTTTGTCCCCAAATAAGGGAAATTTCTGCAATTTTGCCCTAAAATAAGGGTATTTTCTGCATTTTTTGCCAAAAATAAGGGGAGTTTCTGACATTTTGCCGCAAAATAAGTGAAATTTCTGCAGTTTTACCCCAAAATAAGGAAAATTTCTGCCTTTTTGCCCAAAAATTAGGGGAATTTCTGCAATTTTGCTCCAAAATACAAAGAATTTCTGCCTTTTTGCGCGAAAATAAAGGGAATGTATAACTTTTTGCCATAAAAAAGCAAATTTCTTCATTTTTGCCCCCAAATAAGGAGATTTTCCAACTTTTTGACTCAAAATAAGTGCAATTTCTGCCTTTTCCCCAAAATAAACGAAATTTCTGCCTTTTTGCCCCAAAATAAGGGGAATTTCAGCCTTATTACCTCAAAATAAGGGGAATTTCTGCATTTTTGCCCTAAAATATGGGGAATTTCTGACTTTTTGCCCCAAAATAAGAAAAATTTCTGCAATTTTGTACCAAAATAAAAAAAATTTCTGCCTTTTTGCCCCCCCAAAAAAATTTCTGCCTTTTTTTTCTCAAGTACCTGAAATTTCTGCAATTTTGCCCCCAAATAAGGGAAATTTCTGAAATTTTGCCCCAATGTAAAGGAAATTTCTGCAATTTTGCCCCAAAATAAGGGGAATTTCTAACTGTTTGCTCCCGAAAAAGGAGATTTTCTGTCTTTTTGCCCCAAAATAAGGAGAATTTCTGCCTTTTTGCCCGAAAATTAAGAGAATTTCTGCAATTTTGCTCCAAAATACAAAGAATTTCTGCCTTTTTGCCCGAAAATAAAGGGAATGTATACCTTTTTGCCATAAAAAAGCAAATTTCTTCATTTTTGCCCCAAAATAAGAGGAATTTCCACCTTTTTGACTCAAAATAAGTGCAATTTCTGCCTTTTCCCCAAAATAAACGAAATTTCTGTCTTTTTGCCCCAAAATAAGGGGAATTTCAGCCTTTTTACCTCAAAATAAGGGGAATTTCTGCCTTTTTGCCCCAAAATATGGGGAATTTCTGACTTTTTGCCCCAAAATAAGAAAAATTTCTGCAATTTTGTACCAAAATAAAAAAAATTTCTGCCTTTTTGCCCCCCCAAAAAAATTTCTGCCTTTTTTCCCTGAAATACGTGAAATTTCTGCAATTTGGCCCCAAAATAAGGGAAATTTCTACAATTTTGCCCCAATGTAAAGGAAATTTCTGCAATTTTGCCTCAAAATAAGGGGAATTTCTGACTGTTTGCTCCCGAAAAAGGAGATTTTCTGTCTTTTTGCCCCATAATAAGGAGAATTTCTGCGTTTTTGCCCAAAAATTATGAGAATTTCTGCAATTTTGCTTCAAAATACAGGGAATTTCTGTTTTTTAGCCCCAAAATAAAGGGAATTTCTGCATTTTACCTCAAATTGAGAATAATTTCCGCCTTTTGCCTCAAAATAAGGGGAATTTTCTGCCTTTTTGTTTCAAAATAAGAAAAATTTCTTCAATTTTGTACCATAATAAAAGAAATTTCTGCTCTTTGCCCCAAAATAAAAGGAATTTCTGACTTTTTGCCCTGAAATAAATGAAATTTCTGCAATTTTTCCCGAAAATAAGGGAAATTTGTGCCTCTTTGCCCCAAAATAAAAAGAAGTTTTGCCTTTTGCCCCAAAATATGGGGAATTTCAGCATTTTACCTCAAAATAAGAATTTCAGCCTTTTTGCCCCAAAATAAGGAAAATTTCTGCAATTTTGCCCCAAAATAAGGGGAATTTCTTCTTTTTTGCGCCAAAATAAAGGATATTTCAGCCTTTTTACCTGAAAATAAGTGAAATTTCTGCAATTTTGCCCCAAATAAGGGAAATTTCTGCAATTTTGCCTCAAAATAAGGTAAATTCCTGCAATTTTGCCCCAAAATAAGTGGAATTTCTGAGTTTTGTCCCAAAATAAGGAGAATTTCTGTCTTTTTGCCCCAACATATAGGGAATTTCTGCCTTTTTGCCCAACAATTAGGGGAATTTCTTCATTTTTGCTTCAAAATAAGGGGAATTTCTGCCTTTTTGCCTCTAAAGAAGTGGAATTTCTGTATTTTCCTTCCAAAACAAAGGGAATTTCTGTGTTTTTTGCCCCAAAATAAGGAAAATTTCTGAATTATTACCCTGAAATTAGTGAAATGTTTGCAATTTTGCCCCAAAATAAGGGAAATTTCTGCCTTTTTGCCCCCAAATAAGGGGAATTTCAGCCTTTTTACCTCAAAATAAGGGGAATTTCTGCATTTTTGCCACAAAATATTAGGAATTTCTGCCTTTTTGCCCCAAAATAAGAAAAATTTCTGCCATTTTTACCTGAAATAAGTGAAATTTCTGCAATTGTGCCCCAAAATAAGTAAAATTTCTGCAATTTTGCCCCAAAATAAGGGAAATTTCTGGAATTTTGCCCCAAAATAAGTGGAATTTCTGAGTTTTGCCCCAAAATAAGGAGAATTTCTGTCTTTTTGCCCCAACATATAGGGAATTTCTGCCTTTTTGCCCCACAATTAGGGGATTTTCTGCAATTGTGCTCCAAAAAACGGGATATTTATGCTTTTTTGCCCGAAAATAAGGGGAATATATACCTTTTGCCACAAAAAAGGGAAATTTCTTCATTTTTGCCCCAAAATAAGAGGAATTTCTGCCTTCTTACCTCAAAATAAGTGAAATTTCTGCCTTTTTACCCAAAAATAAACGGAATTTCTGACTTTTAGCCCCAAAATAAAAGGAATGTTTGAATTTTGCCCTGAAATAAGTGAAATTTCTGCAATTTTGCCCCAAAATAAGGGAAATTTCTGCCTTTTTGCCCCCAAATAAGGGGAATTTCAGCCTTTTTACCTCAAAATAAGGGGAATTTCTGCATTTTTGCCACAAAATATTAGGAATTTTTGCCTTTTTGCCCCAAAATAAGAAAAATTTCTGCCTTTTTTTTATCTGAAATAAGTGAAATTTCTGCAATTTTGCCCCAAAATAAGTGAAATTTCTGCAATTTTGCCCCAAAATAAGGGAAATTTCTGGAATTTTGCTTCAAAATAAGTGGAATTTCTGAGTTTTGCCCCAAAATAAGGAGAATTTCTGTCTTTTTGCCCCAACATATAGGGAATTTCTGCCTTTTTGCCCCACAATTAGGGGATTTTTCTGCAATTGTGCTCCAAAAAACGGGATATTTCTGCTTTTTTTCCCGAAAATAAGGAGAATATATACCTTTTGCCACAAAAAAAGAGAAATTTCTTCATTTTTGCCCCCAAATAAGAGGAATTTCTGCCTTCTTACCTCACAATAAGTGAAATTTCTGCCTTTTTACCCAAAAATAAACAAAATTTCTGTCTTTTTGCCCAAAAATAAGAGGAATTTTTGAATTTTGCCCTGAAATAAGTGAAATTTCTGCAATTTTGCCCCCAAATAAGGGAAATTTCTGCCTTTTTGCCACAAAATAAAGGGAATTTCTGTATTTTTGCCCCAAAATAAGGGGAATTTCAGCATTTTACCTCATAATAAGGCGAATCTCTGCCTTTTTGCCCCAAAATATGGGGAATTTCTTCATTTTTGCCCCTAAATAAAGAAAATTTCTGCAATTTTGTACCAAAATAAAAGAAATTTCTTCCTTTTTGCCCCAAAATAAGAGAAATTTCTGCACTTTTTCCCTGAAATAAGTGAAATTTCTGAAATTTTGCCCCAAAATAAGGGAAATTTCTGCAATTTTGCCCCAAAATAAAGAAAATTTCTGCAATTTTACCCCAAAATAAGGGGAATTTCTGACTTTTTGCCCTGAAATAAGGAGAATTTCTGTCTTTTTGTTCCAAAATAATGTGAATTTCTGCATTTTCCTTCAAAATTAGGGAAATATGTGCAATTTTGCTTCAAAACACGGGGAAATCTGCCTTATTGCACAAAAATAAAGGGAATTTCTCCATTTTTGCACCAATATAAGGGGAATTTCTGAAATTTAGCTTTAAAATACGGGGAATTTCTGCGTTATTGTCCGAAATAAAGTGGAATTTCTGCCTTTTTGCCCTGAAATATTTGAAATTTCTGCAATTTTACTCCAAAATAAGGGGAATTTCTGTTTTTGGCCCCAAAATTAAGGGAATTTCTGCTTTTTGCCCCAAAATAAGGCAAATATCTGACTTTTTGCCCAGAAATAATTGAAATTTCTGCAATTTTGCCCCAAAATAATAGGAATTTCTGCCTTTTTGCCGAAAATAAGGGGAATTTCAGCATTTTACCTTCAAATAAGGGGAATTTCTGCCTTTTTGCCACAAAATAAGGGGAATTTCTGCCCTATTGCCCTTAAATAAGGAAAATTTCTGCTTTTCTGCCCCAATTAACGGGAATTTCTGCCTTTTTGCCACAAAGTAAAGGGAATTTCTGCCTTTTTGCCCCAAAATAACGGGAATTTCAGCCTTTTTACCTCAAAATAAGGGGAATTTCTGCCTTTTTCCCCAAAATATGGGTAATTTTTGCCTTTTTGTTCCAAAATAAGGAAAATTTCTACAATTTTGTATCAAAATAAAAGAAATTTCTGTTTTTGCCCGAAAATAAAAGGAATTTCTGACTTTTTGCCCTGAAATAAATGAAATTCCTGCAATTATGCCCGAAAATAAGGGAAATTTGGGCCTTTTTGCCCCCAAATGAGGGGAATTTCTGCCTTTTTGCCCCAAAATATGGGGAATTTCAGGATTTTACCTCAAAATAAGGGGAATTTCAGCCTTTTTGCACCAAAATATGGGGAATTTCTGCCTTTTTGCCACAAAATAAGAAAAATTTCTGCAAGTCTGTAACAATATAAAAGAAATTTCTAAAATTTTGCCCCAAAATAAAGGAAATTTCTGATTTTTGCCCCTAAATAAAAAGAATTTCTCTATTTTTGCCCCAAAATAAAGGGAAATTCTGCCTTTTAGCCCCAAAAGTAGGGGAGTTTCTGCAATTTTGCTCCAAAATACGAGAAATTTCTGCCTTTTTACCCGAAATTAAGTGGATTTTCTGCCTTTTTGCCTCCAAATAAGGGAAATTTCTGCAATTTTATCTCAAAATAAGGGAAATTTCTGCCTTTTTGCCCCAAAATAAGGGGAATTTCTGCCGTTTTGCCCTGAAATATGTGAAATTTCTGCAATTTTACCCCAAAATAAGGTGAATTTCTGCATTTTACCCCAAAATAATGGGAATTTCTGCCTTTTTGCCCCAAAATAAGAAAAATTTTTGCTTTTTTTCTCTGAAATAAGTGAAATTTCTGCAATTTTGCCCTAAAATAAGGGAAATTTCTGCAATTTTTCCCCATAATAAGGGAAATTTCTGCAATTTTGCCCCAAAATAAGGGGAATTTCTGTTTTTGTCCCCAAATAAGGGAAATTTCTGCAATTTTGCCCTAAAATAAGGGGATTTTCTGCATTTTTTGCCAAAAATAAGGGGATTTCTGACATTTTGCCGCAAAATAAGTGAAATTTCTGCAGTTTTACCCCAAAATAAGGAAAATTTCTGCTTTTTGCCCAAAAATTAGGGGAATTTCTGCAATTTTGCTCCAAAATACAAAGAATTTCTGCCTTTTTGCCCGAAAATAAAGGGAATGTATACCTTTTTGCCATAAAAAAGCAAATTTCTTCATTTTTGCCCCAAAATAAGGGGATTTTCCACCTTTTTGACTCAAAATAAGTGCAATTTCTGCCTTTTCCCCAAAATAAACGAAATTTCTGCCTTTTTGCCCCAAAATAAGGGGAATTTCAGCCTTATTACCTCAAAATAAGGGGAATTTCTGCCTTTTTGCCCCCAAATATGGGGAATTTCTGACTTTTTGCCCCAAAATAAGAAAAATTTCTGCAATTTTGTACCAAAATAAAAAAAATTTCTGCCTTTTTGCCCCCCCAAAAAAATTTCTGCCTTTTTTTTCTCAAATACTTGAAATTTCTGCAATTTTGCCCCAAAATAAAGGAAATTTCTGCAATTTTGCCCCAATGTAAAGGAAATTTCTGCAATTTTGCCCCAAAATAAGGGGAATTTCTGACTGTTTGCTCCCGAAAAAGGAGATTTTCTGTCTTTTTGCCCCAAAATAAGGAGAATTTCTGCCTTTTTGCCCGAAAATTAAGAGAATTTCTGCAATTTTGCTTCAAAATACAGGGAATTTCTGCCTTTTAGCCCCAAAATAAAGGGAATTTCTGCATTTTACCTCAAATTGAGAATAATTTCTGCCTTTTGCCTCAAAATAAGGGGAATTTTCTGCCTTTTTGTTTCAAAATAAGATAAATTTCTTCAATTTTGTACCATAATAAAAGAAATTTCTGCTCTTTGCCCCAAAAGAAAAGGAATTTCTGACTTTTTGCTCTGAAATAAATGAAATTTCTGCAATTTTGCCCGAAAATAAGGGAAATTTGTGCCTCTTTGCCCCAAAATAAGAAGAAGTTTTGCCTTTTGCCCCAAAATATGGGGAATTTCAGCATTTTACCTCAAAATAAGAATTTCAGCCCTTTTGCCCCAAAATAAGGAAAATTTCTGCAATTTTGCCCCAAAATAAGGGGAATTTCTTCTTTTTTGCCCCAAAATAAAGGATATTTCAGCCTTTTTACCTGAAAATAAGTGAAATTTCTGCAATTTTGCCCCAAATAAGGAAAATTTCTGCAATTTTGCCTCAAAAAAAGGTAAATTCCTGCAATTTTGCCCCAAAATAAGTAAAATTTCTGAGTTTTGTCCCAAAATAAGGAGAATTTCTGTCTTTTTGCCCCAACATATAGGGAATTTCTGCCTTTTGGCCCAACAATTAGGGGAATTTCTTCATTTTTGCTTCAAAATAAGGGGAATTTCTGCCTTTTTGTCTCTAAAGAAGTGGAATTTCTGTATTTTCCTTCCAAAACAAAGGGAAATTCTGTCTTTTTTGCCCCAAAATAAGGAAAATTTCTGACTTATTACCCTGAAATAAGTGAAATTTTTGCACTTTTGCCCCAAAATTAGGGAAATTTCTGCCTTTTTGCCCCCAAATAAGGGAAATTTCAGCCTTTTTACCTCAAAATAAGGGGAATTTCTGCATTTTTGCCACAAAATATTAGGAATTTCTGCCTTTTTGCCCCAAAATAAGAAAAATTTCTGCCATTTTTACCTGAAATAAGTGAAATTTCTGCAATTTTGCCCCAAAATAAGGGAAATTTCTGGAATTTTGCCCCAAAATAAGTGGAATTTCTGAGTTTTGCCCCAAAATAAGGAGAATTTCTGTCTTTTTGCCCCAACATATAGGGAATTTCTGCCTTTTTGCCCCACAATTAGGGGATTTTCTTCAATTCTGCTCCAAAATACGGGGAATTTCTGCTTTTCTTGCCCGAAAATAAGGGGAATGTATACCTTTTGCCACGAAAAAGAGAAATTTCTTCATTTTTGCCCCAAAATAAGAGGAATTTCTGCCTTCTTCCCTCAAAATAAGTGAAATTTCTGCCTTTTTACCTAAAAATGAACGGAATTTCTGTCTTTTTGCCCC
Organism: Micromys minutus; assembly: GCF_963924665.1. NCBI lineage: Eukaryota > Metazoa > Chordata > Mammalia > Rodentia > Muridae > Micromys > Micromys minutus. The sequence continues at coordinate 91,657 of NW_027667373.1, read as the reverse complement.
AAAATAAAAGGAATTTTTGAATTTTGCCCTGAAATAAGTGAAATTTCTGCAATTTTGCCCCAAAATAAGGGAAATTTCTGCCTTTTTGCCACAAAATAAAGGGAATTTCTGTATTTTTGCCCCAAAATAAAAGGAATTTCAGCATTTTACCTCATAATATGGCAAATCTCTGCCTTTTTGCCCCCAAAATATGGGGAATTTCTTCATTTTTGCCCCAAAATAAAGAAAATTTCTGCAATTTTGTACCAAAATAAAAGAAATTTCTGCCTTTTTGCCCCAAAATAAGAGAAATTTCTGCACTTTTTCCCTGAAATAAGTGAAATTTCTGCAATTTTGCCCCAAAATAAGGGAAATTTCTGCAATTTTGCCCCAAAATAAAGAAAATTTCTGCAATTTTGTATCAAAATAAAAGAAATTTCTGCCTTTTTGCCCCAAAATAAGAGAAATTTCTGCACTTTTTCCCTGAAATAAGTGAAATTTCTGCAATTTTGCCCCAAAATAAGAGAAATTTCTGCAATTTTGCCCCAAAATAAAGAAAATTTCTGCAATTTTACCCCAAAAGAAGGGGAATTTCTGACTTTTTGCCCTGAAATAAGGAGAATTTCTGTCTTTTTGTTCCAAAATAATGTGAATTTCTGCATTTTCCTTCAAAATTAGGGAAATATGTGCAATTTTGCTTCAAAATACGGGGAAATCTGCCTTATTGCACAAAAATAAAGGGAATTTCTCCATTTTTGCACCAATATAAGGGGAATTTCTGAAATTTAGCTTTAAAATACGGGGAATTTCTGCGTTATTGTCCGAAATAAAGTGGAATTTCTGCCTTTTTGCCCTGAAATATTTGAAATTTCTGCAATTTTACCCCAAAATAAGGGGAATTTCTGTTTTTGGCCCCAAAATTAAGGGAATTTCTGCTTTTTGCCCCAAAATAAGGCAAATATCTGACTTTTTGCCCAGAAATAATTGAAATTTCTGCAATTTTGCCCCAAAATAATAGGAATTTCTGCCTTTTTGCCAAAAATAAGGGGAATTTCAGCATTTTACCTTCAAATATGGGGAATTTCTGCCTTTTTGCCACAAAATAAGGGGAATTTCTGCCCTATTGCCCTTAAATAAGGAAAATTTCTGCTTTTCTGCCCCAATTAACGGGAATTTCTGCCTTTTTGCCACAAAGTAAAGGGAATTTCTGCCTTTTTGCCCCAAAATAACGGGAATTTCAGCCTTTTTACCTCAAAATAAGGGGAATTTCTGCCTTTTTCCCCAAAATATGGGTAATTTTTGCCTTTTTGTTCCAAAATAAGGAAAATTTCTACAATTTTGTATCAAAATAAAGGAAATTTCTGTTTTTGCCCCAAAATAAAAGGAATTTCTGACTTTTTGCCCTGAAATAAATGAAATTCCTGCAATTATGCCCGAAAATAAGGGAAATTTGTGCCTTTTTGCCCCCAAATGAGGGGAATTTCTGCCTTTTTGCCCCAAAATATGGGGAATTTCAGGATTTTACCTCAAAATAAGGGGAATTTCAGCCTTTTTGCACCAAAATATGGGGAATTTCTGCCTTTTTGCCACAAAATAAGAAAAATTTCTGCAAGTCTGTAACAATATAAAAGAAATTTCTAAAATTTTGCCCCAAAATAAAGGAAATTTCTGATTTTTGCCCCAAAATAAAAAGAATTTCTCTATTTTTGCCCCAAAATAAAGGGAAATTCTGCCTTTTTGCCCCAAAATTAGGGGAATTTCTGCAATTTTGCTCCAAAATACGAGAAATTTCTGCCTTTTTACCCGAAATTAAGTGGATTTTCTGCCTTTTTGCCCCCAAATAAGGGAAATTTCTGCAATTTTATCCCAAAATAAGGGAAATTTCTGCCTTTTTGCCCCAAAATAAGGGGAATTTCTGCCGTTTTGCCCTGAAATATGTGAAATTTCTGCAATTTTACCCCAAAATAAGGTGAATTTCTGCCTTTTTGCCCCAAAATAATGGGAATTTCTGCCTTTTTGCCCCAAAAAGAAAAATTTTTGTTTTTTTCTCTGAAATAAGTGAAATTTCTGCAATTTTGCCCTAAAATAAGGGAAATTTCTGCAATTTTTCCCCATAATAAGGGAAATTTCTGCAATTTTGCTCCAAAATAAGGGGAATTTCTGTTTTTGCCCCCAAATAAGGGGAATTTCTGCAATTTTGCTCCAAAATACAAAGGATTTCTGCCTTTTTGCCCGAAAATAATGGGAATGTATAACTTTTTGCCATAAAAAAGCAAATTTCTTCATTTTTGCCCCAAAATAAGGAGATTTTCCACCTTTTTGACTCAAAATAAGTGCAATTTCTGCCTTTTCCCCAATATAAACGAAATTTCTGTATTTTTGCCCCAAAATAAGGGGAATTTCAGCATTATTACCTCAAAATAAGGGGAATTTCTGCCGTTTTGCCCCAAAATATGGGGAATTTCTGACTTTTTGCCCCAAAATAAGAAAAATTTCTGCAATTTTGTACCAAAATAAAAAAAATTTCTGCCTTTCCCCCCCCCCAAAAAAAAATTTCTGCCTTTTTTCCCTGAAAAACATGAAATTTCTGCAATTTTGCCCCAAAATAAGGGAAATTTCTGCAATTTTGCCCCAATGTAAAGGAAATTTCTGCAATTTTGCCCCAAAATAAGGGAAATTTCTGACTGTTTGCTCCCGAAAAAGGAGATTTTCTGTCTTTTTGCCCCAAAATAAGGAGAATTTCTGCCTTTTTGCCCGAAAATTATGAGAATTTCTGCAATTTTGCTTCAAAATACAGGGAATTTCTGCCTTTTAGCCCCAAAATAAAGGGAATTTCTGCATTTTACCTCAAATTGAGAATAATTTCTGCCTTTTGCCTCAAAATAAGGGGAATTTTCTGCCTTTTTGTTTCAAAATAAGAAAAATTTCTTCAATTTTGTACCATAATAAAAGAAATTTCTGCTCTTTGCCCCAAAATAAAAAAAATTTCTGACTTTTTGCCCTGAAATAAATGAAATTTCTGCAATTTTGCCCGAAAATAAGGGAAATTTGTGCCTCTTTGCCCCAAAATAAGAAGAAGTTTTGCCTTTTGCCCCAAAATATGGGGAATTTCAGCATTTTACCTCAAAATAAGAATTTCAGCCCTTTTGCCCCAAAATAAGGAAAATTTCTGCAATTTTGCCCCAAAATAAGGGGAATTTCTTCTTTTTTGCCCCAAAATAAAGGATATTTCAGCCTTTTTACCTGAAAATAAGTGAAATTTCTGCAATTTTGCCCGAAACAAGGGAAATTTCTGCAATTTTGCCTCAAAATAAGCTAAATTCCTGCAATTTTGCCCCAAAATAAGTGGAATTTCTGAGTTTTGTCCCAAAATAAGGAGAATTTCTGTCTTTTTTCTCCAACATATAGGGAATTTCTGCCTTTTGGCCAAATAATTAGGGGAATTTCTTCATTTTTGCTTCAAAATAAGGGGAATTTCTGCCTTTTTGTCTCTAAAGAAGTGGAATTTCTGTATTTTCCTTCCAAAACAAAGGGAATTTCTGTCTTTTTTGCCCCAAAATAAGGAAAATTTCTGACTTATTACCCTGAAATAAGTGAAATGTTTGCACTTTTGCCCCAAAATTAGGGAAATTTCTGCCTTTTTGCCCCCAAATAAGGGGAATTTCAGCCTTTTTACCTCAAAATAAGGGGAATTTCTGCATTTTTGCCACAAAATATTAGGAATTTCTGCATTTTTGCCCCAAAATAAGAACAATATCTGCCATTTTTACCTGAAATAAGTGAAATTTCTGCAATTTTGCCCCAAAATAAGTAAAATTTCTGCAATTTTGCCCCAAAATAAAGGAAATTTCTGGAATTTTGCCCCAAAAAAAGTGGAATTTCTGAGTTTTGCCCCAAAATAAGGAGAATTTCTGTCTTTTTGCCCTAACATATAGGGAATTTCTGCCTTTTTGCCCCACAATTAGGGGAATTTCTGCCTTTTTGCCCCCAAATAAGGGGAATTTCAGCCTTTTTACCTCAAAAAGAGGGGAATTTTTGCCTTTTTCCCCAAAATATGGGTAATTTTTGTTTTTTGTTCCAAAATAAGGAAAATTTTTACAATTTTGTATCAAAATAAAATAAATTTCTGCCTTTTTGCCCCAAAATAAATGGAATTTCTGACTTTTTGCCCTGAAATAAATGAAATTCCTGCAATTATGCCCGAAAATAAGGGAAATTTGTGCCTTTTTGCCTCCAAATGAGAGAAATTTCTGCCTTTTTTCCCCAAAATATGGGGAATTTCAGCCTTTTTGCACCAAAGTATGGGGAATTTTTGCCTTTTTGCCACAAAATAAGAAAAATTTCTGCAAGTCTGTAACAATATAAAAGAAATTTCTAAAATTTTGCCCCAAAATAAGGGAAATTTCTGATTTTTGCCCAAAAATAAAAAGAATTTCTCTATTTTTGCTTCACAATAAAGGGAAATTCTGCCTTTTTGCCCCAAAATTAGGGGAGTTTCTGCAATTTTGCTCCAAAATACGAGAAATTTCTGCCTTTTTACCCGAAATGAAGTGGATTTTCTGCCTTTTTGCCCCAAAATAAGGGAAATTTCTGCCGTTTTGCCCTGAAATATGTGAAATTTCTGCAATTTTACCCCAAAATAAGGTGAATTTCTGCCTTTTTGCCCCAAAATAATGGGAATTTCTGCCTTTTTGCCCCAAAATAAGAAAATTTTTTGCTTTTTTTCTCTGAAATAAGTGAAATTTCTGCAATTTTGCCCTAAAATAAGGGAAATTTCTGCAATTTTTCCCCATAATAAGGGAAATTTCTGCAATTTTGCCCCAAAATAAAGGGAATTTCTGTTTTTGCCCTTAAATAAGGGAGATTTCTGCAATTTTGCCCTAAAATAAGGGGATTTTCTGCCTTTTTTGCCAAAAATAAGGGGAATTTCTGACATTTTGCCGCAAAATAAGTGTAATTTCTGCAGTTTTACCCCAAAATAAGGGGAATTTCTGCTTTTTACCCAAAAATTAGGGGAATTTCTGCAATTTTGCTCCAAAATACGGGTAATTTCTGCCTTTTTGCCCGAAAGTAAAGGGAATGTATACCTTTTTGCCTTAAAAAAACAAATTTCTTCATTTTTGCCCCAAAATAAGGGGATTTTCCACCTTTTTGACTCAAAATAAGTGCAATTTCTGCCTTTTCCCCAAAATAAACGAAATTTCTGTCTTTTTGCCCCCAAAATAAGGGGAATTTCAGCATTTTTACCTCAAAATAAGGGGAATTTCTGCCTTTTTGCCCCAAAATATTGGGAATTTCTGACTTTTTGCCCCAAAATAAGAAAAATTTCTGCAATTTTGTACCAAAATAAAAAAAATTTCTGCCTTTTTGCCCCCAAATAAGGGGAATTTCAGCCTTTTTACCTCAAAATAAGGGGAATTTCTGCATTTTTGCCACAAAATATTAGGAATTTCTGCCTTTTTGCCCTAAAATATGGGGAATTTCAGGATTTTACCTCAAAATAAGGGGAATTTCAGCCTGTTTGCACCAAAATATGGGGAATTTCTGCCTTTTTGCCACAAAATAAGAAAAATTTCTGCAAGTCTGTAACAAATATAAAAGAAATTTCTAAAATTTTGCCCCAAAATAAAGGAAATTTCTGATTTTTGCCCCAAAATAAAAAGAATTTCTCTATTTTTGCCCCAAAATAAAGGGAAATTCTGCCTTTTTGCCCCAAAATTAGGGGAGTTTCTGCAATTTTGCTCCAAAATACGAGAAATTTCTGCCTTTTTACCCGAAATTAAGTGGATTTTCTGCCTTTTTGCCCCCAAATAAGGGAAATTTCTGCAATTTTATCCCAAAATAAGGGAAATTTCTGCCTTTTTGCCTCAAAATAATGGGAATTTCTGCCGTTTTGCCCTGAAATATGTAAAATTTCTGCAATTTTACCCCAAAATAAGGTGAATTTCTGCCTTTTTGCCCCAAAATAATGGGAATTTCTGCCTTTTTGCCCCAAAATAAGAAAAATTTTTGCTTTTTTTCTCTGAAATAAGTGAAATTTCTGCAATTTTGCCCTAAAATAAGGGAAATTTCTGCAATTTTTCCCCATAATAAGGGAAATTTCTGCAATTATGCCCCAAAATAAGGGGAATTTCTGTTTTTGCCCCCAAATAAGGGAAATTTCTGCAATTTTGCCCTAAAATAAGGGGATTTTCTGCCTTTTTTGCCAAAAATCAGAAGAATTTCTGACATTTTGCCGCAAAATAAGTGAAATTTCTGCAGTTTTACCCCAAAATAAAAAAAATTTCTGCCTTTTTGCCCAAAAATTAGGGGAATTTCTGCAATTTTGCTCCAAAATTCAAAGAATTTCTGCCTTTTTGCCCGAAAATAAAGGGAATGTATACCTTTTTGCCATAAAAAAGCAAATTTCTTCATTTTTGCCCCAAAATAAGGGAATTTTCCACCTTTTTGACTCAAAATAAGTGCAATTTCTGCCTTTTCCCCAAAATAAACAAAATTTCTGTATTTTTGCCCCCAAATAAGGGGAACTTCAGCCTTATTACCTCAAAATAAGGGGAATTTCTGCCTTTTTGCCCCAAAATAAGAAAATTTTTTGTTTTTTTTCTCTGAAATAAGTGAAATTTCTGCAATTTTGTTCTAAAATAAGGGAAATTTCTGCCATTTTTCCCCATAATAAGGGAAATTTCTGCAATTTTGCCCCAAAATAAAGGGAATTTCTGTTTTTGCCCCCAAATAAGAGAGATTTCTGCAATTTTGCCCTAAAATAAGGGGATTTTCTGCCTTTTTTGCCGAAAATAAGAGGAATTTCTGACATTTTGTCACAAAACAAGTGTAATTTCTGCAGTTTTACCCCCAAATAAGGGGAATTTCTGCCTTTTTACCCAAAAATTATGGGAATTTCTGCAATTTTGCTCCAAAATACGGGTAATTTCTGCCTTTTTGCCCGAAAATAAAGGGAATGTATACCTTTTTGCCATAAAAAAGCAAATTTCTTTATTTTTGCCCCAAAATAAGGGGATTTTCCACCTTTTTGACTCAAAATAAGTGCACTTTCTGCCTTTTCCCCAAAATAAACGAAATTTCTGTCTTTTTGCCCCAAAATAAGGGGAATTTCAGACTTTTTACCTCAAAATAAGGGGAATTTCTGCCTTTCTGCCCCAAAATATTGGGAATTTCTGAATTTTGCCCCAAAATAAGAAAAATTTCTGCAATTTTGTACCAAAATAAAAAAAATTTCTGCCTTTTTGCCCCCCAAATAAGGGGAATTTCAGCCTTTTTACCTCAAAATAAGGGAAATTTCTGCATTTTTGCCACAAAATATTAGGAATTTCTGCCTTTTTGCCCCAAAATGTGGAGAATTTCAGGATTTTACCTCAAAATAAGGGGAATTTCAGCCTTTTTGCACCAAAATATGGGGAATTTCTGCCTTTTTGCCACAAAATAAGAAAAATTTCTCAAGTCTGTAACAATATAAAAGAAATTTCTAAAATTTTGCCCCAAAATAAAGGAAATTTCTGATTTTTGCCCCAAAATAAAAAGAATTTCTCTATTTTTGCCCCAAAATAAAGGGAAATTCTGCCTTTTTGCCCCAAAATTAGGGGGGTTTCTGCAATTTGGCTCCAAAATACGAGAAATTTCTGCCTTTTTACCCGAAATTAAGTGGATTTTCTGCCTTTTTGCCCCCAAATAAGGGAAATTTCTGCAATTTTATCCCAAAATAAGGGAAATTTCTGCCTTTTTGCCCCAAAATAAGGGGAATTTCTGCCGTTTAGCCCTGAAATATGTAAAATTTCTGCAATTTTACCCCAAAATAAGGTGAATTTCTGCCTTTTTGCCCCAAAATAATGGGAATTTCTGCCTTTTTGCCCCAAAATAAGAAAAATTTTTGCTTTTTTTCTCTGAAATAAGTGAAATTTCTGCAATTTTGCCCTAAAATAAGGGAAATTTCTGCAATTTTTCCCTATAATAAGGGAAATTTCTGCAATTTTTCCCCAAAATAAGGGGAATTTCTGTTTTTGCCCCCAAATAAGGGAAATTTCTCTAATTTTGCCCTAAAATAAGGGGATTTTCTGCCTTTTTTGCCAAAAATAAGGGGAATTTCTGACATTTTGCCGCAAAATATGTGAAATTTCTGCAGTTTTACCCCAAAATAAAAAAAATTTCTGCCTTTTTGCCCAAAAATTAGGGGAATTTCTGCAATTTTGCTCCAAAATACAAAGAATTTCTGCCTTTTTGCCCGAAAATAAAGGGAATGTATACCTTTTTGCCATAAAAAAGCAAATTTCTTCATTTTTGCCCCAAAATAAGGGGATTTTCCACCTTTTTGACTCAAAATAAGTGCAATTTCTGCCTTTTCCCCAAAATAAACAAAATTTCTGCATTTTTGCCCCCAAATAAGGGGAATTTCAGCCTTATTACCTCAAAATAAGGGGAATTTCTGCCTTTTTGCCCCAAAATATGGGGAATTTCTGACTTTTTGCCCCAAAATAAGAAAAATTTCTGCAATTTTGTACCAAAATAAAAAAAATTTCTGCCTTTTTGCCCCCCCAAAAAAAATTTCTGCTTTTTTTCCCTGAAATACGTGAAATTTCTGCAATTTTGCCTCAAAATAAGGGAAATTTCTGCAATTTTGCCCCAAAATAAGGGGAATTTCTGACTGTTTGCTCCCGAAAAAGGAGATTTTCTGTCTTTTTGCCCCAAAATAAGGAGAATTTCTGCCTTTTTGCCCGAAAATTATGAGAATTTCTGCAATTTTGCTTCAAAATACAGGTAATTTCTGCCTTTTAGCCCCAAAATAAAGGGAATTTCTGCATTTTACCTCAAATTGAGAATAATTTCTGCCTTTTGCCTCAAAATAAGGGGAATTTTCTGCCTTCTTGTTTCAAAATAAGAAAAATTTCTTCAATTTTGTACCATAATAAAAGAAATTTCTGCTCTTTGCCCCAAAATAAAAGGAATTTCTGACTTTTTGCCCTGAAATAAATGAAAGTTCTGCAATTTTGCCCGAAAATAAGGGAAATTTGTGCCTCTTTGCCCCAAAATAAGAGGAAGTTTTGCCTTTTGCCCCAAAATAAGGGGAATTTCAGCATTTTACCTCAAAATAAGAATTTCAGCCCTTTTGCCCCAAAATAAGAAAAATTTCTGCAAGTTTGCCCCAAAATAAGGGGAATTTCTTCCTTTTTGCCCCAAAATAAAGGATATTTCAGCCTTTTTACCTGAAAATAAGTGAAATTTCTGCAATTTTGCCCCAAATAAAGGAAATTTCTGCAATTTTGCCTCAAAATAAGGTAAATTCCTGCAATTTTGCCCCAAAATAAGTGGAATTTCTGAGTTTTGTCCCAAAATAAGGAGAATTTCTGTCTTTTTGCCCCAACATATAGGGAATTTCTGCCTTTTGGCCCAACAATTAGGGGAATTTCTTCATTTTTGCTTCAAAATAAGGGGAATTTCTGCCATTTTGCCTCTAAAGAAGTGGAATTTCTGTATTTTCCTTCCAAAACAAAGGGAATTTCTGTCTTTTTTGCCCCAAAATAAAGAAAATTTCTGACTTATTACCCTGAAATAAGTGAAATGTTTGCAATTTTACCCCAAAATAAGGGAAATTTCTGCCTTTTTCCCCCCAAATAAAGGGAATTTCAGCCTTTTTACCTCAAAATAAGGAGAATTTCTGCATTTTTGCCACAAAATATTAGAAATTTCTGCCTTTTTGCCCCAAAATAAGAAAAAATTCTGCCATTTTTAACTGAAATAAGTGAAATTTCTGCAATTTTGCCCCAAAATAAGTAAAATTTCTGCAATTTTGCTTCAAAATAAGGGAAATTTCTGGAATTTTGCCCCAAAATAAGTGGAATTTCTGAGTTTTGCCCCAAAATAAGGAGAATTTCTGTCTTTTTGCCCCAACATATAGGGAATTTCTGCCTTTTTGCCCCACAATTAGGGGATTTTCTTCAATTCTGCTCCAAAATAGGGGGAATTTCTGCTTTTTTGCCCGAAAATAAGGGGAATGTATACCTTTTGCCACAAAAAAGAGAAATTTCTTCATTTTTGCCCCAAAATAAGAGGAATTTCTGCCTTCTTACCTCAAAATAAGTGAAATTTCTGCCTTTTTACCCAAAAATAAACGGAATTTCTGTCTTTTTGCCCCAAAATAAAAGGAATTTTTTAATTTTGCCCTGAAATAAATGAAATTTCTGCAATTTGCCCCAAAATAAGGGAAATTTCTGCCTTTTTGCCACAAAATAAAGGGAATTTCTGTCTTTTTGCCTCAAAATAAGGGGAATTTCAGTATTTTACCTCATAATAAGGGGAATCTCTGCTTTTTTGCCCCAAAATATGGGGAATTTCTTCATTTTCCCCAAAATAAAGAAAATTTCTGCAATTTTGTACCAAAATAAAAGAAATTTCTGCCTTTTTGCCCCAAAATAAGAGAAATTTCTGTGCTTTTTCCCTGAAATAAGTGAAATTTCTGCAATTTTGCCCCCAAATAAGGGAAATTTCTGCAATTTTGCCCCAAAATAAAGGACATTTCTGCAATTTTGCCCCAAAATAAGGGGAATTTATGACTTTTTGCCCTGAAATAAAGAGAATTTCTGTCTTTTTGTTCCAAAATAATGTGAATTTCTGCATTTTCCCTCAAAATTAGGGGATAATGTGCAATTTTGCTTCAAAATACGGGGAAATCTGCCTTATTGCACAAAAATAGAGGGAATTTCTTCATTTTTGCACCAATATAAGGGGAATTTCTGAAATTTAGCTTTAAAATACGGGGAATTTCTGCGTTATTGTCCGAAATAAAGTGGAATTTCTGCCTTTTTGCCCTGAAATATTTGAAATTTCTGCAATTTTACCCCAAAATAAGGGGAATTTCTGTTTTTGGCCCCAAAATTAGGGAATTTCTGTTTTTCGCCCCAAAATAAGGCTAATTTCTGACTTTTTGCCCTGAAATAATTGAAATTTCTGCAATTTTGCCCCAAAATAATAGGAATTTCTGCCTTTTTGCCGAAAATAAGGGGAAATTCAGCATTTTACCTCCAAATAAGGGGAATTTCTGCCTTTTTGCCACAAAATATGGGGAATTTCTGCCCTATTGCCTTTAAATAAGGAAAATTTCTGCTTTTCTGCCCCAATTAACGGGAATTTCTGCCTTTTTGCCACAAAGTAAAGGGAATTTCTGCCTTTTTTTCCCCAAAATTACAGGAATTTCAGCCTTTTTACCTCAATATAAGGGGAATTTCTGCCTTTTTGCCCAAAATATGGGTAATTTTTGCTTTTTGTTCCAAAATAAGGAAAATTTCTACAATTTTGTATCAAAATAAAAGAAATTTCTGCCTTTTTTCCCCAAAATAAATGGAATTTCTGACTTTTTGCCCTGAAATAAATGAAATTCCTGCAATTATGCCCGAAAATAAGGGAAATTTGTGCCTTTTTGCCCCCAAATGAGAGGAATTTCTGCCTCTTTTCCCCAAAATATGGGGAATTTCAGCCTTTTTGCACCAAAGTATGGGGAATTACTGCCTTTTTGCCACAAAATAAGAAAAATTTCTGCAAGTCTGTAACAATATAAAAGAAATTTCTAAAATTTTGCCCCAAAATAAGGGAAATTTCTGATTTTTGCCCCAAAATAAAAAGAATTTCTCTATTTTTGCCCCACAATAAAGGGAAATTCTGCCTTTTTGCCCCAAAATTAGGGGAGTTTCTGCAATTTTGCTCCAAAATACGAGAAATTTCTGCCTTTTTACCCGAAATTAAGTGGATTTTCTGCCTTTTTGCCCCCAAATAAGGGAAATTTCTGCAATTTTTCCCCATAATAAGGGAAATTTCTGCAATTTTGCCCCAAAATAAAGGGAATTTCTGTTTTTGCCCCCAAATAAGGGAGATTTCTGCAATTTTGCCCTAAAATAAGGGGATTTTCTGCCTTTTTTACCTTCAAATAAGGGGAATTTCTGCCCTATTGCCCTTAAATAAGGAAAATTTCTGCTTTTCTGCCCCAATTAACGGGAATTTCTGCCTTTTTGCCACAAAGTAAAGGGAATTTCTGCCTTTTTGCCCCAAAATAACGGGAATTTCAGCCTTTTTACCTCCAAATAAGGGGAATTTCTGCCTTTTTCCCCAAAATATGGGTAATTTTTGCCTTTTTGTTCCAAAATAAGGAAAATTTCTACAATTTTGTATCAAAATAAAAGAAATTTCTGTTTTTGCCCCAAAATAAAAGGAATTTCTGACTTTTTGCCCTGAAATAAATGAAATTCCTGCAATTATGCCCGAAAATAAGGGAAATTTGTGCCTTTTTGCCCCCAAATGAGGGGAATTTCTGCCTTTTTGCCCCAAAATATGGGGAATTTCAGGATTTTACCTCAAAATAAGGGGAATTTCAGCCTTTTTGCACCAAAATATGGGGAATTTCTGCCTTTTTGCCACAAAATAAGAAAAATTTCTGCAAGTCTGTAACAATATAAAAGAAATTTCTAAAATTATGCCCCAAAATAAAGGAAATTTCTGATTTTTGCCCCAAAATAAAAATAATTTCTCTATTTTTGCCCCAAAATAAAGGGAAATTCTGCCTTTTAGCCCCAAAATTAGGGGAGTTTCTGCAATTTTGCTCCAAAATACGAGAAATTTCTGCCTTTTTACCCGAAATTAAGTGGATTTTCTGCCTTTTTGCCTCCAAATAAGGGAAATTTCTGCAATTTTATCCCAAAATAAGGGAAATTTCTGCCTTTTTGCCACAAAATAAGGGGAATTTCTGCCGTTTTGCCCTGAAATATGTGAAATTTCTGCAATTTTACCCCAAAATAAGGTGAATTTCTGCCTTTTTGCCCCAAAATAATGGGAATTTCTGCCTTTTTGCCCCAAAATAAGAAAAATTTTTGCTTTTTTTCTCTGAAATAAGTGAAATTTCTGCAATTTTGCCCTAAAATTAGGGAAATTTCTGCAATTTTTCCCCATAATAAGGGAAATTTCTGCAATTTTGCCCCAAAATAAGGGGAATTTCTGTTTTTGTCCCCAAATAAGGGAAATTTCTGCAATTTTGCCCTAAAATAAGGGGATTTTCTGCATTTTTTGCCAAAAATAAGGGGAATTTCTGACATTTTGCCGCAAAATAAGTGAAATTTCTGCAGTTTTACCCCAAAATAAGAAAAATTTCTGCCTTTTTGCCCAAAAATTAGGGGAATTTCTGCAATTTTGCTCCAAAATACAAAGAATTTCTGCCTTTTTGCCCGAAAATAAAGGGAATGTATACCTTTTTGCCATAAAAAAGCAAATTTCTTCATTTTTGCCCCAAAATAAGGGGATTTTCCACCTTTTTGACTCAAAATAAGTGCAATTTCTGCCTTTTCCCCAAAATAAACGAAATTTCTGCCTTTTTGCCCCAAAATAAGGGGAATTTCAGCCTTATTACCTCAAAATAAGGGGAATTTCTGCCTCTTTGCCCCAAAATATGGGGAATTTCTGACTTTTTGCCCCAAAATAAGAAAAATTTCTGCCATTTTGTACCAAAATAAAAAAAAATTTCTGCCTTTTTGCCCCCCCAAAAAAAATTTCTGCCTTTTTTTCTCAAATACCTGAAATTTCTGCAATTTTGCCCCAAAACAAGGGAAATTTCTGCAATTTTGCCCCAAAATAAGGGGAATTTCTGACTGTTTGCTCCCGAAAAAGGAGATTTTCTGTCTTTTTGCCCCAAAATAAGGAGAATTTCTGCCTTTTTGCCCGAAAATTATGAGAATTTCTGCAATTTTGCTTCAAAATACAGGGAATTTCTGCCTTTTAGCCCCAAAATAAAGGGAATTTCTGCATTTTACCTCAATTTGAGAATAATTTCTGCCTTTTGCCTCAAAATAAGGGGAATTTTCTGCCTTCTTGTTTCAAAATAAGAAAAATTTCTTCAATTTTGTACCATAATAAAAGAAATTTCTGCTCTTTGCCCCAAAATAAAAAAAATTTCTGACTTTTTGCCCTGAAATAAATGAAATTTCTGCAATTTTGCCCGAAAATAAGGGAAATTTGTGCCTCTTTGCCCCAAAATAAGAAGAAGTTTTGCCTTTTGCCCCAAAATATGGGGAATTTCAGCATTTTACCTCAAAATAAGAATTTCAGCCCTTTTGCCCCAAAATAAGGAAAATTTCTGCAATTTTGCCCCAATATAAGGGGAATTTCTTCTTTTTTGCCCCAAAATAAAGGATATTTCAGCCTTTTTACCTGAAAATAAGTGAAATTTCTGCAATTTTGCCCCAAATAAGGGAAATTTCTGCAATTTTGCCTCAAAATAAGGTAAATTCCTGCAATTTTGCCCCAAAATAAGTGGAATTTCTGAGTTTTGTCCCAAAATAAGGAGAATTTCTGTCTTTTTGCCCCAACATATAGAGAATTTCTGCCTTTTGGCCCAACAATTAGGGGATTTTCTTCATTTTTGCTTCAAAATAAGGGGAATTTCTGCCTTTTTGTCTCTAAAGAAGTGGAATTTCTGTATTTTCCTTCCAAAACAAAGGGAATTTCTGTGTTTTTTGCCCCAAAATAAGGAAAATTTCTGACTTATTACCCTGAAATAAGTGAAATGTTTGCAATTTTTCCCCAAAATTAGGGAAATTTCTGCCTTTTTGCTCCCAAATAAGGGGAATTTCAACCTTTTTACCTCAAAATAAGGGGAATTTCTGCATTTTTGCCACAAAATATTAGGAATTTCTGCCTCATTGCCCCAAAATAAGAAAAATTTCTGCCATTTTATCTGAAATAAGTGAAATTTCTGCAATTTTGCCCCAAAATAAGTAAAATTTCTGCAATTTTGCCCCAAAATAAGGGAAATTTCTGGAATTTTGCCCCAAAATAAGTGGAATTTCTGAGTTTTGCCCCAAAATAAGGAGAATTTCTGTCTTTTTGCCCCAACATATAGGGAATTTCTGCCTTTTTGCCCCACAATTAGGGGATTTTCTTCAATTCTGCTCCAAAATACGGGGAATTTCTGCTTTTTTTGCCCGAAAATAAGGGGAATGTATACCTTTTGCCACAAAAAAGAGAAATTTCTTCATTTTTGCCCCAAAATAAGAGGAATTTCTGCCTTCTTACCTCAAAATAAGTGAAATTTCTGCCTTTTTACCTAAAAATGAACGGAATTTCTGTCTTTTTGCCCCAAAATAAAAGGAATTTTTGAATTTTGCCCTGAAATAAGTGAAATTTCTGCAATTTTGCCCCAAAATAAGGGAAATTTTTGCCTTTTGCCACAAAATAAAGGGAATTTCTGTATTTTTGCCCCAAAATAAGGGGAATTTCAGCATTTTACCTCATAATAAGACAAATCTCTGCCTTTTTGCCCCAAAATATGGGGAATTTCTTCATTTTTGCCCCAAAATAAAGAAAATTTCTGCAATTTTGTACCAAAATAAAAGAAATTTCTGCCTTTTTGCCCCAAAATAAGAGAAATTTCTGCACTTTTTCCCTGAAATAAGTGAAATTTCTGCAATTTTGCCCCAAAATAAGGGAAATTTCTGCAATTTTGCCCCAAAATAAAGAAAATTTCTGCAATTTTGTACCAAAATAAAAGAAATTTCTGCCTTTTTGCCCCAAAATAAGAGAAATTTCTGCACTTTTTCCCTGAAATAAGTGAAATTTCTGCAATTTTGCCCCAAAATAAGAGAAATTTCTGCAATTTTGCCCCGAAATAAAGAAAATTTCTGCAATTTTACCCCATAATAAGGGGAATTTCTGACTT
The DNA here is from genome assembly GCF_963924665.1 of Micromys minutus. Taxonomy (NCBI): domain Eukaryota; kingdom Metazoa; phylum Chordata; class Mammalia; order Rodentia; family Muridae; genus Micromys; species Micromys minutus. The sequence continues at coordinate 75,975 of NW_027667373.1, read as the reverse complement.
TTTGCCCTGAAATAAGGAGAATTTCTGTCTTTTTGTTCCAAAATAATGTGAATTTCTGCATTTTCCTTCAAAATTAGGGAAATATGTGCAATTTTGCTTCAAAATACGGGGAAATCTGCCTTATTGCACAAAAATAAAGGGAATTTCTCCATTTTTGCACCAATATAAGGGGAATTTCTGAAATTTAGCTTTAAAATACGGGGAATTTCTGCGTTATTGTCCGAAATAAAGTGGAATTTCTGCCTTTTTGCCCTGAAATATTTGAAATTTCTGCAATTTTACCCCAAAATAAGGGGAATTTCTGTTTTTGGCCCCAAAATTAAGGGAATTTCTGCTTTTTGCCCCAAAATAAGGCAAATATCTGACTTTTTGCCCAGAAATAATTGAAATTTCTGCAATTTTGCCCCAAAATAATAGGAATTTCTGCCTTTTTGCCGAAAATAAGGGGAATTTCAGCATTTTACTTTCAAATAAGGGGAATTTCTGCCTTTTTGCCACAAAATAAGGGGAATTTCTGCCCTATTGCCCTTAAATAAGGAAAATTTCTGCTTTTCTGCCCCAATTAACGGGAATTTCTGCCTTTTTGCCACAAAGTAAAGGGAATTTATGCCTTTTTGCCCCAAAATAACGGGAATTTCAGCCTTTTTACCTCAAAATAAGGGGAATTTCTGCCTTTTTCCCCAAAATATGGGTAATTTTTGCCTTTTTGTTCCAAAATAAGGAAAATTTCTACAATTTTGTATCAAAATAAAGGAAATTTCTGTTTTTGCCCCAAAATAAAAGGAATTTCTGACTTTTTGCCCTGAAATAAATGAAATTCCTGCAATTATGCCCGAAAATAAAGGAAATTTGGGCCTTTTTGCCCCCAAATGAGGGGAATTTCTGCCTTTTTGCCCCAAAATATGGGGAATTTCAGGATTTTACCTCAAAATAAGGGGAATTTCAGCCTTTTTGCACCAAAATATGGGGAATTTCTGCCTTTTTGCCACAAAATAAGAAAAATTTCTGCAAGTCTGTAACAATATAAAAGAAATTTCTAAAATTTTGCCCCAAAATAAAGGAAATTTCTGATTTTTGCCCCTAAATAAAAATAATTTCTCTATTTTTGCCCCAAAATAAAGGGAAATTCTGCCTTTTAGCCCCAAAAGTAGGGGAGTTTCTGCAATTTTGCTCCAAAATACGAGAAATTTCTGCCTTTTTACCCGAAATTAAGTGGATTTTCTGCCTTTTTCCCCCAAATAAGAAAAAATTTCTGCAATTTTATCCCAAAATAAGGGAAATTTCTGCCTTTTTGCCCCAAAATAAGGGGAATTTCTGCCGTTTTGCCCCGAAATATGTGAAATTTCTGCAATTTTACCCCAAAATAAGGTGAATTTCTGCCTTTTTGCCCCAAAAATAATGGGAATTTCTGCCTTTTTGCCCCAAAATAAGAAAAATTTTTGCTTTTTTTTCTCTGAAATAAGTGAAATTTCTGCAATTTTGCCCTAAAATAAAGGAAATTTCTGCAATTTTTTCCCATAATAAGGGAAATTTCTGCAATTTTGCCCCAAAATAAGGGGAATTTCTGTTTTTGCCCCCAAATAAGGGAAATTTCTGCAATTTTGCCCTAAAATAAGGGGATTTTCTGCATTTTTTGCCAAAAATAAAAGGAATTTCTGACATTTTGCCGCAAAATAAGTGAAATTTCTGCAGTTTTACCCCAAAATAAGGAAAATTTCTGCCTTTTTGCGCAAAAATTAGGGGAATTTCTGCAATTTTGCTCCAAAATACAAAGAATTTCTGCCTTTTTGCCCGAAAATAAAGGGAATGTATACCTTTTTGCCATAAAAAAGCAAATTTCTTCATTTTTGCCCCAAAATAAGGGGAATTTCCACGTTTTTGACTCAAAATAAGTGCAATTTCTGCCTTTTCCCCAAAATAAACAAAATTTCTGTCTTTTTGCCCCAAAATAAGGGGAATTTCAGCCTTTTTACCTCAAAATAAGGGGAATTTCTGCCTTTTTGCCCCAAAATATAGGGAATTTCTGACTTTTTGCCCCAAAATAAGAAAAATTTCTGCAATTTTGTACCAAAATAAAAAAAATTTCTGCCTTTTTGCCCCCCCAAAAAAATTTCTGCCTATTTTCCCTGAAATACGTGAAATTTCTGCAATTTTGCCCCAAAATAAGGGAAATTTCTACAATTTTGCCCCAATGTAAAGGAAATTTCAGCAATTATGCCCCAAAATTAGGGGAATTTGTGACTGTTTGCTCCCGAAAAAGGAGATTTTCTGTCTTTTTGCCCCATAATAAGGAGAATTTCTGCCTTTTTGCCCGAAAATTATGAGAATTTCTGCAATTTTGCTTCAAAATACAGGGAATTTCTGTTTTTTAGCCCCAAAATAAAGGGAATTTCTGCATTTTACCTCAAATTGAGAATAATTTCTGCCTTTTGCCTCAAAATAAGGGGAATTTTCTGCCTTTTTGTTTCAAAATAAGAAAAATTTCTTCAATTTTGTACCATAATAAAAGAAATTTCTGCTCTTTGCCCCAAAATAAAAGGAATTTCTGACTTTTTGCCCTGAAATAAATGAAATTTCTGCAATTTTGCCCGAAAATAAGGGAAATTTGTGCCTCTTTGCCCCAAAATAAGAAGAAGTTTTGCCTTTTGCCCCAAAATATGGGGAATTTCAGCATTTTACCTCAAAATAAGAATTTCAGCCCTTTTGCCCCAAAATAAGGAACATTTCTGCAATTTTGCCCCAAAATAAGGGGAATTTCTTTTTTTTGCCCCAAAATAAAGGATATTTCAGCCTTTTTACCTGAAAATAAGTGAAATTTCTGCAATTTTGCCCCAAATAAGGGAAATTTCTGCAATTTTGCCTCAAAATAAGGTAAATTCCTGCAATTTTGCCCCAAAATAAGTGGAATTTCTGAGTTTTGTCCCAAAATAAGGAGAATTTCTGTCTTTTTGCCCCAACATATAGGGAATTTCTGCCTTTTGGCCCAACAATTAGGGGAATTTCTTCATTTTTGCTTCAAAATAAGGGGAATTTCTGCCTTTTTGTCTCTAAAAAAGTGGAATTTCTGTATTTTCCTTCCAAAACATAGGGAATTTCTGTCTTTTTTGCCCCAAAATAAGGAAAATTTCTGACTTATTACCCTGAAATAAGTGAAATGTTTGCACTTTTGCCCCAAAATTAGGGAAATTTCTGCCTTTTTGCCCCCAAATAAGGGGAATTTCAGCCTTTTTACCTCAAAATAAGGGGAATTTCTGCATTTTTGCCACAAAATATTAGGAATTTCTGCCTTTTTGCCCCAAAATAAGAAAAATTTCTGCCATTTTTACCTGAAATAAGTGAAATTTCTGCAATTTTGCCCCAAAATAAGTAAAATTTCTGCAATTTTGCCCCAAAATAAGGGAAATTTCTGGAAATTTGCCCCAAAATAAGTGGAATTTCTGAGTTTTGCCCCAAAATAAGGAGAATTTCTGTCTTTTTGCCCCAACATATAGGGAATTTCTGCCTTTTTGCCCCACAATTAGGGGATTTTCTTCAATTCTGCTCCAAAATACGGGGAATTTCTGCTTTTTTTGCCCGAAAATAAGGGGAATGTATACCTTTTGCCACAAAAAAGAGAAATTTCTTCATTTTTGCCCCAAAATAAGAGGAATTTCTGCCTTCTTACCTCAAAATAAGTGAAATTTCTTCCTTTTTACCTAAAAATGAACGGAATTTCTGTCTTTTTGCCCCAAAATAAAAGGAATTTTTGAATTTTGCCCTGAAATAAGTGAAATTTCTGCAATTTTGCCCCAAAATAAGGGAAATTTCTGCCTTTTTGCCACAAAATAAAGGGAATTTCTGTATTTTTGCCCCAAAATAAGGGGAATTTCAGCATTTTACCTCATAATAAGGCAAATCTCTGCCTTTTTGCCCCAAAATATGGGGAATTTCTTCATTTTTGCCCCAAAATAAAGAAAATTTCTGCAATTTTGTACCAAAATAAAAGAAATTTCTGCCTTTTTGCCCCAAAATAAGAGAAATTTCTGCACTTTTTCCCTGAAATAAGTGAAATTTCTGCAATTTTGCCCCAAAATAAGGGAAATTTCTGCAATTTTGCCCCAAAATAAAGAAAATTTCTGCAATTTTGTACCAAAATAAAAGAAATTTCTGCCTTTTTGCCCCAAAATAAGAGAAATTTCTGCACTTTTCCCCTGAAATAAGTGAAATTTCTGCAATTTTGCCCCAAAATAAGAGAAATTTCTGCAATTTTGCCCCAAAATAAGGAAAATTTCTGCAATTTTACCCCAAAGAAGGGGAATTTCTGACTTTTTGCCCTGAAATAAGGAGAATTTCTGTCTTTTTGTTCCAAAATAATGTGACTTTCTGCATTTTCCTTCAAAATTAGGGAAATATGTGCAATTTTGCTTCAAAATACGGGGAAATCTGCCTTATTGCACAAAAATAAAGGGAATTTCTCCATTTTTGCACCAATATAAGGGGGATTTCTGAAATTTAGTTTTAAAATACGGGGAATTTCTGCGTTATTGTCCGAAATAAAGTGGAATTTCTGCCTTTTTGCCCTGAAATATTTGAAATTTCTGCAATTTTACCCCAAAATAAGGGGAATTTCTGTTTTTGGCCCCAAAATTAAGGGAATTTCTGCTTTTTGCCCCAAAATAAGGCAAATATCTGACTTTTTGCCCAGAAATAATTGAAATTTCTGCAATTTTGCCCCAAAATAATAGGAATTTCTGCCTTTTTGCCGAAAATAAGGGGAATTTCAGCATTTTACCTTCAAATAAGGGGAATCTGCCTTTTTGCCACAAAATAAGGGGAATTTCTGCCCTATTGCCCTTAAATAAGGAAAATTTCTGCTTTTCTGCCCCAATTAACGGGAATTTCTGCCTTTTTGCCACAAAGTAAAGGGAATTTCTGCCTTTTTGCCCCAAAATAACGGGAATTTCAGCCTTTTTACCTCAAAATAAGGGGAATTTCCGCCTTTTTCCCCATAATATGGGTAATTTTTGCCTTTTTGTTCCAAAATAAGGAAAATTTCTGCAATTTTGTATCAAAATAAAAGAAATTTCTGTTTTTGCCCCAAAATAAAAGGAATTTCTGACTTTTTGCCCTGAAATAAATGAAATTCCTGCAATTATGCCCGAAAATAAGGGAAATTTGGGCCTTTTTGCCCCCAAATGAGGGGAATTTCTGCCTTTTTGCCCCAAAATAAAGGGAATTTCTGCATTTTACCTCAAATTGAGAATAATTTCTGCCTTTTGCCTCAAAATAAGGGGAATTTTCTGCCTTTTTGTTTCAAAATAAGAAAAATTTCTTCAATTTTGTACCATAATAAAAGAAATTTCTGCTCTTTGCCCCAAAATAAAAAAAATTTCTGACGTTTTGCCCTGAAATAAATGAAATTTCTGCAATTTTGCCCGAAAATAAGGGAAATTTGTGCTTCTTTGCCCCAAAATAAGAAGAAGTTTTGCCTTTTGCCCCAAAATATGGGGAATTTCAGCATTTTACCTCAAAATAAGTATTTCAGCCCTTTTGCCCCAAAATAAGGAAAATTTCTGCAATTTTGCCCCAAAATAAGGGGAATTTCTTCTTTTTTGCCCCAAAATAAAGGATATTTCAGCCTTTTTACCTGAAAATAAGTGAAATTTCTGCAATTTTGCCCCAAATAAGGGAAATTTCTGCAATTTTGCCTCAAAATAAGGTAAATTCCTGCAATTTTGCCCCAAGATAAGTGGAATTTCTGAGTTTTGTCCCAAAATAAGGAGAATTTCTGTCTTTTTTCCCCAACATATAGGGAATTTCTGCCTTTTGGCCCAACAATTAGGGGAATTTCTTCATTTTTGCTTCAAAATAAGGGGAATTTCTGCCTTTTTGTCTCTAAAGAAGTGGAATTTCTGTATTTTCCTTCCAAAACATAGGGAATTTCTGTCTTTTTTGCCCCAAAATAAGGAAAATTTCTGACTTATTACCCTGAAATAAGTGAAATGTTTGCACTTTTGCCCCAAAATTAGGGAAATTTCTGCCTTTTTGCCCCCAAATAAGGGGAATTTCAGCCTTTTTACCTCAAAATAAGGGGAATTTCTGCATTTTTGCCACAAAATATTAGGAATTTCTGCCTTTTTGCCCCAAAATAAGAAAAATTTCTGTCATTTTTACCTGAAATAAGTGAAATTTCTGCAATTTTGCCCCAAAATAAGTAAAATTTCTGCAATTTTGCCCCAAAATAAGGGAAATTTCTGGAAATTTGCCCCAAAATAAGTGGAATTTCTGAGTTTTGCCCCAAAATAAGGAGAATTTCTGTCTTTTTGCCCCAACATATAGGGAATTTCTGCCTTTTTGCCCCACAATTAGGGGATTTTCTTCAATTCTGCTCCAAAATACGGGGAATTTCTGCTTTTTTTGCCCGAAAATAAGGGGAATGTATACCTTTTGTCAAAAAAAGAGAAATTTCTTCATTTTTGCCCCAAAATAAGAGGAATTTCTGCCTTCTTACCTCAAAATAAGTGAAATTTCTGCCTTTTTACCTAAAAATGAACGGAATTTCTGTCTTTTTGCCCTAAAATAAAAGGAATTTTTGCATTTTGCCCTGAAATAAGTGAAATTTCTGCAATTTTGCCCCAAAATAAGGGAAATTTCTGCCTTTTTGCCACAAAATAAAGGGAATTTCTGTATTTTTGCCCCAAAATAAGGGGAATTTCAGCATTTTACCTCATAATAAGGCAAATCTCTGCCTTTTTGCCCCAAAATATGGGGAATTTCTTCATTTTTGCCCCAAAATAAAGAAAATTTCTGCAATTTTGTACCAAAATAAAAGAAATTTCTGCCTTTTTGCCCCAAAATAAGAGAAATTTCTGCACTTTTTCCCTGAAATAAGTGAAATTTCTGCAATTTTGCCCCCAAATAAGGGAAATTTCTGCAATTTTGCCCCAAAATAAAGAAAATTTCTGCAATTTTGTACCAAAATAAAAGAAATTTCTGCCTTTTTGCCCCAAAATAAGAGAAATTTCTGCACTTTTTCCCTGAAATAAGTGAAATTTCTGCAATTTTGCCCCAAAATAAGAGAAATTTCTGCAATTTTGCCCCAAAATAAAGAAAATTTCTGCAATTTTACCCCAAAAGAAGGGGAATTTCTGACTTTTTGCCCTGAAATAAGGAGAATTTCTGTCTTTTTGTTCCAAAATAATGTGAATTTCTGCATTTCCCTTCAAAATTAGGGAAATATGTGCAATTTTGCTTCAAAATACGGGGAAATCTGCCTTATTGCACAAAAATAAAGGGAATTTCTCCATTTTTGCACCAATATAAGGGGGATTTCTGAAATTTAGTTTTAAAATACGGGGAATTTCTGCGTTATTTTCCGAAATAAAGTGGAATTTCGGCCTTTTTGCCCTGAAATATTTGAAATTTCTGCAATTTTACCCCAAAATAAGGGGAATTTCTGTTTTTGGCCCCAAAATTAAGGGAATTTCTGCTTTTTGCCCCAAAATAAGGCAAATATCTGACTTTTTGCCCAGAAATAATTGAAATTTCTGCAATTTTGCCCCAAAATAATAGGAATTTCTGCCTTTTTGCCGAAAATAAGGGGAATTTCAGCATTTTACCTTCAAATAAGGGGAATTTCTGCCTTTTTGCCCCAAAATAAGGGGAATTTCTGTTTTTGTCCCCAAATAAGGGAAATTTCTGCAATTTTGCCCTAAAATAAGGGGATTTTCTGCATTTTTTGCCAAAAATAAGGGGAATTTCTGACATTTTGCCGCAAAATAAGTGAAATTTCTGCAGTTTTACCCCAAAATAAGAAAAATTTCTGCCTTTTTGCTCAAAAATTAGGGGAATTTCTGCAATTTTGCTCCAAAATACAAAGAATTTCTGCCTTTTTGCCCGAAAATAAAGGGAATGTATACCTTTTTGCCATAAAAAAGCAAATTTCTTCATTTTTGCCCCAAAATAAGGGGATTTTCCACCTTTTTGACTCAAAATAAGTGCAATTTCTGCCTTTTCCCCAAAATAAACGAAATTTCTGCCTTTTTGCCCCAAAATAAGGGGAATTTCAGCCTTATTACCTCAAAATAAGGGGAATTTCTGCCTTTTTGCCCCAAAATATGGGGAATTTCTGACTTTTTGCCCCAAAATAAGAAAAATTTCTGCAATTTTGTACCAAAATAAAAAAAATTTCTGCCTTTTTGCCCCCCCAAAAAAATTTCTGCCTTTTTTTTCTCAAATACCTGAAATTTCTGCAATTTTGCCCCCAAATAAGGGAAATTTCTGCAATTTTGCCCCAATGTAAAGGAAATTTCTGCAATTTTGCCCCAAAATAATAGGAATTTCTGCCTTTTTGCCGAAAATAAGGGGAATTTCAGCATTTTACCTTCAAATAAGGGGAATTTCTGCCTTTTTGCCACAAAATAAGGGGAATTTCTGCCCTATTGCCCTTAAATAAGGAAAATTTCTGCTTTTCTGCCCCAATTAACGGGAACTTCTGCCCTTTTGCCACAAAGTAAAGGGAATTTCTGCCTTTATGCCCCAAAATAACGGGAATTTCAGCCTTTTTACCTCAAAATAAAAGGAATTTCTGCCTTTTTCCCCAAAATATGGGTAATTTTTGCCTTTTTGTTCCCAAATAAGGAAAATTTCTACAATTTTGTATCAAAATAAAAGAAATTTCTGTTTTTGCCCCAAAATAAAAGGAATTTCTGACTTTTTGCCCTGAAATAAATAAAATTCCTGCAATTATGCCCGAAAATAAGGGAAATTTGTGCCTTTTTGCCCCCAAATGAGGGGAATTTCTGCCTTTTTGCCCCAAAATATGGGGAATTTCAGGATTTTACCTCAAAATAAGGGGAATTTCAGCCTTTTTGCACCAAAATATGGGGAATTTCTGCCTTTTTGCCACAAAATAAGAAAAATTTCTGCAAGTCTGTAACAATATAAAAGAAATTTCTAAAATTTTGCCCCAAAATAAAGGAAATTTCTGATTTTTGCCTCAAAATAAAAAGAATTTCTCTATTTTTGCCCCAAAATAAAGGGAAATTCTGCCTTTTTGCCCCAAAATTAGGGGAGTTTCTGCAATTTTGCTCCAAAATACGAGAAATTTCTGCCTTTTTACCTGAAATTAAGTGGATTTTCTGCCTTTTTGCCCCCAAATAAGGGAAATTTCTGCAATTTTATCCCAAAATAAGGGAAATTTCTGCCTTTTTGCCCCAAAATAAGGGGAATTTCTGCCGTTTTGCCCTGAAATATGTGAAATTTCTGCAATTTTACCCCAAAATAAGGTGAATTTCTGCCTTTTTGCCCCAATATAATGGGAATTTCTGCCTTTTTGCCCCAAAATAAGAAAAATTTTTGCTTTTTTTCTCTGAAATAAGTGAAATTTCTGCAATTTTGCCCTAAAATAAGGGATATTTCTGCAATTTTTCCCCATAATAAGGGAAATTTCTGCAATTTTGCCCCAAAATAAGGGGAATTTCTGTTTTTGTCCCCAAATAAGGGAAATTTCTGCAATTTTGCCCTAAAATAAGGGGATTTTCTGCATTTTTTGCCAAAAATAAGGGGAATTTCTGACATTTTGCCGCAAAATAAGTGAAATTTCTGCAGTTTTACCCCAAAATAAGGAAAATTTCTGCCTTTTTGCCCAAAAATTAGGGGAATTTCTGCAATTTTGCTCCAAAATACAAAGAATTTCTGCCTTTTTGCCCGAAAATAAAGGGAATGTATACCTTTATGCCATAAAAAAGCAAATTTCTTCATTTTTGCCCCAAAATAAGGGGATTTTCCACCTTTTTGACTCAAAATAAGTGCAATTTCTGCCTTTTCCCCAAAATAAACGAAATTTCTGCCTTTTTGCCCCAAAATAAGGGGAATTTCAGCCTTATTACCTCAAAATAAGGGGAATTTCTGCCTTTTTGCCCCAAAATATGGGGAATTTCTGACTTTTTGCCCCAAAATAAAAAAAATTTCTGCCTTTTTGCCCCCCCAAAAAAAATTTCTGCCTTTTTTTTCTCAAATACCTGAAATTTCTGCAATTTTGCCCCAAAATAAAAGAAATTTCTGCAATTTTGCCCCAATGTAAAGGAAATTTCTGCAATTTTGTCCCAAAATAAGGGGAATTTCTGACTGTTTGCTCCCGAAAAAGAAGATTTTCTGTCTTTTTGCCCCAAAATAAGGAGAATTTCTGCCTTTTTGCCCGAAAATTATGAGAATTTCTGCAATTTTGCTTCAAAATACAGGGAATTTCTGCCTTTTAGCCCCAAAATAAAGGGAATTTCTGCATTTTACCTCAAATTGAGAATAATTTCTGCTTTTTGCCTCAAAATAAGGAGAATTTTCTGCCTTTTTGTTTCAAAATAAGAAAAATTTCTTCAATTTTGTACCATAATAAAAGAAATTTCTGCTCTTTGCCCCAAAATAAAAGGAATTTCTGACTTTTTGCCCTGAAATAAATGAAAGTTCTGCAATATTGCCCGAAAATAAGGGAAATTTGTGCCTCTTTGCCCCAAAATAAGAAGAAGTTTTGCCTTTTGCCCCAAAATATGGGGAATTTCAGCATTTTACCTCAAAATAAGAATTTCAGCCCTTTTGCCCCAAAATAAGGAAAATTTCTGCAATTTTGCCCCAAAATAAGGGGAATTTCTTCCTTTTTGCCCCAAAATAAAGGATATTTCAGCCTTTTTACCTGAAAATAAGTGAAATTTCTGCAATTTTGCCCTCAAATAAGGGAAATTTCTGCAATTTTGCCTCAAAATAAGGTAAATTCCTGCAATTTTGCCCCAAAATAAGTGGAATTTCTGAGTTTTGTCCCAAAATAAGGAGAATTTCTGTCTTTTTGCCCCAACATATAGGGAATTTCTGCCTTTTGGCCCAACAATTAGGGGAATTTCTTCATTTTTGCTTCAAAATAAGGGGAATTTCTGCCTTTTTGTCTCTAAAGAAGTGGAATTTCTGTATTTTCCTTCCAAAACAAAGGGAATTTCTGTCTTTTTTGCCCCAAAATAAGGAAAATTTCTGACTTATTACCCTAAAATAAGTGAAATGTTTGCAATTTTACCCCAAAATAAGGGAAATTTCTGCCTTTTTGCCCCCAAATAAGGGAAATTTCAGCCTTTTTACCTCAAAATAAGGAGAATTTCTGCATTTTTGCCACAAAATATTAGGAATTTCTGCCTTTTTGCCCCAAAATAAGAAAAATTTCTGCCATTTTTACCTGAAATAAGTGAAATTTCTGCAATTTTGCCCCAAAATAAGTAAAATTTCTGCAATTTTGCTTCAAAATAAGGGAAATTTCTGGAATTTTGCCCCAAAATAAGTGGAATTTCTGAGTTTTGCCCCAAAATAAGGAGAATTTCTGTCTTTTTGCCCCAACATATAGGGAATTTCTGCCTTTTTCCCCCTCAATTAGGGGATTTTCTTCAATTCTGCTCCAAAATAGGGGGAATTTCTGCTTTTTTGCCCGAAAATAAGGGGAATGTATACCTTTTGCCACAAAAAAGGGAAATTTTTTCATTTTTGCCCCAAAATAAGAGGAATTTCTGCCTTCTTACCTCAAAATAAGTGAAATTTCTGCCTTTTTACCCAAAATAAACGGAATTTCTGTCTTTTTGCCCCAAAATAAAAGGAATTTTTGAATTTTGCCCTGAAATAAGTGAAATTTCTGCAATTTTGCCCCAAAATAAGGGAAATTTCTGCCTTTTTGCCACAAAATAAAGGGAATTTCTGTCTTTTTGCCTCAAAATAAGGGGAATTTCAGCATTTTACCTCATAATAAGGGGAATCTCTGCTTTTATGCCCCAAAATATGGGGAATTTCTGCATTTTCCCCAAAATAAAGAAAATTTCTGCAATTTTGTACCAAAATAAAAGAAATTTCTGCCTTTTTTCCCCAAAATAAGAGAAATTTCTGTGCTTTTTCCCTGAAATAAGTGAAATTTCTGCAATTTTGCCCCAAAATAAGGGAAATTTCTGCAATTTTGCCCCAAAATAAAGGAAATTTCTGCAATTTTGCCCCAAAATAAGGGGAATTTATGACTTTTTGCCCTGAAATAAGGAGAATTTCTGTCTTTTTGTTCCAAAATAATGTGAATTTCTGCATTTTCCCTCAAAATTAGGGGATAATGTGCAATTTTGCTTCAAAATACGGGGAAATCTGCCTTATTGCACAAAAATAGAGGGAATTTCTGCATTTTTGCACCAATATAAGGGGAATTTCTGAAATTTAGCTTTAAAATACGGGGAATTTCTGCGTTATTGTCCGAAATAAAGTGGAATTTCTGCCTTTTTGCCCTGAAATATTTGAAATTTCTGCAATTTTACCCCAAAATAAGGGGAATTTCTGTTTTTGGCCCCAAAATTAGGGAATTTCTGTTTTTCACCCCAAAATAAGGCTAATTTCTGACTTTTTGCCCTGAAATAATTGAAATTTCTGCAATTTTGCCCCAAAATAATAGGAATTTCTGCCTTTTTGCCGAAAATAAGGGGAAATTCAGCATTTTACCTCCAAATAAGGGGAATTTCTGCCTTTTTGCCACAAAATATGGGGAATTTCTGCCCTATTGCCTTTAAATAAGGAAAATTTCTGCTTTTCTGCCCCAATTAACGGGAATTTCTGCCTTTTTGCCACAAAGTAAAGGGAATTTCTGCCTTTTTTTCCCCAAAATTTCAGGAATTTCAGCCTTTTTACCTCAAAATAAGGGGAATTTCTGCCTTTTTGCCCAAAATATGGGTAATTTTTGCTTTTTGTTCCAAAATAAGGAAAATTTCTACAATTTTGTATCAAAATAAAAGAAATTTCTGCCTTTTTTCCCCAAAATAAATGGAATTTCTGACTTTTTGCCCTGAAATAAATGAAATTCCTGCAATTATGCCCGAAAATAAGGGAAATTTGTGCCTTTTTGCCCCCAAATGAGAGGAATTTCTGCCTTTTTTCCCCAAAATATGGGGAATTTCAGCCTTTTTGCACCAAAGTATGGGGAATTTCTGCCTTTTTGCCACAAAATAAGAAAAATTTCTGCAAGTCTGTAACAATATAAAAGAAATTTCTAAAATTTTGCCCCAAAATAAGGGAAATTTCTGATTTTTGCCCCAAAATAAAAAGAATTTCTCTATTTTTGCCCCACAATAAAGGGAAATTCTGCCTTTTTGCCCGAAAATTAGGGGAGTTTCTGCAATTTTGCTCCAAAATACGAGAAATTTCTGCATTTTTAACCGAAATTAAGTCGATTTTCTGCCTTTTTGCCCCCAAATAAGGGAAATTTCTGCAATTTTTCCCCATAATAAGGGAAATTTCTGCAATTTTGCCCCAAAATAAGGGGAATTTCTGTTTTTGCCCCCAAATAAGGGAAATTTCTGCAATTTTGCCCTAAAATAAGAGGATTTTCTGCATTTTTTGCCAAAAATAAGGGGAATTTCTGACATTTTGCCGCAAAATAAGTGAAATTTCTGCAGTTTTACCCCAAAATAAGGAAAATTTCTGCCTTTTTGCCCAAAAATTAGGGGAATTTCTGCAATTTTGCTCCAAAATACAAAGAATTTCTGCCTTTTTGCCCGAAAATAAAGGGAATGTATACCTTTTTGCCATAAAAAAGCAAATTTCTTCATTTTTGCCCCAAAATAAGGGGATTTTCCACCTTTTTGACTCAAAATAAGTGCAATTTCTGCCTTTTCCCCAAAATAAACGAAATTTCTGCCTTTTTGCCCCAAAATAAGGGGAATTTCAGCCTTATTACCTCAAAATAAGGGGAATTTCTGCATTTTTGCCACAAAATATGGGGAATTTCTGACTTTTTGCCCCAAAATAAGAAAAATTTCTGCAATTTTGTACCAAAATAAAAAAAATTTCTGCCTTTTTGCCCCCCCAAAAAAATTTCTGCCTTTTTTTTCTCAAATACCTGAAATTTCTGCAATTTTGCCCCAAAATAAGGGAAATTTCTGCAATTTTGCCCCAATGTAAAGGAAATTTCTGCAATTTTGCCCCAAAATAAGGGGAATTTCTGACTGTTTGCTCCCGAAAAAGATTTTCTGTCTTTTTGCCCCAAAATAAGGAGAATTTCTGCCTTTTTGCCCGAAAATTATGAGAATTTCTGCAATTTTGCTCCAAAATACAAAGAATTTCTGCCTTTTTGCCCGAAAATAAAGGGAATGTATACCTTTTTGCCATAAAAAAGCAAATTTCTTCATTTTTGACCCCAAATAAGGGGAATTTCCACCTTTTTGACTCAAAATAAGTGCAATTTCTGCCTTTTCCCCAAAATAAACGAAATTTCTGTCTTTTTGCCCCAAAATAAGGGGAATTCCAGCCTTTGTACCTCAAAATAAGAGGAATTTCTGCCTTTTTGCCCCAAAATATGGGGAATTTCTGACTTTTTGCCCCAAAATAAGAAAAATTTCTGCAATTTTGTACCAAAATAAAAAAAATTTCTGCCTTTTTGCCCCCCCAAAAAAATTTCTGCCTTTTTTCTTTGAAATACGTGAAATTTCTGCAATTTTGCCCCAAAATAAGGGAAATTTCTACAATTTTGCCCCAATGTAAAGGAAATTTCTGCAATTTTGCCCCAAAATAAGGGGAATTTCTGACTGTTTGCTCCCGAAAAAGGAGATTTTCTGTCTTTTTGCCCCAAAATAAGGAGAATTTCTGCCTTTTTGCCCGAAAATTATGAGAATTTCTGCAATTTTGCTTCAAAATACGGGGAATTTCTGCCTTTTAGCCCCAAAATAAAGGGAATTTCTGCCTTTTTGCCCCAAAATAAGATAAATTTCTGCCTTTTTTTTTCTGAAATAAGTGAAATTTCTGCAATTTTGCCCCAAAATAAGTGAAATTTCTGCAAATTTGCCCCAAAATAAGGGAAATTTCTGGAATTTTGCCCCAAAATAAGTGGAATTTCTGAGTTTTGCCCCAAAATAAGGAGAATTTCTGTCTTTTTGCCCCAAAATATAGGGAATTTCTGCCTTTTTGCCCCACAATTAGGGGATTTTCTGCAATTGTGCTCCAAAAAACGGGATATTTCTGCTTTTTTGCCCGAAAATAAGGAGAATATATACCTTTTGCCACAAAAAAAGAGAAATTTCTTCATTTTTGCCCCAAAATAAGAGGAATTTCTGCCTTCTTACCTCACAATAAGTGAAATTTCTGCCTTTTTACCCAAAAATAAACAAAATTTCTGTCTTTTTGCCCAAAAATAAAAGGAATTTTTGAATTTTGCCCTGAAATAAGTGAAATTTCTGCAATTTTGCCCCAAAATAAGGGAAATTTCTGCCTTTTTGCCACAAAATAAAGGGAATTTCTGTATTTTTGCCCCAAAAGAAGGGGAATTTCAGCATTTTACCTCATAATAAGGCAAATCTCTGCCTTTTTGCCCCAAAATATGGGGAATTTCTTCATTTTTGCCCCAAAATAAAGAAAATTTCTGCAATTTTGTACCAAAATAAAAGAAATTTCTGCCTTTTTGCCCCAAAATAAGAGAAATTTCTGCACTTTTTCCCTGAAATAAGTGAAATTTCTGCAATTTTGCCCCAAAATAAGGGAAATTTCTGCAATTTTACCCCAAAATAAGGGGAATTTCTGACTTTTTGCCCTGAAATAAGGAGAATTTCTGTCTTTTTGTTCCAAAATAATGTGAATTTCTGCATTTTCCTTCAAAATTAGGGAAATATGTGCAATTTTGCTTCAAAATACGGGGAAATCTGCCTTATTGCACAAAAATAAAGGGAATTTCTCCATTTTTGCACCAATATAAGGGGAATTTCTGAAATTTAGCTTTAAAATACGGGGAATTTCTGCGTTATTGTCCGAAATAAAGTGGAATTTCTGCCTTTTTGCCCTGAAATATTTGAAATTTCTGCAATTTTACCCCAAAATAAGGGGAATTTCTGTTTTTGGCCCCAAAATTAAGGGAATTTCTGCTTTTTGCCCCAAAATAAGGCAAATATCTGACTTTTTGCCCAGAAATAATTGAAATTTCTGCAATTTTGCCCCAAAATAATAGGAATTTCTGCCTTTTTGCCGAAAATAAGGGGAATTTCAGCATTTTACCTTCAAATAAGGGGAATTTCTGCCTTTTTGCCACAAAATAAGGGGAATTTCTGCCCTATTGCCCTTAAATAAGGAAAATTTCTGCTTTTCTGCCCCAATTAACGGGAATTTCTGCCCTTTTGCCAGAAAGTAAAGGGTATTTCTGCCTTTATGCCCCAAAATAACGGGAATTTCAGCCTTTTTACCTCAAAATAAAAGGAATTTCTGCCTTTTTCCCCAAAATATGGGTAATTTTTGCCTTTTTGTTCCAAAATAAGGAAAATTTCTACAATTTTGTATCAAAATAAAAGAAATTTCTGTTTTTGCCCCAAAATAAAAGGAATTTCTGACTTTTTGCCCTGAAATAAATGAAATTCCTGCAGTTATGCCTGAAAATAAGGGAAATTTGTGCCTTTTTGCCCCCAAATGAGGGGAATTTCTGCCTTTTTGCCCCAAAATATGGGGAATTTCAGGATTTTACCTCAAAATAAGGGGAATTTCAGCCTTTTTGCACCAAAATATGGGGAATTTCTGCCTTTTTGCCACAAAATAAGAAAAATTTCTGCAAGCCTGTAACAATATAAAAGAAATTTCTAAAATTTTGCCCCAAAATAAAGGAAATTTCTGATTTTTGCCCCAAAATAAAAAGAATTTCTCTATTTTTGCCCCAAAATAAAGGGAAATTCTGCCTTTTAGCCCCAAAATTAGGGGAGTTTCTGCAATTTTGCTCCAAAATACGAGAAATTTCTGCCTTTTTACCCGAAATTAAGTGGATTTTCTGCCTTTTTGCCCCCAAATAAGGGAAATTTCTGCAATTTTATCCCAAAATAAGGGAAATTTCTGCCTTTTTGCCCCAAAATAAGGGGAATTTCTGCCGTTTTGCCCTGAAATATGTAAAATTTCTGCAATTTTACCCCAAAATAAGGTGAATTTCTGCCTTTTTGCCCCAAAATAACGGGAATTTCTGCCTTTTTGCCCCAAAATAAGAAAAATTTTTGCTTTTTTTCTCTGAAATAAGTGAAATTTCTGCAATTTTGCCCTAAAATAAAGAAAATTTCTGCAATTTTTCCCCATAATAAGGGAAATTTCTGCAATTTTGCCCCAAAATAAGGGGAATTTCTGTTTTTGTCCCCAAATAAGGGAAATTTCTGCAATTTTGCCCTAAAATAAGGGGATTTTCTGCATTTTTTGCCAAATATAAGGGGAATTTCTGACATTTTGCCGCAAAATAAGTGAAATTTCTGCAGTTTTACCCCAAAATAAGGAAAATTTCTGCCTTTTTGCCCAAAAATTAGGGGAATTTCTG
The DNA here is from genome assembly GCF_963924665.1 of Micromys minutus. Lineage (NCBI taxonomy): Eukaryota > Metazoa > Chordata > Mammalia > Rodentia > Muridae > Micromys > Micromys minutus. The sequence goes on along the minus strand of NW_027667373.1, from coordinate 58,676 downwards.
CAATTTTGCTCCAAAATACGAAGAATTTCTTCCTTTTTGCCCGAAAATAAAGGGAATGTATACCTTTTTGCCTTAAAAACAAATTTCTTCATTTTTGCCCCAAAATAAGGGGATTTTCCACCTTTTTGACTCAAAATAAGTGCAATTTCTGCCTTTTCCCCAAAATAAACGAAATTTCTGCCTTTTTGCCCCAAAATAAGGGGAATTTCAGCCTTATTACCTCAAAGTAAGGGGAATTTCTGCCTTTTTGCCCCAAAATATGGGGAATTTCTGACTTTTTGCCCCAAAATAAGAAAAATTTCTGCAATTTTGTACCAAAATAAAAAAAATTTCTGCCTTTTTGCCCCCCCAAAAAAATTTCTGCCTTTTTTTCTCAAATACCTGAAATTTCTGCAATTTTGCCCCAAAATAAGGGAAATTTCTGCAATTTTGCCCCAATGTAAAGGAAATTTCTGCAATTTTGCCCCAAAATAAGGGGAATTTCTGACTGTTTGCTCCCGAAAAAGGAGATTTTCTGTCTTTTTGCCCCAAAATAAGGAGAATTTCTGCCTTTTTGCCCGAAAATTATGAGAGTTTCTGCAATTTTGCTCCAAAATACAAAGAATTTCTGCCTTTTTGCCCGAAAATAAAGGGAATGTATACCTTTTTGCCATAAAAAAGCAAATTTCTTCATTTTTGCCCCAAAATAAGGGGAATTTCCACCTTTTTGACTCAAAATAAGTGCAATTTCTGCCTTTTCCCCAAAATAAACGAAATTTCTGTCCTTTTGCCCCAAAATAAGGGGAATTTCAGCCTTTTTACCTCAAAATAAGGGGAATTTCTGCCTTTTTGCCCCAAAATATGGGGAATTTCTGACTTTTTGCCCCAAAATAAGAAAAATTTCTGCAATTTTGTACCAAAATAAAAAAAATTTCTGCCTTTTTGCCCCCCCAAAAAAATTTCTGCCTTTTTTCCCTGAAATACGTGAAATTTCTGCAATTTTGCCCCAAAATAAGGGAAATTTCTACAATTTTGCCCCAATGTAAAGGAAATTTCTGCAATTTTGCCCCAAAATAAGGGGAATTTCTGACTGTTTGCTCCCGAAAAAAGAGATTTTCTGTCTTTTTGCCCCATAATAAGGAGAATTTCTGCCTTTTTGCCCAAAAATTATGAGAATTTCTGCAATTTTGCTTCAAAATACAGGGAATTTCTGTTTTTAGCCCCAAAATAAAGAAATTTCTGCATTTTACCTCAAATTGAGAATAATTTCTGCCTTTTGCCTCAAAATAAGGGGAATTTTCTGCCTTTTTGTTTCAAAATAAGATAAATTTCTTCAATTTTGTACCATAATAAAAGAAATTTCTGCTCTTTGCCCCAAAATAAAAGGAATTTCTGACTTTTTGCCCTGAAATAAATGAAATTTCTGCAATTTTGCCCGAAAATAAGAGAAATTTGTGCCTCTTTGCCCCAAAATAAGAAGAAGTTTTGCCTTTTGCCCCAAAATATGGGGAATTTCAGCATTTTACCTCAAAATAAGAATTTCAGCCTTTTTGCCCCAAAATAAGGAAAATTTCTGCAATTTTGCCCCAAAATAAGGGGAATTTCTTCCTTTTTGCCCCAAAATAAAGGATATTTCAGCCTTTTTACCTGAAAATAAGTGAAATTTCTGCAATTTTGCCCCAAATAAGGGAAATTTCTGCAATTTTGCCTCAAAATAAGGTAAATTCCTAAAATTTTGCCCCAAAATAAGTGGAATTTCTGAGTTTTGTCCCAAAATAAGGAGAATTTCTGTCTTTTTGCCCCAACATATAGGGAATTTCTGCCTTTTTGCCCAACAATTAGGGGAATTTCTTCATTTTTGCTTCAAAATAAGGGGAATTTCTGCCTTTTTGCCTCTAAAGAAGTGGAATTTCTGTATTTTCCTTCCAAAACAAAGGGAATTTCTGTGTTTTTTGCCCCAAAATAAGGAAAATTTCTGACTTATTACCCTGAAATAAGTGAAATGTTTGCAATTTTGCCCCAAAATAAGGGAAATTTCTGCCTTTTTGCCCCCAAATAAGGGGAATTTCAGCCTTTTTACCTCAAAATAAGGGGAATTTCTGCATTTTTGCCACAAAATATTAGGAATTTCTGCCTTTTTGCCCCAAAATAAGAAAAATTTCTGCCATTTTTACCTGAAATAAGTGAAATTTCTGCAATTGTGCCCCAAAATAAGTAAAATTTCTGCAATTTTGCCCCAAAATAAGGGAAATTTCTAGAATTTTGCCCCAAAATAAGTGGAATTTCTGAGTTTTGCCCCAAAATAAGGAGAATTTCTGTCTTTTTGCCCCAACATATAGGGAATTTCTGCCTTTTTGCCCCACAATTAGGGGATTTTCTTCAATTCTGCCCCAAAATAGGGGGAATTTCTTCTTTTTTGCCCGAAAATAAGGGGAATGTATACCTTTTGCCACAAAAAAGAGAACTTTCTTCATTTTTGCCCCAAAATAAGAGGAATTTCTGCCTTCTTCCCTCAAAATAAGTGAAATTTCTGCCTTTTTACCTAAAAATGAACGGAATTTCTGTCTTTTTGCCCCAAAATAAAAGGAATTTTTGAATTTTGCCCTGAAATAAGTGAAATTTCTGCAATTTTGCCCCAAAATAAGGGAAATTTCTGCCTTTTTGCCACAAAATAAAGGGAATTTCTGTATTTTTGCCCCAAAATAAGGGGAATTTCAGCATTTTACCTCATAATAAGGCAAATCTCTGCCTTTTTGCTCCAAAATATGGGGAATTTCTTCATTTTTGCCCCAAAATAAAAAAAATTTCTGCAATTTTGTACCAAAATAAAAGAAATTTCTGCCTTTTTGCCCCAAAATAAGAGAAATTTCTGCACTTTTTCCCTGAAATAAGTGAAATTTCTGCAATTTTGCCCCAAAATAAGAGAAATGTCTGCAATTTTGCCCCAAAATAAAGAAAATTTCTGCAATTTTACCCCATAATAAGGGGAATTTCTGACTTTTTGCCCTGAAATAAGGAGAATTTCTGTCTTTTTGTTCCAAAATAATGTGAATTTCTGCATTTTCCTTCAAAATTAGGGAAATATGTGCAATTTTGCTTCAAAATACGGGGAAATCTGCCTTATTGCACAAAAATAAAGGGAATTTCTCCATTTTTGCACCAATATAAGGGGAATTTCTGAAATTTAGCTTTAAAATACGGGGAATTTCTGCGTTATTGTCCGAAATAAAGTGGAATTTCTGCCTTTTTGCCCTGAAATATTTGAAATTTCTGCAATTTTACCCCAAAATAAGGGGAATTTCTGTCTTTGGCCCCAAAATTAAGGGAATTTCTGCTTTTTGCCCCAAAATAAGGCAAATATCTGACTTTTTGCCCAGAAATAATTGAAATTTCTGCAATTTTGCCCCAAAATAATAGGAATTTCTGCCTTTTTGCCGAAAATAAGGGGAATTTCAGCATTTTACCTTCAAATAAGAGGAATTTCTGACTTTTTGCCACAAAATAAGGGGAATTTCTGCCCTATTGCCCTTAAATAAGGAAAATTTCTGCTTTATTGCCCCAATTAACGGGAATTTCTGCCTTTTTGCCCTAAAGTAAAGGGAATTTCTGCCTTTTTGCCCCCCCAAAAAAATTTCTGCCTTTTTTCCCTGAAATACGTGAAATTTCTGCAATTTTGCCCCAAAATAAGGGAAATTTCTACAATTTTGCCCCAATGTAAAGGAAATTTCTGCAATTTTGCCCCAAAATAAGGGGAATTTCTGACTGTTTTCTTCCGAAAAAGGAGATTTTCTGTCTTTTTGCCCCATAATAAGGAGAATTTCTGCCTTTTTGCCCGAAAATTATGAGAATTTCTGCAATTTTGCTTCAAAATACAGGGAATTTCTGCCTTTTAGCCCCAAAATAAAGGGAATTTCTGCATTTTACCTCAAATTGAGAATAATTTCTGCCTTTTGCCTCAAAATAAGGGGAATTTTCTGCCTTTTTGTTTCAAAATAAGATAAATTTCTTCAATTTTGTACCATAATAAAAGAAATTTCTGCTCTTTGCCCCAAAATAAAAGGAATTTCTGACTTTTTGCCCTGAAATAAATGAAATTTCTGCAATTTTGCCCGAAAATAAGGGAAATTTGTGCCTCTTTGCCCCAAAATAAAAAGAAGTTTTGCCTTTTGCCCCAAAATATGGGGAATTTCAGCATTTTACCTCAAAATAAGAATTTCAGCCTTTTTGCCCCAAAATAAGGAAAATTTCTGCAATTTTGCCCCAAAATAAGGGGAATTTCTTCCTTTTTGCCCCAAAATAAAGGATATTTCAGCCTTTTTACCTGAAAATAAGTGAAATTTCTGCAATTTTGCCCCAAATAAGGAAAATTTCTGCAATTTTGCCTCAAAATAAGGTAAATTCCTGCAATTTTGCCCCAAAATAAGTGGCATTTCTGAGTTTTGTCCCAAAATAAGGAGAATTTCTGTCTTTTTGCCCCAACATATAAAGAATTTCTGCCTTTTTGCCCAACAATGAGGGGAATTTCTTCATTTTTGCTTCAAAATAAGGGGAATTTCTGCTTTTTTGCCTCTAAAGAAGTGGAATTTCTGTATTTTCCTTCCAAAACAAAGGGAATTTCTGTGTTTTTTGCCCCAAAATAAGGAAAATTTCTGACTTATTACCCTGAAATAAGTGAAATGTTTGCAATTTTGCCCCAAAATAAGGGAAATTTCTGCCTTTTTGCCCCCAAATAAGGGGAATTTCAGCCTTTTTACCTCAAAATAAGGGGAATTTCTGCATTTTTGCCACAAAATATTAGGAATTTCTGCCTTTTTGCCCCAAAATAAGAAAAATTTCTGCCATTTTTACCTGAAATAAGTGAAATTTCTGCAATTGTGCCCCAAAATAAGTAAAATTTCTGCAATTTTGCCCCAAAATAAGGGAAATTTCTGGAATTTTGCCCCAAAATAAGTGGAATTTCTGAGTTTTGCCCCAAAATAAGGAGAATTTCTGTCTTTTTGCCCCAACATATAGGGAATTTCTGCCTTTTTGCCCCACAATTAGGGGATTTTCTTCAATTCTGCTCCAAAATAGGGGGAATTTCTGCTTTTTTGCCCGAAAATAAGGGGAATGTATACCTTTTGCCACAAAAAAGAGAACTTTCTTCATTTTTGCCCCAAAATAAGAGGAATTTCTGCCTTCTTCCCTCAAAATAAGTGAAATTTCTGCCTTTTTACCTAAAAATGAACGGAATTTCTGTCTTTTTGCCCCAAAATAAAAGGAATTTATGAATTTTGCCCTGAAATAAGTGAAATTTCTGCAATTTTGCCCCAAAATAAGGGAAATTTCTGCCTTTTTGCCACAAAATAAAGGGAATTTCTGTATTTTTGCCCCAAAATAAGGGGAATTTCAGCATTTTACCTCATAATAAGGCAAATCTCTGCCTTTTTCCCCCAAAATATGGGGAATTTCTTCATTGTTGCCCCAAAATAAAAAAAATTTCTGCAATTTTGTACCAAAATAAAAGAAATTTCTGCCTTTTTGCCCCAAAATAAGAGAAATTTCTGCACTTTTTCCCTGAAATAAGTGAAATTTCTGCAATTTTGCCCCAAAATAAGGAAAATTTCTGCAATTTTGCCCCAAAATAAAGAAAATTTCTGCAATTTTGTACCAAAATAAAAGAAATTTCTGCCTTTTTGCCCCAAAATAAGAGAAATTTCTGCACTTTTTCCCTGAAATAAGTGAAATTTCTGCAATTTTGCCCCAAAATAAGAGAAATGTCTGCAATTTTGCCCCAAAATAAAGAAAATTTCTGCAATTTTACCCCATAATAAGGGGAATTTCTGACTTTTTGCCCTGAAATAAGGAGAATTTCTGTCTTTTTGTTCCAAAATAATGTGAATTTCTGCATTTTCCTTCAAAATTAGGGAAATATGTGCAATTTTGCTTCAAAATACGGGGAAATCTGCCTTATTGCACAAAAATAAAGGGAATTTCTCCATTTTTGCACCAATATAAGGGGAATTTCTGAAATTTAGCTTTAAAATACGGGGAATTTCTGCGTTATTGTCCGAAATAAAGTGGAATTTCTGCCTTTTTGCCCTGAAATATTTGAAATTTCTGCAATTTTACCCCAAAATAAGGGGAATTTCTGTCTTTGGCCCCAAAATTAAGGGAATTTCTGCTTTTTGCCCCAAAATAAGGCAAATATCTGACTTTTTGCCCAGAAATAATTGAAATTTCTGCAATTTTGCCCCAAAATAATAGGAATTTCTGCCTTTTTGCCGAAAATAAGGGGAATTTCAGCATTTTACCTTCAAATAAGAGGAATTTCTGACTTTTTGCCACAAAATAAGGGGAATTTCTGCCCTATTGCCCTTAAATAAGGAAAATTTCTGCTTTATTGCCCCAATTAACGGGAATTTCTGCCTTTTTGCCCTAAAGTAAAGGGAATTTCTGCCTTTTTGCCCCCCCAAAAAAATTTCTGCCTTTTTTCCCTGAAATACGTGAAATTTCTGCAATTTTGCCCCAAAACAAGGGAAATTTCTACAATTTTGCCCCAATGTAAAGGAAATTTCTGCAATTTTGCCCCAAAATAAGGGGAATTTCTGACTGTTTTCTTCCGAAAAAGGAGATTTTCTGTCTTTTTGCCCCATAATAAGGAGAATTTCTGCCTTTTTGCCCGAAAATTATGAGAATTTCTGCAATTTTGCTTCAAAATACAGGGAATTTCTGCCTTTTAGCCCCAAAATAAAGGGAATTTCTGCATTTTACCTCAAATTGAGAATAATTTCTGCCTTTTGCCTCAAAATAAGGGGAATTTTCTGCCTTTTTGTTTCAAAATAAGATAAATTTCTTCAATTTTGTACCATAATAAAAGAAATTTCTGCTCTTTGCCCCAAAATAAAAGGAATTTCTGACTTTTTGCCCTGAAATAAATGAAATTTCTGCAATTTTGCCCGAAAATAAGGGAAATTTGTGCCTCTTTGCCCCAAAATAAAAAGAAGTTTTGCCTTTTGCCCCAAAATATGGGGAATTTCAGCATTTTACCTCAAAATAAGAATTTCAGCCTTTTTGCCCCAAAATAAGGAAAATTTCTGCAATTTTGCCCCAAAATAAGGGGAATTTCTTCCTTTTTGCCCCAAAATAAAGGATATTTCAGCCTTTTTACCTGAAAATAAGTGAAATTTCTGCAATTTTGCCCCAAATAAGGAAAATTTCTGCAATTTTGCCTCAAAATAAGGTAAATTCCTGCAATTTTGCCCCAAAATAAGTGGCATTTCTGAGTTTTGTCCCAAAATAAGGAGAATTTCTGTCTTTTTGCCCCAACATATAAAGAATTTCTGCCTTTTTGCCCAACAATGAGGGGAATTTCTTCATTTTTGCTTCAAAATAAGGGGAATTTCTGCTTTTTTGCCTCTAAAGAAGTGGAATTTCTGTATTTTCCTTCCAAAACAAAGGGAATTTCTGTGTTTTTTGCCCCAAAATAAGGAAAATTTCTGACTTATTACCCTGAAATAAGTGAAATGTTTGCAATTTTGCCCCAAAATAAGGGAAATTTCTGCCTTTTTGCCCCCAAATAAGGGGAATTTCAGCCTTTTTACCTCAAAATAAGGGGAATTTCTGCATTTTTGCCACAAAATATTAGGAATTTCTGCCTTTTTGCCCCAAAATAAGAAAAATTTCTGCCATTTTTACCTGAAATAAGTGAAATTTCTGCAATTGTGCCCCAAAATAAGTAAAATTTCTGCAATTTTGCCCCAAAATAAGGGAAATTTCTGGAATTTTGCCCCAAAATAAGTGGAATTTCTGAGTTTTGCCCCAAAATAAGGAGAATTTCTGTCTTTTTGCCCCAACATATAGGGAATTTCTGCCTTTTTGCCCCACAATTAGGGGATTTTCTTCAATTCTGCTCCAAAATAGGGGGAATTTCTGCTTTTTTGCCCGAAAATAAGGGGAATGTATACCTTTTGCCACAAAAAAGAGAACTTTCTTCATTTTTGCCCCAAAATAAGAGGAATTTCTGCCTTCTTCCCTCAAAATAAGTGAAATTTCTGCCTTTTTACCTAAAAATGAACGGAATTTCTGTCTTTTTGCCCCAAAATAAAAGGAATTTATGAATTTTGCCCTGAAATAAGTGAAATTTCTGCAATTTTGCCCCAAAATAAGGGAAATTTCTGCCTTTTTGCCACAAAATAAAGGGAATTTCTGTATTTTTGCCCCAAAATAAGGGGAATTTCAGCATTTTACCTCATAATAAGGCAAATCTCTGCCTTTTTCCCCCAAAATATGGGGAATTTCTTCATTGTTGCCCCAAAATAAAAAAAATTTCTGCAATTTTGTACCAAAATAAAAGAAATTTCTGCCTTTTTGCCCCAAAATAAGAGAAATTTCTGCACTTTTTCCCTGAAATAAGTGAAATTTCTGCAATTTTGCCCCAAAATAAGGAAAATTTCTGCAATTTTGCCCCAAAATAAAGAAAATTTCTGCAATTTTGTACCAAAATAAAAGAAATTTCTGCCTTTTTGCCCCAAAATAAGAGAAATTTCTGCACTTTTTCCCTGAAATAAGTGAAATTTCTGCAATTTTGCCCCAAAATAAGAGAAATGTCTGCAATTTTGCCCCAAAATAAAGAAAATTTCTGCAATTTTACCCCATAATAAGGGGAATTTCTGACTTTTTGCCCTGAAATAAGGAGAATTTCTGTCTTTTTGTTCCAAAATAATGTGAATTTCTGCATTTTCCTTCAAAATTAGGGAAATATGTGCAATTTTGCTTCAAAATACGGGGAAATCTGCCTTATTGCACAAAAATAAAGGGAATTTCTCCATTTTTGCACCAATATAAGGGGAATTTCTGAAATTTAGCTTTAAAATACGGGGAATTTCTGCGTTATTGTCCGAAATAAAGTGGAATTTCTGCCTTTTTGCCCTGAAATATTTGAAATTTCTGCAATTTTACCCCAAAATAAGGGGAATTTCTGTCTTTGGCCCCAAAATTAAGGGAATTTCTGCTTTTTGCCCCAAAATAAGGCAAATATCTGACTTTTTGCCCAGAAATAATTGAAATTTCTGCAATTTTGCCCCAAAATAATAGGAATTTCTGCCTTTTTGCCGAAAATAAGGGGAATTTCAGCATTTTACCTTCAAATAAGAGGAATTTCTGACTTTTTGCCACAAAATAAGGGGAATTTCTGCCCTATTGCCCTTAAATAAGGAAAATTTCTGCTTTTCTGCCCCAATTAACGGGAATTTCTGCCTTTTTGCCCTAAAGTAAAGGGAATTTCTGCCTTTTTGCCCCCCCAAAAAAATTTCTGCCTTTTTTCCCTGAAATACGTGAAATTTCTGCAATTTTGCCCCAAAACAAGGGAAATTTCTACAATTTTGCCCCAATGTAAAGGAAATTTCTGCAATTTTGCCCCAAAATAAGGGGAATTTCTGACTGTTTTCTTCCGAAAAAGGAGATTTTCTGTCTTTTTGCCCCATAATAAGGAGAATTTCTGCCTTTTTGCCCGAAAATTATGAGAATTTCTGCAATTTTGCTTCAAAATACAGGGAATTTCTGCCTTTTAGCCCCAAAATAAAGGGAATTTCTGCATTTTACCTCAAATTGAGAATAATTTCTGCCTTTTGCCTCAAAATAAGGGGAATTTTCTGCCTTTTTGTTTCAAAATAAGATAAATTTCTTCAATTTTGTACCATAATAAAAGAAATTTCTGCTCTTTGCCCCAAAATAAAAGGAATTTCTGACTTTTTGCCCTGAAATAAATGAAATTTCTGCAATTTTGCCCGAAAATAAGGGAAATTTGTGCCTCTTTGCCCCAAAATAAAAAGAAGTTTTGCCTTTTGCCCCAAAATATGGGGAATTTCAGCATTTTACCTCAAAATAAGAATTTCAGCCTTTTTGCCCCAAAATAAGGAAAATTTCTGCAATTTTGCCCCAAAATAAGGGGAATTTCTTCCTTTTTGCCCCAAAATAAAGGATATTTCAGCCTTTTTACCTGAAAATAAGTGAAATTTCTGCAATTTTGCCCCAAATAAGAAAAATTTCTGCAATTTTGCCTCAAAATAAGGTAAATTCCTGCAATTTTGCCCCAAAATAAGTGGCATTTCTGAGTTTTGTCCCAAAATAAGGAGAATTTCTGTCTTTTTGCCCCAACATATAAAGAATTTCTGCCTTTTTGCCCAACAATGAGGGGAATTTCTTCATTTTTGCTTCAAAATAAGGGGAATTTCTGCTTTTTTGCCTCTAAAGAAGTGGAATTTCTGTATTTTCCTTCCAAAACAAAGGGAATTTCTGTGTTTTTTGCCCCAAAATAAGGAAAATTTCTGACTTATTACCCTGAAATAAGTGAAATGTTTGCAATTTTGCCCCAAAATAAGGGAAATTTCTGCCTTTTTGCCCCCAAATAAGGGGAATTTCAGCCTTTTTACCTCAAAATAAGGGGAATTTCTGCATTTTTGCCACAAAATATTAGGAATTTCTGCCTTTTTGCCCCAAAATAAGAAAAATTTCTGCCATTTTTACCTGAAATAAGTGAAATTTCTGCAATTGTGCCCCAAAATAAGTAAAATTTCTGCAATTTTGCCCCAAAATAAGGGAAATTTCTGGAATTTTGCCCCAAAATAAGTGGAATTTCTGAGTTTTGCCCCAAAATAAGGAGAATTTCTGTCTTTTTGCCCCAACATATAGGGAATTTCTGCCTTTTTGCCCCACAATTAGGGGATTTTCTTCAATTCTGCTCCAAAATAAGGGGAATTTCTGCTTTTTTGCCCGAAAATAAGGGTAATGTATACCTTTTGCCACAAAAAAGAGAACTTTCTTCATTTTTGCCCCAAAATAAGAGGAATTTCTGCCTTCTTCCCTCAAAATAAGTGAAATGTCTGCCTTTTTACCTAAAAATGAACGGAATTTCTGTCTTTTTGCCCCAAAATAAAAGGAATTTTTGAATTTGCCCTGAAATAAGTGAAATTTCTGCAATTTTGCCCCAAAATAAGGGAAATTTCTGCCTTTTTGCCACAAAATAAAGGGAATTTCTGTATTTTTGCCCCAAAATAAGGGGAATTTCAGCATTTTACCTCATAATAAGGCAAATCTCTGCCTTTTTCCCCCAAAATATGGGGAATTTCTTCATTTTTGCCCCAAAATAAAAAAATTTTCTGCAAATTTGTACCAAAATAATTGAAATTTCTGCCTTTTTGCCCCAAAATAAGAGAAATTTCTGCACTTTTTCCCAGAAATAAGTGAAATTTCTGCAATTTTGCCCCAAAATAAGAGAAATTTCTGCAATTTTGCCCCAAAATAAAGAAAATTTCTGCAATTTTACCCCATAATAAGGGGAATTTCTGACTTTTTGCCCTGAAATAAGGAGAATTTCTGTCTTTTTGTTCCAAAATAATGTGAATTTCTGCATTTTCCTTCAAAATTAGGGAAATATGTGCAATTTTGCTTCAAAATACGGGGAAATCTGCCTTATTGCACAAAAATAAAGGGAATTTCTCCATTTTTGCACCAATATAAAGGGGAATTTCTGAAATTTAGCTTTAAAATACGGGGAATTTCTGCGTTATTGTCCGAAATAAAGTGGAATTTCTGCCTTTTTGCCTCAAAATATGGTAAATTCCTGCAATTTTGCCCCAAAATAAGTGGAATTTCTGAGTTTTGTCCCAAAATAAGGAGAATTTCTGTCTTTTTGCCCCAACATATAGGGAATTTCTGCCTTTTTGCCCAACAATTAGGGGAATTTCTTCATTTTTGCTTCAAAATAAGGGGAATTTCTGCCTTTTTGCCTCTAAAGAAGTGGAATTTCTGTATTTTCCTTTCAAAACAAAGGGAATTTCTGTGTTTTTTGCCCCAAAATAAGGAAAATTTCTGACTTATTACCCTGAAATAAGTGAAATGTTTGCAATTTTGCCCCAAGATAAGGGAAATTTCTGCCTTTTTGCCACAAAATAAAGGGAATTTCTGTATTTTTGCCCCAAAATAAGGGGAATTTCAGCCTTTTTACCTCAAAATAAGGGGAATTTCTGCATTTTTGCCACAAAATATTAGGAATTTCTGCCTTTTTGCCCCAAAATAAGAAAAATTTCTGCCTTTTTTTTATCTGAAATAAGTGAAATTTCTGCAATTGTGCCCCAAAATAAGTGAAATTTCTGCAATTTTGCCCCAAAATAAGGGAAATTTCTGGAATTTTGCCCCAAAATAAGTGGAATTTCTGAGTTTTGTCCCAAAATAAGGAGAATTTCTGTCTTTTTGCCCCAACATATAGGGAATTTCTGCCTTTTTGCCCCACAATTAGGGGATTTTCTTCAATTCTGCTCCAAAATAGGGGGAATTTCTGCTTTTTTGCTTGAAAATAAGGGGAATGTATACCTTTTGCCACAAAAAAGAGAAATTTCGTCATTTTTGCCCCAAAATAAGAGGAATTTCTGCCCTCTTCCCTCAAAATAAGTGAAATTTCTGCCTTTTTACCTAAAAATGAACGGAATTTCTGTCTTTTTGCCCCAAAATAAAAGGAATTTTTGAATTTTGCCCTGAAATAAGTGAAATTTCTGCAATTTTGCCCCAAAATAAGGGAAATTTCTGCCTTTTTGCCACAAAATGAAGGGAATTTCTGTATTTTTGCCCCAAAATAAGGGGAATTTCAGCATTTTACCTCATAATAAGGCAAATCTCTGCCTTTTTGCCCCAAAATATGGGGAATTTCTTCATTTTTGCTTCAAAATAAAGAAAATTTCTGCAATTTTGTACCAAAATAAAAGAAATTTCTGCCTTTTTGCCCCAAAATAAGAGAAATTTCTGCACTTTTTCCCTGAAATAAGTGAAATTTCTGCAATTTTGCCCCAAAATAAGGGAAATTTCTGCAATTTTGCCCCAAAATAAAGAAAATTTCTGCAATTTTGTACCAAAATAAAAGAAATTTCTGCCTTTTTGCCCCAAAATAAGAGAAATTTCTGCACTTTTTTCCTGAAATAAGTGAAATTTCTGCAATTTTGCCCCAAAATAAGAGAAATTTCTGCAATTTTGCCCCGAAATAAAGAAAATTTCTGCAATTTTACCCCAAAATAAGGGGAATTTCTGACTTTTTGCCCTGAAATAAGGAGAATTTCTGTCTTTTTGTTCCAAAATAATGTGAATTTCTGCATTTTCCTTCAAAATTAGGGAAATATGTGCAATTTTGCTTCAAAATACGGGGAAATCTGCCTTATTGCACAAAAATAAAGGGAATTTCTCCATTTTTGCACCAATATAAGGGGAATTTCTGAAATTTAGCTTTAAAATACGGGGAATTTCTGCGTTATTGTCCGAAATAAAGTGGAATTTCTGCCTTTTTGCCCTGAAATATTTGAAATTTCTGCAATTTTACCCCAAAATAAGGGGAATTTCTGTTTTTGGCCCCAAAATTAAGGGAATTTCTGCTTTTTGCCCCAAAATAAGGCAAATATCTGACTTTTTGCCCAGAAATAATTGAAATTTCTGCAATTTTGCCCCAAAATAATAGGAATTTCTGCCTTTTTGCCGAAAATAAGGGGAATTTCAGCATTTTACCTTCAAATAAGGGGAATTTCTGCCTTTTTGCCACAAAATAAGGGGAATTTCTGCCCTATTGCCCTTAAATAAGGAAAATTTCTGCTTTTCTGCCCCAATTAACGGGAATTTCTGCCCTTTTGCCAGAAAGTAAAGGGAATTTCTGCCTTTATGCCCCAAAATAACGGGAATTTCAGCCTTTTTACCTCAAAATAAAAGGAATTTCTGCCTTTTTCCCCAAAATATGGGTAACTTTTGCCTTTTTGTTCCAAAATAAGGAAAATTTCTACAATTTTGTATCAAAAGAAAAGAAATTTCTGTTTTTGCCCGAAAATAAAAGGAATTTCTGACTTTTTGCCCTGAAATAAATGAAATTCCTGCAATTATGCCCGAAAATAAGGGAAATTTGTGCCTTTTTGCCCCCAAATGAGGGGAATTTCTGCCTTTTTGCCCCAAAATATGGGGAATTTCAGGATTTTACCTCAAAATAAGGGGAATTTCAGCCTTTTTGCACCAAAATATGGGGAATTTCTGCCTTTTTGCCACAAAATAAGAAAAATTTCTGCAAGTCTGTAACAATATAAAAGAAATTTCTAAAATTTTGCCCCAAAATAAAGGAAATTTCTGATTTTTGCCCCAAAATAAAAAGAATTTCTCTATTTTTGCCACAAAATAAAGGGAAATTCTGCCTTTTAGCCCCAAAATTAGGGGAGTTTCTGCAATTTTGCTCCAAAATACGAGAAATTTCTGCCTTTTTACCCGAAATTAAGTGGATTTTCTGCCTTTTTGCCCCCAAATAAGGGAAATTTCTGCAATTTTATCCCAAAATAAGGGAAATTTCTGCCTTTTTGCCCCAAAGTAAGGGGAATTTCTGCCGTTTTGCCCTGAAATATGTGAAATTTCTGCAATTTTACCCCAAAATAAGGTGAATTTCTGCTTTTTTGCCCCAAAATAATGGGAATTTCTGCCTTTTTGCCCCAAAATAAGAAAAATTTTTGCTTTTTTTCTCTGAAATAAGTGAAATTTCTGCAATTTTTCCCTAAAATAAAGAAAATTTCTGCAATTTTTCCCCATAATAAGGGAAATTTCTGCAATTTTGCCCCAAAATAAGGGGAATTTCTGTTTTTGTCCCCAAATAAGGGAAATTTCTGCAATTTTGCCCTAAAATAAGGGGATTTTCTGCATTTTTTGCCAAAAATAAGGGGTATTTCTGACATTTTGTTGCAAAATAAGTGAAATTTCTGCAGTTTTACCCCAAAATAAGGAAAATTTCTGCCTTTTTGCCCAAAAATTAGGGGAATTTCTGCAATTTTGCTCCAAAATACAAAGAATTTCTGCCTTTTTGCCCGAAAATAAAGGGAATGTATACCTTTTTGCCATAAAAAAGCAAATTTCTTCATTTTTGCCCCCAAATAAGGGGATTTTCCACCTTTTTGACTCAAAATAAGTGCAATTTCTGCCTTTTCCCCAAAATAAACAAAATTTCTGCCTTTTTGCCCCAAAATAAGGGGAATTTCAGCCTTATTACCTCAAAATAAGGGGAATTTCTGCCTTTTTGCCCCAAAATATGGGGAATTTCTGACTTTTTGCCCCAAAATAAGAAAAATTTCTGCAATTTTGTACCAAAATAAAAAAAAATTTCTGCCTTTTTGCCCCCCCAAAAAAATTTCTGCCTTTTTTTTCTCAAATACCTGAAATTTCTGCAATTTTGCCCCAAAATAAGGGAAAATTCTGCAATTTTGCCCCAATGTAAAGGAAATTTCTGCAATTTTGCCCCAAAATAAGGGGAATTTCTGACTGTTTGCTCCCGAAAAAGGAGATTTTCTGTCTTTTTGCCCCAAAATAAGGAGAATTTCTGCCTTTTTGCCCGAAAATTAAGAGAATTTCTGCAATTTTGCTTCAAAATACAGGGAATTTCTGCCTTTTAGCCCCAAAATAAAGGGAATTTCTGCATTTTACCTCAAATTGAGAATAATTTCTGCCTTTTGCCTCAAAATAAGGGGAATTTTCTGCCTTTTTGTTTCAAAATAAGATAAATTTCTTCAATTTTGTACCATAATAAAAGAAATTTCTGCTCTTTGCCCCAAAATAAAAGGAATTTCTGACTTTTTGCCCTGAAATAAATGAAATTTCTGCAATTTTGCCCGAAAATAAGAGAAATTTGTGCCTCTTTGCCCCAAAATAAGAAGTTTTGCCTTTTGCCCCAAAATATGGGGAATTTCAGCATTTTACCTCAAAATAAGAATTTCAGCCTTTTTGCCCCAAAATAAGGAAAATTTCTGCAATTTTGCCCCAAAATAAAGGGAATTTCTTCCTTTTTGCCCCAAAATAAAGGATATTTCAGCCTTTTTACCTGAAAATAAGTGAAATTTCTGCAATTTTGCCCCAAATAAGGGAAATTTCTGCAATTTTGCCTCAAAATAAGGTAAATTCCTGCAATTTTGCCCCAAAATAAGTGGAATTTCTGAGTTTTGTCCCAAAATAGGGAGAATTTCTGTCTTTTTGCCCCAACATATAGGGAATTTCTGCCTTTTTGCCCAACAATTAGGGGAATTTCTTCATTTTTGCTTCAAAATAAGGGGAATTTCTGCCTTTTTGCCTCTAAAGAAGTGGAATTTCTGTATTTTCCTTCCAAAACAAAGGGAATTTCTGTGTTTTTTGCCCCAAAATAAGGAAAATTTCTGACTTATTACCCTGAAATAAGTGAAATGTTTGCAATTTTGCCCCAAAATAAGGGAAATTTCTGCCTTTTTGCCCCCAAATAAGGGGAATTTCAGCCTTTTTACCTCAAAATAAGGGGAATTTCTGCATTTTTGCCACAAAATATTAGGAATTTCTGCCTTTTTGCCCCAAAATAAGAAAAATTTCTGCCATTTTTACCTGAAATAAGTGAAATTTCTGCAATTGTGCCCCAAAATAAGTAAAATTTCTGCAATTTTGCCCCAAAATAAGGGAAATTTCTGGAATTTTGCCCCAAAATAAGTGGAATTTCTGAGTTTTGCCCCAAAATAAGGAGAATTTCTGTCTTTTTGCCCCAACATATAGGGAATTTCTGCCTTTTTGTCCCACAATTAGGGGATTTTCTTCAATTCTGCTCCAAAATAGGGGGAATTTCTGCTTTTTTGCCCGAAAATAAGGGGAATGTATACCTTTTGCCACAAAAAAGAGAAATTTCTTCATTTTTGCCCCAAAATAAGAGGAATTTCTGCCTTCTTCCCTCAAAATAAGTGAAATTTCTGCATTTTTACCTAAAAATGAACGGAATTTCTTTCTTTTTGCCCCAAAATAAAAGGAATTTTTGAATTTTGCCCTGAAATAAGTGAAATTTCTGCAATTTTTCCCCAAAATAAGGGAAATTTCTGCCTTTTTGCCACAAAATGAAGGGAATTTCTGTATTTTTGCCCCAAAATAAGGGGAATTTCAGCATTTTACCTCATAATAAGGCAAATCTCTGCCTTTTTGCCCCAAAATATGGGGATTTTCTTCATTTTTGCCCCAAAATAAAGAAAATTTCTGCAATTTTGTACCAAAATAAAAGAAATTTCTGCCTTTTTGCCCCAAAATAAGAGAAATTTCTGCACTTTTTCCCTGAAATAAGTGAAATTTCTGCAATTTTGCCCCAAAATAAGGGAAATTTCTGCAATTTTGCCCCAAAATAAAGAAAATTTCTGCAATTTTGTACCAAAATAAAAGAAATTTCTGCCTTTTTGCCCCAAAATCAGAGAAATTTCTGCACTTTTGCCCCAAAATAATAGGAATTTCTGCCTTTTTGCCGAAAATAAGGGGAATTTCAGCATTTTACCTTCAAATAAAAGGAATTTCTGCCTTT
Organism: Micromys minutus; assembly: GCF_963924665.1. NCBI lineage: Eukaryota > Metazoa > Chordata > Mammalia > Rodentia > Muridae > Micromys > Micromys minutus. The sequence continues at coordinate 41,362 of NW_027667373.1, read as the reverse complement.
TTGCCACAAAATAAGGGGAATTTCTGCCCTATTGCCCTTAAATAAGGAAAATTTCTGCTTTTCTGCCCCAATTAACGGGAATTTCTGCCTTTTTGCCACAAAGTAAAGGGAATTTCTGCCTTTTTGCCCCAAAATAACGGGAATTTCAGCCTTTTTACCTCAAAATAAGGGGAATTTCTGCCTTTTTCCCCAAAATATGGATAATTTTTGCCTTTTTGTTCCAAAATAAGGAAAATTTCTACAATTTTGTATCAAAAGAAAAGAAATTTCTGTTTTTGCCCGAAAATATAAGAAATTTCTGACTTTTTGCCCTGAAATAAATGAAATTCCTGCAATTATGCCCGAAAATAAGGGAAATTTGTGCCTTTTTGCCCCCAAATGAGGGGAATTTCTGCCTTTTTGCCCCAAAATATGGGGAATTTCAGGATTTTACGTCAAAATAAGGGGAATTTCAGCCTTTTTGCACCAAAATATGGGGAATTTCTGCCTTTTTGCCACAAAATAAGAAAAATTTCTGCAAGACTATAACAATATAAAAGAAATTTCTAAAATTTTGCCCCAAAATAAAGGAAATTTCTGATTTTTGCCCCAAAATAAAAAGAATTTCTCTATTTTTGCCACAAAATAAAGGGAAATTCTGCCTTTTAGCCCCAAAATTAGGGGAGTTTCTGCAATTTTGCTCCAAAATACGAGAAATTTCTGCCTTTTTACCCGAATTTAAGTGGATTTTCTGCATTTTTGCCCCCAAATAAGGGAAATTTCTGCAATTTTATCCCAAAATAAGGGAAATTTCTGCCTTTTTGCCCCAAAATAAGGGGAATTTCTGCCGTTTTGCCCTGAAATATGTAAAATTTCTACAATTTTACCCCAAAATAATGGGAATTTCTGCATTTTTGCCCCAAAATAAGAAAAATTTTTGCTTTTTTTCTCTGAAATAAGTGAAATTTCTGCAATTTTGCCCTAAAATAAAGGAAATTTCTGCAATTTTTCCCCATAATAAGGGAAATTTCTGCAATTTTGCCCCAAAATAAGGGGAATTTCTGTTTTTGTCCCCAAATAAGGGAAATTTCTACAATTTTGCCCTAAAATAAGGGGATTTTCTGCATTTTTTGCCAAAACTAAGGGGAATTTCTGACATTTTGCCGCAAAATAAGTGAAATTTCTGCAGTTTTACCCCAAAATAAGGAAAATTTCTGCCTTTTTGCCCAAAAATTAGGGGAATTTCTGCAATTTTGCTCCAAAATACAAAAAATTTCTTCCTTTTTGCCCGAAAATAAAGGGAATGTATACCTTTTTGCCATAAAAAAGCAAATTTCTTCATTTTTGACCCAAAATAAGGGGATTTTCCAACTTTTTGACTCAAAATAAGTGCAATTTCTGCCTTTTCCCCAAAATAAACGAAATTTCTGCCTTTTTGCCCCAAAATAAGGGGAATTTCAGCCTTATTACCTCAAAATAAGGGGAATTTCTGCCTTTTTGCCCCAAAATATGGGGAATTTCTGACTTTTTGCCCCAAAATAAAAAAAATTTCTGCCTTTATGCCCCCCCAAAAAAAATTTCTGCCTTTTTTTTCTCAAATACCTGAAATTTCTGCAATTTTGCCCCAAAATAAGGGAAATTTCTGCAATTTTGCCCCAATGTAAAGGAAATTTCTGCAATTTTGCCCCAAAATAAGGGGAATTTCTGACTGTTTGCTCCCGAAAAAGGAGATTTTCTGTCTTTTTGCCCCAAAATAAGGAGAATTTCTGCCTTTTTGCCCGAAAATTATGAGAATTTCTGCAATTTTGCTTCAAAATACAGGGAATTTCTGCCTTTTAGCCCCAAAATAAAGGGAATTTCTGCATTTTACCTCAAATTGAGAATAATTTCTGCTTTTTGCCTCAAAATAAGGGGAATTTTCTGCCTTTTTGTTTCAAAATAAGAAAAATTTCTTCAATTTTGTACCATAATAAAAGAAATTTCTGCTCTTTGCCCCAAAATAAAAGGAATTTCTGACTTTTTGCCCTGAAATAAATGAAATTTCTGCAATTTTGCCCGAAAATAAGGGAAATTTGTGCCTCTTTGCCCCAAAATAAGAAGAAGTTTTGCCTTTTGCCCCAAAATATGGGGAATTTCAGCATTTTACCTCAAAATAAGAATTTCAGCCCTTTTGCCCCAAAATAAGGAAAATTTCTGCAATTTTGCCCCAAAATAAGGGGAATTTCTTCCTTTTTGCCCCAAAATAAAGGATATTTCAGCCTTTTTACCTGAAAATAAGTGAAATTTCTGCAATTTTGCCCTCAAATAAGGGAAATTTCTGCAATTTTGCCTCAAAATAAGGTAAATTTTTGCAATTTTGCCCCAAAATAAGTGGAATTTCTGAGTTTTGTCCCAAAATAAGGAGAATTTCTGTCTTTTTGCCCCAACATATAGGGAATTTCTGCCTTTTGGCCCAACAATTAGGGGAATTTCTTCATTTTTGCTTCAAAATAAGAGGAATTTCTGCCTTTTTGTCTCTAAAGAAGTGGAATTTCTGTATTTTCCTTCCAAAACAAAGGGAATTTCTGTCTTTTTTGCCCCAAAATAAGGAAAATTTCTGACTTATTACCCTAAAATAAGTGAAATGTTTGCAATTTTACCCCAAAATAAGGGAAATTTCTGCCTTTTTGCCCCCAAATAAGGGAAATTTCAGCCTTTTTACCTCAAAATAAGGAGAATTTCTGCATTTTTGCCACAAAATATTAGGAATTTCTGCCTTTTTGCCCCAAAATAAGAAAAATTTCTGCCATTTTTACCTAAAATAAGTGAAATTTCTGCAATTTTGCCCCAAAATAAGTAAAATTTCTGCAATTTTGCTTCAAAATAAGGGAAATTTCTGGAATTTTGCCCCAAAATAAGTGGAATTTCTGAGTTTTGCCCCAAAATAAGGAGAATTTCTGTCTTTTTGCCCCAACATATAGGGAATTTCTGCCTTTTTGCCCCACAATTAGGGGATTTTCTTCAATTCTGCTCCAAAATAGGGGGAATTTCTGCTTTTTTGCCCGAAAATAAGGGGAATGTATACCTTTTGCCACAAAAAAGAGAAATTTCTTCATTTTTGCCCCAAAATAAGAGGAATTTCTGCCTTCTTACCTCAAAATAAGTGAAATTTCTGCCTTTTTACCCAAAATAAACGGAATTTCTGTCTTTTTGCCCCAAAATAAAAGGAATTTTTGAATTTTGCCCTGAAATAAGTGAAATTTCTGCAATTTTGCCCCAAAATAAGGGAAATTTCTGCCTTTTTGCCACAAAATAAAGGGAATTTCTGTCTTTTTGCCTCAAAATAAGGGGAATTTCAGCATTTTACCTCATAATAAGGGGAATCTCTGCTTTTATGCCCCAAAATATGGGGAATTTCTGCATTTTCCCCAAAATAAAGAAAATTTCTGCAATTTTGTACCAAAATAAAAGAAATTTCTGCCTTTTTTCCCCAAAATAAGAGAAATTTCTGTGCTTTTTCCCTGAAATAAGTGAAATTTCTGCAATTTTGCCCCAAAATAAGGGAAATTTCTGCAATTTTGCCCCAAAATAAAGGAAATTTCTGCAATTTTGCCCCAAAATAAGGGGAATTTATGACTTTTTGCCCTGAAATAAGGAGAATTTCTGTCTTTTTGTTCCAAAATAATGTGAATTTCTGCATTTTCCCTCAAAATTAGGGGATAATGTGCAATTTTGCTTCAAAATACGGGGAAATCTGCCTTATTGCACAAAAATAGAGGGAATTTCTGCATTTTTGCACCAATATAAGGGGAATTTCTGAAATTTAGCTTTAAAATACGGGGAATTTCTGCGTTATTGTCCGAAATAAAGTGGAATTTCTGCCTTTTTGCCCTGAAATATTTGAAATTTCTGCAATTTTACCCCAAAATAAGGGGAATTTCTGTTTTTGGCCCCAAAATTAGGGAATTTCTATTTTTCGCCCCAAAATAAGGCTAATTTCTGACTTTTTGCCCTGAAATAATTGAAATTTCTGCAATTTTGCCCCAAAATAATAGGAATTTCTGCCTTTTTGCCGAAAATAAGGGGAAATTCAGCATTTTACCTCCAAATAAGGGGAATTTCTGCCTTTTTGCCACAAAATATGGGGAATTTCTGCCCTATTGCCTTTAAATAAGGAAAATTTCTGCTTTTCTGCCCCAATTAACGGGAATTTCTGCCTTTTTGCCACAAAGTAAAGGGAATTTCTGCCTTTTTTTCCCCAAAATTTCAGGAATTTCAGCCTTTTTACCTCAAAATAAGGGGAATTTCTGCCTTTTTGCCCAAAATATGGGTAATTTTTGCTTTTTGTTCCAAAATAAGGAAAATTTCTACAATTTTGTATCAAAATAAAAGAAATTTCTGCCTTTTTTCCCCAAAATAAATGGAATTTCTGACTTTTTGCCCTGAAATAAATGAAATTCCTGCAATTATGCCCGAAAATAAGGGAAATTTGTGCCTTTTTGCCCCCAAATGAGAGGAATTTCTGCCTTTTTTCCCCAAAATATGGGGAATTTCAGCCTTTTTGCACCAAAGTATGGGGAATTTCTGCCTTTTTGCCACAAAATAAGAAAAATTTCTGCAAGTCTGTAACAATATAAAAGAAATTTCTAAAATTTTGCCCCAAAATAAGGGAAATTTCTGATTTTTGCCCCAAAATAAAAAGAATTTCTCTATTTTTGCCCCACAATAAAGGGAAATTCTGTCTTTTTGCCCGAAAATTAGGGGAGTTTCTGCAATTTTGCTCCAAAATACGAGAAATTTCTGCATTTTTAACCGAAATTAAGTCGATTTTCTGCCTTTTTGCCCCCAAATAAGGGAAATTTCTGCAATTTTTCCCCATAATAAGGGAAATTTCTGCAATTTTGCCCCCAAATAAGGGGAATTTCTGTTTTTGCCCCCAAATAAGGGAAATTTCTGCAATTTTGCCCTAAAATAAGGGGATTTTCTGCATTTTTTGCCAAAAATAAGGGGAATTTCTGACATTTTGCCGCAAAATAAGTGAAATTTCTGCAGTTTTACCCCAAAATAAGGAAAATTTCTGCCTTTTTGCCCAAAAATTAGGGGAATTTCTGCAATTTTGCTCCAAAATACAAAGAATTTCTGCCTTTTTGCCCGAAAATAAAGGGAATGTATACCTTTTTGCCATAAAAAAGCAAATTTCTTCATTTTTGCCCCAAAATAAGGGGATTTTCCACCTTTTTGACTCAAAATAAGTGCAATTTCTGCCTTTTCCCCAAAATAAACGAAATTTCTGCCTTTTTGCCCCAAAATAAGGGGAATTTCAGCCTTATTACCTCAAAATAAGGGGAATTTCTGCCTTTTTGCCCCAAAATATGGGGAATTTCTGACTTTTTGCCCCAAAATAAGAAAAATTTCTGCAATTTTGTACCAAAATAAAAAAAATTTCTGCCTTTTTGCCCCCCCAAAAAAATTTCTCCTTTTTTTTCTCAAATACCTGAAATTTCTGCAATTTTGCCCCAAAATAAGGGAAATTTCTGCAATTTTGCCCCAATGTAAAGGAAATTCCTGCAATTTTGCCCCAAAATAAGGGGAATTTCTGACTGTTTGCTCCCGAAAAAGGAGATTTTCTGTCTTTTTGCCCCAAAATAAGGAGAATTTCTGCCTTTTTGCCAGAAAATTATGAGAATTTCTGCAATTTTGCTCCAAAATACAAAGAATTTCTGCCTTTTTGCCCGAAAATAAAGGGAATGTATACCTTTTTGCCATAAAAAAGCAAATTTCTTCATTTTTGCCCCCAAATAAGGGGAATTTCCACCTTTTTGACTCAAAATAAGTGCAATTTCTGCCTTTTCCCCAAAATAAACGAAATTTCTGTCTTTTTGCCCCAAAATAAGGGGAATTCCAGCCTTTTTACCTCAAAATAAGAGGAATTTCTGCCTTTTTGCCCCAAAATATGGGGAATTTCTGACTTTTTGCCCCAAAATAAGAAAAATTTCTGCAATTTTGTACCAAAATAAAAAAAATTTCTGCCTTTTTGCCCCCCCAAAAAAATTTCTGCCTTTTTTCTTTGAAATACGTGAAATTTCTGCAATTTTGCCCCAAAATAAGGGAAATTTCTACAATTTTGCCCCAATGTAAAGGAAATTTCTGCAATTTTGCCCCAAAATAAGGGGAATTTCTGACTGTTTGCTCCCGAAAAAGGAGATTTTCTGTCTTTTTGCCCCAAAATAAGGAGAATTTCTGCCTTTTTGCCCGAAAATTATGAGAATTTCTGCAATTTTGCTTCAAAATACGGGGAATTTCTGCCTTTTAGCCCCAAAATAAAGGGAATTTCTGCCTTTTTGCCCCAAAATAAGATAAATTTCTGCCTTTTTTTTATCTGAAATAAGTGAAATTTCTGCAATTTTGCCCCAAAATAAGTGAAATTTCTGCAAATTTGCCCCAAAATAAGGGAAATTTCTGGAATTTTGCCCCAAAATAAGTGGAATTTCTGAGTTTTGCCCCAAAATAAGGAGAATTTCTGTCTTTTTGCCCCAACATATAGGGAATTTCTGCCTTTTTGCCCCACAATTAGGGGATTTTCTGCAATTGTGCTCCAAAAAACGAGATATTTCTGCTTTTTTGCCCGAAAATAAGGAGAATATATACCTTTTGCCACAAAAAAAGAGAAATTTCTTCATTTTTGCCCCAAAATAAGAGGAATTTCTGCCTTCTTACCTCACAATAAGTGAAATTTCTGCCTTTTTACCCAAAAATAAACAAAATTTCTGTCTTTTTGCCCAAAAATAAAAGGAATTTTTGAATTTTGCCCAGAAATAAGTGAAATTTCTGCAATTTTGCCCCAAAATAAGGGAAATTTCTGCCTTTTTGCCACAAAATAAAGGGAATTTCTGTATTTTTGCCCCAAAAGAAGGGGAATTTCAGCATTTTACCTCATAATAAGGCGAATCTCTGCCTTTTTGCCCCAAAATATGGGGAATTTCTTCATTTTTGCCCCAAAATAAAGAAAATTTCTGCAATTTTGTACCAAAATAAAAGAAATTTCTGCCTTTTTGCCCCAAAATAAGAGAAATTTCTGCACTTTTTCCCTGAAATAAGTGAAATTTCTGCAATTTTGCCCCAAAATAAGGGAAATTTCTGCAATTTTTGCCCCAAAATAAGGGAAATTTCTGGAATTTTGCCCCAAAATAAGTGGAATTTCTGAGTTTTGCCCCAAAATAAGGAGAATTTCTGTCTTTTTGCCCCAACATATAGGGAAATTCTGCCTTTTTGCCCCACAATTAGGGGATTTTCTGCAATTGTGCTCCAAAAAACGGGATATTTCTGCTTTTTTGCCCGAAAATAAGGAGAATATATACCTTTTGCCACAAAAAAGGGAAATTTCTTCATTTTTGCCCCAAAATAAGAGCAATTTCTGCCTTCTTACCTCACAATAAGTGAAATTTCTGCATTTTTACCCAAAAATAAACAAAATTTCTGTCTTTTTGCCCAAAAATAAAAGGAATTTTTGAATTTTGCCCTGAAATAAGTGAAATTTCTGCAATTTTGCCCCAAAATAAGGGAAATTTCTGCCTTTTTGCCACAAAATAAAGGGAATTTCTGTATTTTTGCCCCAAAATAAGGGGAATTTCAGCATTTTACCTCATAATAAGGCGAATCTCTGCCTTTTTGCCCCAAAATATGGGGAATTTCTTCATTTTTGCCCCAAAATAAAGAAAATTTCTGCAATTTTGTACCAAAATAAAAGAAATTTCTGCCTTTTTGCCCCAAAATAAGAGAAATTTCTGCACTTTTTCCCTGAAATAAGTGAAATTTCTGCAATTTTGCCCCAAAATAAGGGAAATTTCTGCAATTTTGCCCCAAAATAAAGAAAATTTCTGCAATTTTACCCCAAAATAAGGGGAATTTCTGACTTTTTGCCCAGAAATAAGGAGAATTTCTGTCTTTTTGTTCCAAAATAATGTGAATTTCTGCATTTTCCTTCAAAATTAGGGAAATATGTGCAATTTTGCTTCAAAATACGGGGAAATCTGCCTTATTGCACAAAAATAAAGGGAATTTCTCCATTTTTGCACCAATATAAGGGGAATTTCTGAAATTTAGCTTTAAAATACGGGGAATTTCTGCGTTATTGTCCGAAATAAAGTGGAATTTCTGCCTTTTTGCCCTGAAATATTTGAAATTTCTGCAATTTTACCCCAAAATAAGGGGAATTTCTGTTTTTGGCCCCAAAATTAAGAGAATTTCTGCTTTTTGCCCCAAAATAAGGCAAATATCTGACTTTTTGCCCAGAAATAATTGAAATTTCTGCAATTTTGCCCCAAAATAATAGGAATTTCTGCCTTTTTGCCGAAAATAAGGGGAATTTCAGCATTTTACCTTCAAATAAGGGGAATTTCTGCCTTTTTGCCACAAAATAAGGGGAATTTCTGCCCTATTGCCCTTAAATAAGGAAAATTTCTGCTTTTCTGCCCCAATTAACGGGAATTTCTGCCCTTTTGCCAGAAAGTAAAGGGAATTTCTGCCTTCATGCCCCAAAATAACGGGAATTTCAGCCTTTTTACCTCAAAATAAAAGGAATTTCTGCCTTTTTCCCCAAAATATGGGTAATTTTTGCCTTTTTGTTCCAAAATAAGGAAAATTTCTACAATTTTGTATCAAAATAAAAGAAATTTCTGTTTTTGCCTGAAAATAAAAGGAATTTCTGACTTTTTGCCCTGAAATAAATGAAATTCCTGCAATTATGCCCGAAAATAAGGGAAATTTGTGCCTTTTTGCCCCCAAATGAGGGGAATTTCTGCCTTTTTGCCCCAAAATATGGGGAATTTCAGGATTTTACCTCAAAATAAGGGGAATTTCCGCCTTTTTGCACCAAAATATGGGGAATTTCTGCCTTTTTGCCACAAAATAAGAAAAATTTCTGCAAGTCTGTAACAATATAAAAGAAATTTCTAAAATTTTGCCCCAAAATAAAGGAAATTTCTGATTTTTGCCCCAAAATAAAAAGAATTTCTCTATTTTTGCCCCAAAATAAAGGGAAATTCTGCCTTTTAGCCCCAAAATTAGGGGAGTTTCTGCAATTTTGCTCCAAAATACGAGAAATTTCTGCCTTTTTACCCGAAATTAAGTGGATTTTCTGCCTTTTTGCCCCCAAATAAGGGAAATTTCTGCAATTTTATCCCAAAATAAGGGAAATTTCTGCCTTTTTGCCCCAAAATAAGGGGAATTTCTGCCGTTTTGCCCTGAAATATGTAAAATTTCTGCAATTTTACCCCAAAATAAGGTGAATTTCTGCCTTTTTGCCCCAAAATAATGGGAATTTCTGCCTTTTTGCCCCAAAATAAGAAAAATTTTTGCTTTTTTTCTCTGAAATAAGTGAAATTTCTGCAATTTTGCCCTAAAATAAGGGAAATTTCTGCAATTTTTCCCCATAATAAGGGAAATTTCTGCAATTTTGCCCCAAAATAAGGGGAATTTCTGTTTTTGTCCCCAAATAAGGGAAATTTCTGCATTTTTGCCCTAAAAAAAGGGGATTTTCTGCATTTTTTGCCAAAAATAAGGGGAATTTCTGACATTTTGCCGCAAAATAAGTGAAATTTCTGCAGTTTTACCCCAAAATAAGGAAAATTTCTGCCTTTTTGCCCAAAAATTAGGGGAATTTCTGCAATTTTGCTCCAAAATACAAAGAATTTCTTCCTTTTTGCCCGAAAATAAAGGGAATGTATACCTTTTTGCCATAAAAAAGCAAATTTCTTCATTTTTGCCCCAAAATAAGGGGATTTTCCACCTTTTTGACTCAAAATAAGTGCAATTTCTGCCTTTTCCCCAAAATAAACGAAATTTCTGCCTTTTTGCCCCAAAATAAGGGGAATTTCAGCCTTATTACCTCAAAATAAGGGGAATTTCTGCCTTTTTGCCCCAAAATATGGGGAATTTCTGACTTTTTGCCCCAAAATAAGAAAAATTTCTGCAATTTTGTACCAAAATAAAAAAAATTTCTGCCTTTTTGCCCCCCCAAAAAAATTTCTGCCTTTTTTTCCTCAAATACCTGAAATTTCTGCAATTTTGCCCCAAAATAAGGGAAATTTCTGCAATTTTGCCCCAATGTAAAGGAAATTTCTGCAATTTTGCCCCAAAATAAGGGGAATTTCTGACTGTTTGCTCCCAAAAAAGGAGATTTTCTGTCTTTTTGCCCCAAAATAAGGAGAATTTCTGCCTTTTTGCCCGAAAATTAAGAGAATTTCTGCAATTTTGCTTCAAAATACAGGGAATTTCTGCCTTTTAGCCCCAAAATAAAGAGAATTTCTGCATTTTACCTCAAATTGAGAATAATTTCTGCCTTTTGCCTCAAAATAAGGGGAATTTTCTGCCTTTTTGTTTCAAAATAAGATAAATTTCTTCAATTTTGTACCATAATAAAAGAAATTTCTGCTCTTTGCCCCAAAATAATAGGAATTTCTGCCTTTTTGCCGAAAATAAGGGGAATTTCAGCATTTTACCTTCAAATAAGGGGAATTTCTGCCTTTTTGCCACAAAATAAGGGGAATTTCTGCCCTATTGCCCTTAAATAAGGAAAATTTCTGCTTTTCTGCCCCAATTAACGGGAATTTCTGCCCTTTTGCCAGAAAGTAAAGGGAATTTCTGCCTTCATGCCCCAAAATAACGGGAATTTCAGCCTTTTTACCTCAAAATAAAAGGAATTTCTGCCTTTTTCCCCAAAATATGGGTAATTTTTGCCTTTTTGTTCCAAAATAAGGAAAATTTCTACAATTTTGTATCAAAATAAAAGAAATTTCTGTTTTTGCCTGAAAATAAAAGGAATTTCTGACTTTTTGCCCTGAAATAAATGAAATTCCTGCAATTATGCCCGAAAATAAGGGAAATTTGTGCCTTTTTGCCCCCAAATGAGGGGAATTTCTGCCTTTTTGCCCCAAAATATGGGGAATTTCAGGATTTTACCTCAAAATAAGGGGAATTTCCGCCTTTTTGCACCAAAATATGGGGAATTTCTGCCTTTTTGCCACAAAATAAGAAAAATTTCTGCAAGTCTGTAACAATATAAAAGAAATTTCTAAAATTTTGCCCCAAAATAAAGGAAATTTCTGATTTTTGCCCCAAAATAAAAAGAATTTCTCTATTTTTGCCCCAAAATAAAGGGAAATTCTGCCTTTTAGCCCCAAAATTAGGGGAGTTTCTGCAATTTTGCTCCAAAATACGAGAAATTTCTGCCTTTTTACCCGAAATTAAGTGGATTTTCTGCCTTTTTGCCCCCAAATAAGGGAAATTTCTGCAATTTTATCCCAAAATAAGGGAAATTTCTGCCTTTTTGCCCCAAAATAAGGGGAATTTCTGCCGTTTTGCCCTGAAATATGTAAAATTTCTGCAATTTTACCCCAAAATAAGGTGAATTTCTGCCTTTTTGCCCCAAAATAATGGGAATTTCTGCCTTTTTGCCCCAAAATAAGAAAAATTTTTGCTTTTTTTCTCTGAAATAAGTGAAATTTCTGCAATTTTGCCCTAAAATAAGGGAAATTTCTGCAATTTTTCCCCATAATAAGGGAAATTTCTGCAATTTTGCCCCAAAATAAGGGGAATTTCTGTTTTTGTCCCCAAATAAGGGAAATTTCTGCATTTTTGCCCTAAAAAAAGGGGATTTTCTGCATTTTTTGCCAAAAATAAGGGGAATTTCTGACATTTTGCCGCAAAATAAGTGAAATTTCTGCAGTTTTACCCCAAAATAAGGAAAATTTCTGCCTTTTTGCCCAAAAATTAGGGGAATTTCTGCAATTTTGCTCCAAAATACAAAGAATTTCTTCCTTTTTGCCCGAAAATAAAGGGAATGTATACCTTTTTGCCATAAAAAAGCAAATTTCTTCATTTTTGCCCCAAAATAAGGGGATTTTCCACCTTTTTGACTCAAAATAAGTGCAATTTCTGCCTTTTCCCCAAAATAAACGAAATTTCTGCCTTTTTGCCCCAAAATAAGGGGAATTTCAGCCTTATTACCTCAAAATAAGGGGAATTTCTGCCTTTTTGCCCCAAAATATGGGGAATTTCTGACTTTTTGCCCCAAAATAAGAAAAATTTCTGCAATTTTGTACCAAAATAAAAAAAATTTCTGCCTTTTTGCCCCCCCAAAAAAATTTCTGCCTTTTTTTCCTCAAATACCTGAAATTTCTGCAATTTTGCCCCAAAATAAGGGAAATTTCTGCAATTTTGCCCCAATGTAAAGGAAATTTCTGCAATTTTGCCCCAAAATAAGGGGAATTTCTGACTGTTTGCTCCCAAAAAAGGAGATTTTCTGTCTTTTTGCCCCAAAATAAGGAGAATTTCTGCCTTTTTGCCCGAAAATTAAGAGAATTTCTGCAATTTTGCTTCAAAATACAGGGAATTTCTGCCTTTTAGCCCCAAAATAAAGAGAATTTCTGCATTTTACCTCAAATTGAGAATAATTTCTGCCTTTTGCCTCAAAATAAGGGGAATTTTCTGCCTTTTTGTTTCAAAATAAGATAAATTTCTTCAATTTTGTACCATAATAAAAGAAATTTCTGCTCTTTGCCCCAAAATAAAAGGAATTTCTGACTTTTTGCCCTGAAATAAATGAAATTTCTGCAATTTTGCCCGAAAATAAGGGAAATTTGTGCCTCTTTGCCCCAAAATAAGAAGAAGTTTTGCCTTTTGCCCCAAAATATGGGGAATTTCAGCATTTTACCTCAAAATAAGAATTTCAGCCTTTTTGCCCCAAAATAAGGAAAATTTCTGCAATTTTGCCCCAAAATAAGGGGAATTTCTTCCTTTTTGCCCCAAAATAAAGGATATTTCAGCCTTTTTACCTGAAAATAAGTGAAATTTCTGCAATTTTGCCCCAAATAAGGGAAATTTCTGCAATTTTGCCTCAAAATAAGGTAAATTCCTGCAATTTTGCCCCAAAATAAGTGGAATTTCTGAGTTTTGTCCCAAAATAAGGAGAATTTCTGTCTTTTTGCCCCAACATATAGGGAATTTCTGCCTTTTTGCCCAACAATTAGGGGAATTTCTTCATTTTTGCTTCAAAATAAGGGGAATTTCTGCCTTTTTGCCTCTAAAGAAGTGGAATTTCTGTATTTTCCTTCCAAAACAAAGGGAATTTCTGTGTTTTTTGCCCCAAAATAAGGAAAATTTCTGACTTATTACCCTGAAATAAGTGAAATGTTTGCAATTTTGCCCCAAAATAAGGGAAATTTCTGCCTTTTTGCCCCCAAATAAGGGGAATTTCAGCTTTTTTACCTCAAAATAAGGGGAATTTCTGCATTTTTGCCACAAAATATTAGGAATTTCTGCCTTTTTGCCCCAAAATAAGAAAAATTTCTGCCATTTTTACCTGAAATAAGTGAAATTTCTGCAATTGTGCCCCAAAATAAGTAAAATTTCTGCAATTTTGCCCCAAAATAAGGGAAATTTCTGGAATTTTGCCCCAAAATAAGTGGAATTTCTGAGTTTTGCCCCAAAATAAGGAGAATTTCTGTCTTTTTGCCCCATCATATAGGGAATTTCTGCCTTTTTGCCCCACAATTAGGGGATTTTCTGCAATGGTGCTCCAAAAAACGGGATATTTCTGCTTTTTTGCCCGAAAATAAGGGGAATATATACCTTTTGCCACAAAAAAGGGAAATTTCTTCATTTTTGCCCCAAAATAAGAGGAATTTCTGCCTTCTTACCTCAAAATAAGTGAAATTTCTGCCTTTTTACCCAAAAATAAACGGAATTTCTGACTTTTAGCCCCAAAATAAAAGGAATTTTTGAATTTTGCCCTGAAATAAGTGAAATTTCTGCAATTTTGCCCCAAAATAAGGGAAATTTCTGCCTTATTGGCCCCAAATAATGGGAATTTCAGCCTTTTTACCTCAAAATAAGGGGAATTTCTGCATTTTTGCCACAAAATATTAGGAATTTCTGCCTTTTTGCCCCAAAATAAGAAAAATTTCTGCCTTTTTTATCTGAAATAAGTGAAATTTCTGCAATTTTGCCCCAAAATAAGTGAAATTTCTGCAAATTTGCCCCAAAATAAGGGAAATTTCTGGAATTTTGCCCCAAAATAAGTGGAATTTCTGAGTTTTGCCCCCAAATAAGGAGAATTTCTGTCTTTTTGCCCCAACATATAGGGAATTTCTGCCTTTTTGCCCCACAATTAGGGATTTTCTTCAATTCTGCTCCAAAAAACGGGATATTTCTGCTTTTTTGCCCGAAAATAAGGAGAATATATACCTTTTGCCACAAAAAAAGAGAAATTTCTTCATTTTTGCACCAAAATAAGAAAAATTTCTGCCTTCTTACCTCACAATAAGTAAAATTTCTGCCTTTTTACCCAAAAATAAACAAAATTTCTGTCTTTTTGCCCAAAAATAAAAGGAATTTTTGAATTTTGCCCTGAAATAAGTGAAATTTCTGCAATTTTGCCCCAAAATAAGGGAAATTTCTGCCTTTTGCCACAAAATAAAGGGAATTTCTGTATTTTTGCCCCAAAATAAGGGGAATTTCAGCATTTTACCTCATAATAAGGCAAATCTCTGCCTTTTTGCCCCAAAATATGGGGAATTTCTTCATTTTTGCCCCAAAATAAAAAAAAATTTCTGCAATTTTGTACCAAAATAAAAGAAATTTCTGCCTTTTTGCCCCAAAATAAGAGAAATTTCTGCACTTTTTCCCTGAAATAAGTGAAATTTCTGCAATTTTGCCCCAAAATAAGGGAAATTTCTGCAATTTTGCCCCAAAATAAAGAAAATTTCTGCAATTTTGTACCAAAATAAAAGAAATTTCTGCCTTTTTGCCCCAAAATAAGAGAAATTTCTGCACTTTTTCCCTGAAATAAGTGAAATTTCTGCAATTTTGCCCCAAAATAAGAGAAATTTCTGCAATTTTGCCCCAAAATAAAGAAAATTTCTGCAATTTTACCCCAAAATAAGGGGAATTTCTGACTTTTTGCCCTGAAATAAGGAGAATTTCTGTCTTTTTGTTCCAAAATAATGTGAATTTCTGCATTTTCCTTCAAAATTAGGGAAATATGTGCAATTTTGCTTCAAAATACGGGGAAATCTGCCTTATTGCACAAAAATAAAGGGAATTTCTCCATTTTTGCACCAATATAAGGGGAATTTCTGAAATTTAGCTTTAAAATACAAGGAATTTCTGCGTTATTGTCCGAAATAAAGTGGAATCTCTGCCTTTTTGCCCTGAAATATTTGAAATTTCTGCAATTTTACCCCAAAATAAGGGGAATTTCTGTGTTTGGCCCCAAAATTAAGGGAATTTCTGCTTTTTGCCCCAAAATAAGGCAAATATCTGACTTTTTGCCCAGAAATAATTGAAATTTCTGCAATTTTGCCCCAAAATAATAGGAATTTCTGCCTTTTTGCCGAAAATAAGGGGAATTTCAGCATTTTACCTTCAAATAAGGGGAATTTCTGCCTTTTTGCCACAAAATAAGGGGAATTTCTGCCCTATTGCCCTTAAATAAGGAAAATTTCTGCTTTTCTGCCCCTATTAACGGGAATTTCTGCCCTTTTGCCACAAAGTAAAGGGAATTTCTGCCTTTATGCCCCAAAATAATGGGAATTTCAGCCTTTTCACCTCAAAATAAGGGGAATTTCTGCCTTTTTCCCCAAATTATGGGTAATTTTTGCCTTTTTGTTCCAAAATAAGGAAAATTTCCACAATTTTGTATCAAAAGAAAAGAAATTTCTGTTTTTGCCCGAAAATAAAAGGAATTTCTGACTTTTTGCCCTGAAATAAATGAAATTCCTGCAATTATGCCCGAAAATAAGGGAAATTTGTGCCTTTTTGCCCCCAAATGAGGGGAATTTCTGCCTTTTTGCCCGAAAATATGGGGAATTTCAGGATTTTACCTCAAAATAAGGGGAATTTCAGCCTTTTTGCACCAAAATATGGGGAATTTCTGCCTTTTTGCCACAAAATAAGAAAAATTTCTGCAAGTCTGTAACAATATAAAAGAAATTTCTAAAATTTTGCCCCAAAATAAAGGAAATTTCTGATTTTTGCCCCAAAATAAAAAGAATTTCTCTATTTTTGCCCCAAAATAAAGGGAAATTCTGCCTTTTAGCCCCAAAATTAGGGGAGTTTCTGCAATTTTGCTCCAAAATACGAGAAATTTCTGCCTTTTTACCCGAAATTAAGTGGATTTTCTGCCTTTTTGCCTCCAAATAAGGGAAATTTCTGCAATTTTATCCCAAAATAAGGGAAATTTCTGCCTTTTTGCCCCAAAATAGGGGGAATTTCTGCCGTTTTGCCCTGAAATATGTGAAATTTCTGCAATTTTACCCCAAAATAAGGTGAATTTCTGCCTTTTTGCCCCAAAATAATGGGAATTTCTGCCTTTTTGCCCCAAAATAAGAAAAATTTTTGCCTTTTTTTTATCTGAAATAAGTGAAATTTCTGCAATTTTGCCCCAAAATAAGTGAAATTTCTGCAAATTTGCCCCAAAATAAGGGAAATTTCTGGAATTTTGCCCCAAAATAAGTGGAATTTCTGAGTTTTGCCCCCAAATAAGGAGAATTTCTGTCTTTTTGCCCCAACATATAGGGAATTTCTGCCTTTTTGCCCCACAATTAGGGGATTTTCTTCAATTCTGCTCCAAAATAGGGGGAATTTCTGCTTTTTTGCCCGAAAATAAGGAGAATATATACCTTTTGCCACAAAAAAAGAGAAATTTCTTCATTTTTGCACCAAAATAAGAAAAATTTCTGCCTTCTTACCTCACAATAAGTAAAATTTCTGCCTTTTTACCCAAAAATAAACAAAATTTCTGTCTTTTTGCCCAAAAATAAAAGGAATTTTTGAATTTTGCCCTGAAATAAGTGAAATTTCTGCAATTTTGCCCCAAAATAAGGGAAATTTCTGCCTTTTTGCCACAAAATAAAGGGAATTTCTGTATTTTTGCCCCAAAATAAGGGGAATTTCAGCATTTTACCTCATAATAAGGCAAATCTCTGCCTTTTTGCCCCAAAATATGGGGAATTTCTTCATTTTTGCCCCAAAATAAAAAAAAATTCTGCAATTTTGTACCAAAATAAAAGAAATTTCTGCCTTTTTGCCCCAAAATAAGAGAAATTTCTGCACTTTTTCCCTGAAATAAGTGAAATTTCTGCAATTTTGCCCCAAAATAAGGGAAATTTCTGCAATTTTGCCCCAAAATAAAGAAAATTTCTGCAATTTTGTACCAAAATAAAAGAAATTTCTGCCTTTTTGCCCCAAAATAAGAGAAATTTCTGCACTTTTTCCCTGAAATAAGTGAAATTTCTGCAATTTTGCCCCAAAATAAGAGAAATTTCTGCAATTTTGCCCCAAAATAAAGAAAATTTCTGCAATTTTACCCCAAAATAAGGGGAATTTCTGACTTTTTGCCCTGAAATAAGGAGAATTTCTGTCTTTTTGTTCCAAAATAATGTGAATTTCTGCATTTTCCTTCAAAATTAGGGAAATATGTGCAATTTTGCTTCAAAATACAGGGAAATCTGCCTTATTGCACAAAAATAAAGGGAATTTCTCCATTTTTGCACCAATATAAGGGGAATTTCTGAAATTTAGCTTTAAAATACAAGGAATTTCTGCGTTATTGTCCGAAATAAAGTGGAATCTCTGCCTTTTTGCCCTGAAATATTTGAAATTTCTGCAATTTTACCCCAAAATAAGGGGAATTTCTGTGTTTGGCCCCAAAATTAAGGGAATTTCTGCTTTTTGCCCCAAAATAAGGCAAATATCTGACTTTTTGCCCAGAAATAATTGAAATTTCTGCAATTTTGCCCCAAAATAATAGGAATTTCTGCCTTTTTGCCGAAAATAAGGGGAATTTCAGCATTTTACCTTCAAATAAGGGGAATTTCTGCCTTTTTGCCACAAAATAAGGGGAATTTCTGCCCTATTACCCTTAAATAAGGAAAATTTCTGCTTTTCTGCCCCTATTAACGGGAATTTCTGCCCTTTTGCCACAAAGTAAAGGGAATTTCTGCCTTTATGCCCCAAAATAACGGGAATTTCAGCCTTTTTACCTCAAAATAAAAGGAATTTCTGCCTTTTTCCCCAAAATATGGGTAATTTTTGCCTTTTTGTTCCAAAATAAGGAAAATTTCTACAATTTTGTATCAAAATTAAAGAAATTTCTGTTTTTGCCCGAAAATAAAAGGAATTTCTGACTTTTTGCCCTGAAATAAATGAAATTCCTGCAATTATGCCCGAAAATAAGGGAAATTTGTGCCTTTTTGCCCCCAAATGAGGGGAATTTCTGCCTTTTTGCCCCAAAATATGGGGAATTTCAGGATTTTACCTCAAAATAAGGGGAATTTCAGCCTTTTTGCACCAAAATATGGGGAATTTCTGCCTTTTTGCCACAAAATAAGAAAAATTTCTGCAAGTCTGTAACAATATAAAAGAAATTTCTAAAATTTTGCCCCAAAATAAAGGAAATTTCTGATTTTTGCCCCAAAATAAAAAGAATTTCTCTATTTTTGCCACAAAATAAAGGGAAATTCTGCCTTTTAGCCCCAAAATTAGGGGAGTTTCTGCAATTTTGCTCCAAAATACGAGAAATTTCTGCCTTTTTACCCGAAATTAAGTGGATTTTCTGCCTTTTTGCCTCCAAATAAGGGAAATGTCTGCAATTTTATCCCAAAATAAGGGAAATTTCTGCCTTTTTGCCCCAAAATAAGGGGAATTTCTGCCGTTTTGCCCTGAAATATGTGAAATTTCTGCAATTTTACCCCAAAATAAGGTGAATTTATGCCTTTTTGCCCCAAAATAATGGGAATTTCTGCCTTTTTGCCCCAAAATAAGAAAAATTTTTGCCTTTTTTTTTATCTGAAATAAGTGAAATTTCTGCAATTTTGCCCCAAAATAAGTGAAATTTCTGCAAATTTGCCCCAAAATAAGGGAAATTTCTGGAATTTTGCCCCAAAATAAGTGGAATTTCTGAGTTTTGCCCCCAAATAAGGAGAATTTCTGTCTTTTTGCCCCAACATATAGGGAATTTCTGCCTTTTTGCCCCACAATTAGGGGATTTTCTTCAATTCTGCTCCAAATAAACGGGATATTTCTGCTTTTTTGCCCGAAAATAAGGAGAATATATACCTTTTGCCACAAAAAAAGAGAAATTTCTTCATTTTTGCACCAAAATAAGAAAAATTTCTGCCTTCTTACCTCACAATAAGTAAAATTTCTGCCTTTTTACCTAAAAATGAACGGAATTTCTTTCTTTTTGCCCAAAAATAAAAGGAATTTTTGAATTTTGCCCTGAAATAAGTGAAATTTCTGCAATTTTGCCCCAAAATAAGGGAAATTTCTGCCTTTTTGCCACAAAATAAAGGGAATTTCTGTATTTTTGCCCCAAAATAAGGGGAATTTCAGCATTTTACCTCATAATAAGGCAAATCTCTGCATATTTGCCCCAAAATATGGGGAATTTCTTCATTTTTGCCCCAAAATAAAGAAAATTTCTGCAATTTTGTACCAAAATAAAAGAAATTTCTGCCTTTTTGCCCCAAAATAAGAGAAATTTCTGCACTTTTTCCCTGAAATAAGTGAAATTTCTGCAATTTTGCCCCAAATAAGGGAAATTTCTGCAATTTTGCCCCAAAATAAAGAAAATTTCTGCAATTTTGTACCAAAATAAAAGAAATTTCTGCCTTTTTGCCCCAAAATAAGAGAAATTTCTGCACTTTTTCCCTGAAATAAGTGAAATTTCTGCAATTTTGCCCCGAAATAAAGAAAATTTCTGCAATTTTACCCCAAAATAAGGGGAATTTCTGACTTTTTGCCCTGAAATAAGGAGAATTTCTGTCTTTTTGTTCCAAAATAATGTGAATTTCTGCATTTTCCTTCAAAATTAGGGAAATATGTGCAATTTTGCTTCAAAATACGGGGAAATCTGCCTTATTGCACAAAAATAAAGGGAATTTCTCCATTTTTGCACCAATATAAGGGTAATGTCTGAAATTTAGCTTTAAAATACGGGGAATTTCTGTGTTATTGTCCGAAATAAAGTGGAATTTCTGCCTTTTTGCCCTGAAATATTTGAAATTTCTGCAATATTACCCCATAATAAGGGGAATTTCTGTTTTTGGCCCCAAAATTAAGGGAATTTCTGCTTTTTGCCCCAAAATAAGGCAAATATCTGACTTTTTGCCCAGAAATAATTGAAATTTCTGCAATTTTGTCCCAAAATAATAGGAATTTCTGCCTTTTTGCCGAAAATAAGGGGAATTTCAGCATTTTACCTTCAAATAAGGGGAATTTCTGCCTTTTTGCCACAAAATAAGGGGAATTTCTGCCCTATTGCCCTTAAATAAGGAAAATTTCGCTTTTCTGCCCCAATTAACGGGAATTTCTGCCTTTTTGCCACAAAGTAAAGGGAATTTCTGCCTTTTTGCCCCAAAATAACGGGAATTTCAGCCTTTTTACCTCAAAATAAGGGGAATTTCTGCCTTTTTCCCCAAAATATGGGTAATTTTTGCCTTTTTGTTCCAAAATAAGGAAAATTTCTACAATTTTGATTCAAAATAAAAGAAATTTCTGATTTTGCCCGAAAATAAAAGGAATTTCTGACTTTTTGCCCTGATATAAATGAAATTCCTGCAATTATGCCCGAAAATAAGGGAAATTTGTGCCTTTTTGCCCCCAAATGAGGGGAATTTCTGCCTTTTTGCCCGAAAATATGGGGAATTTCAGGATTTTACCTCAAAATAAGGGGAATTTCAGCCTTTTTGCACCAAAATATGGGGAATTTCTGCCTTTTTGCCACAAAATAAGAAAAATTTCTGCAAGTCTGTAACAATATAAAAGAAATTTCTAAAATTTTGCCCCAAAATAAAGGAAATTTCTGATTTTTGCCCCAAAATAAAAAGAATTTCTCTATTTTTGCCCCAAAATAAAGGGAAATTCTGCCTTTTAGCCCCAAAATTAGGGGAGTTTCTGCAATTTTGCTCCAAAATACGAGAAATTTCTGCCTTTTTACCCGAAATTAAGTGGATTTTCTGCCTTTTTGCCTCCAAATAAGGGAAATTTCTGCAATTTTATCCCAAAATAAGGGAAATTTCTGCCTTTTTGCCCCAAAATAAGGGGAATTTCTGCCGTTTTGCCCTGAAATATGTGAAATTTCTGCAATTTTACCCCAAAATAAGGTGAATTTCTGCCTTTTTGCCACAAAATAATGGGAATTTCTGCCTTTTTGCCCCAAAATAAGAAAAATTTTTGCCCTTTTTCTCTGAAATAAGTGAAATTTCTGCAATTTTGCCCTTAAATAAGGGAAATTTCTGCAATTTTTCCCCATAATAAGGGAAATTTCTGCAATTTTGCCCCAAAATAAGGGGAATTTCTGTTTTTGTCCCCAAATAAGGGAAATTTCTGCAATTTTGCCCTAAAATAAGGGGATTTTCTGCATTTTTTGCCAAAAATAAGGGGGATTTCTGACATTTTGCCGCAAAATAAGTGAAATTTCTGCAGTTTTACCCCAAAATAAGGAAAATTTCTGCCTTTGTGCCCAAAAATTAGGGGAATTTCTGCAAGTTTGCTCCAAAATACAAAGAATTTCTGCCTTTTTGCCCGAAAATAAAGGGAATGCATACCTTTTTGCCATAAAAAAGCAAATTTCTTCATTTTTGCCCCAAAATAAGGGGATTTTCCACCTTTTTGACTCAAAATAAGTGCAATTTCTGCCTTTTCCCCAAAATAAACGAAATTTCTGCCGTTTTGCCCCAAAATAAGGGGAATTTCAGCCTTATTACCTCAAAATAAGGGGAATTTCTGCATTTTTGCCCCAAAATATGGGGAATTTCTGACTTTTTGCCCCAAAATAAGAAAAATTTCTGCAATTTTGTACCAAAATAAAAAAAAAATTTCTGCCTTTTTGCCCCCCCAAAAAAATTTCTGCCTTTTTTTTCTCAAATACCTGAAATTTCTGCAATTTTGCCCCAAAATAAGGGAAATTTCTGCAATTTTGCCCCAATGTAAAGGAAATTTCTGCAATTTTGCCCCAAAATCAGGGGAATTTCTGACTGTTTGCTCCCGAAAAAGGAGATTTTCTGTCTTTTTGCCCCATAATAAGGAGAATTTCTGCCTTTTTGCCCGAAAATTAAGAGAATTTCTGCAATTTTGCTTCAAAATACAGGGAATTTCTGTTTTTTAGCCCCAAAATAAAGGGAATTTCTGCATTTTACCTCAAATTGAGAATAATTTCTGCCTTTTGCCTCAAAATAAGGGGAATTTTCTGCCTTTTTGTTTCAAAATAAGATAAATTTCTTCAATTTTGTACCATAATAAAAGAAATTTCTGCTCTTTGCCCCAAAATAAAAGGAATTTCTGACTTTTTGCCCTGAAATAAATGAAATTTCTGCAATTTTGCCCGAAAATAAGGGAAATTTGTGCCTCTTTGCCCCAAAATAAGAAGAAGTTTTGCCTTTTGCCCCAAAATATGGGGAATTTCAGCATTTTACCTCAAAATAAGAATTTCATCCTTTTTGCCCCAAAATAAGGAAAATTTCTGCAATTTTGCCCCAAAATAAGGGGAATTTCTTCCTTTTTGCCCCAAAATAAAGGATATTTCAGCCTATTTACCTGAAAATAAGTGAAATTTCTGCAATTTTGCCCCAAATAAGGGAAATTTCTGCAATTTTGCCTCAAAATAAGGTAAATTCCTGCAATTTTGCCCCAAAATAAGTGGAATTTCTGAGTTTTGTCCCAAAATAAGGAGAATTTCTGTCTTTTTGCCCCAACATATAGGGAATTTCTGCCTTTTTGCCCAACAATTAGGGGAATTTCTTCATTTTTGCTTCAAAATAAGGGGAATTTCTGCCTTTTTGCCTCTAAAGAAGTGGAATTTCTGTATTTTCCTTCCAAAACAAAGGGAATTTCTGTGTTTTTTGCCCCAAAATAAGGAAAATTTCTGACTTATTACCCTGAAATAAGTTAAATATTTGCAATTTTGCCCCAAAATAAGGGAAATTTCTGCCTTTTTGCCCCAAAATAAGGGGAATTTCAGCTTTTTACCTCAAAATAAGGGTAATTTCTGCATTTTTGCCACAAAATATTAGGAATTTCTGCCTTTTTGCCCGAAAATAAGAAAAATTTCTGCCATTTTTACCTGAAATAAGTGAAATTTCTGCAATTGTGCCCCAAAATAAGTAAAATTTCTGCAATTTTGCCCCAAAATAAGGGAAATTTCTGGAATTTTGCCCCAAAATAAGTGGAATTTCTGAGTTTTGTCCCAAAATAAGGAGAATTTCTGTCTTTTTGCCCCAACATATAGGGAATTTCTGCCTTTTTGCCCCACAATTAGGGGATTTTCTTCAATTCTGCTCCAAAATAGGGGGAATTTCTGCTTTTTTGCTTGAAAATAAGGGGAATGTATACCTTTTGCCACAAAAAAGAGAAATTTCGTCATTTTTGCCCCAAAATAAGAGGAATTTCTGCCCTCTTCCCTCAAAATAAGTGAAATTTCTGCCTTTTTACCTAAAAATGAACGGAATTTCTGTCTTTTTGCCCCAAAATAAAAGGAATTTTTGAATTTTGCCCTGAAATAAGTGAAATTTCTGCAATTTTGCCCCAAAATAAGGGAAATTTCTGCCTTTTTGCCACAAAATGAAGGGAATTTCTGTATTTTTGCCCCAAAATAAGGGGAATTTCAGCATTTTACCTCATAATAAGGCAAATCTCTGCCTTTTTGCCCCAAAATATGGGGAATTTCTTCATTTTTGCTTCAAAATAAAGAAAATTTCTGCAATTTTGTACCAAAATAAAAGAAATTTCTGCCTTTTTGCCCCAAAATAAGAGAAATTTCTGCACTTTTTCCCTGAAATAAGTGAAATTTCTGCAATTTTGCCCCAAAATAAGGGAAATTTCTGCAATTTTGCCCCAAAATAAAGAAAATTTCTGCAATTTTGTACCAAAATAAAAGAAATTTCTGCCTTTTTGCCCCAAAATAAGAGAAATTTCTGCACTTTTTTCCTGAAATAAGTGAAATTTCTGCAATTTTGCCCCAAAATAAGAGAAATTTCTGCAATTTTGCCCCGAAATAAAGAAAATTTCTGCAATTTTACCCCAAAATAAGGGGAATTTCTGACTTTTTGCCCTGAAATAAGGAGAATTTCTGTCTTTTTGTTCCAAAATAATGTGAATTTCTGCATTTTCCTTCAAAATTAGGGAAATATGTGCAATTTTGCTTCAAAATACGGGGAAATCTGCCTTATTGCACAAAAATAAAGGGAATTTCTCCATTTTTGCACCAATATAAGGGGAATTTCTGAAATTTAGCTTTAAAATACGGGGAATTTCTGCGTTATTGTCCGAAATAAAGTGGAATTTCTGCCTTTTTGCCCTGAAATATTTGAAATTTCTGCAATTTTACCCCAAAATAAGGGGAATTTCTGTTTTTGGCCCCAAAATTAAGGGAATTTCTGCTTTTTGCCCCAAAATAAGGCAAATATCTGACTTTTTGCCCAGAAATAATTGAAATTTCTGCAATTTTGCCCCAAAATAATGGGAATTTCTGCCTTTTTGCCGAAAATAAGGGGAATTTCAGCATTTTACCTTCAAATAAAGGGAATTTCTGCCTTTTTGCCACAAAATAAGGGGAATTTCTGCCCTATTGCCCTTAAATAAGGAAAATTTCGCTTTTCTGCCCCAATTAACGGGAATTTCTGCCTTTTTGCCACAAAGTAAAGGGAATTTCTGCCTTTTTGCCCCAAAATAACGGGAATTTCAGCCTTTTTACCTCAAAATAAGGGGAATTTCTGCCTTTTTCCCCAAAATATGGGTAATTTTTGCCTTTTTGTTCCAAAATAAGGAAAATTTCTACAATTTTGTATCAAAATAAAAGAAATTTCTGTTTTTGCCCGAAAATAAAAGGAATTTCTGACTTTTTGCCCTGAAATAAATGAAATTCCTGCAATTATGCCCGAAAATAAGGGAAATTTGTGCCTTTTTGCCCCCAAATGAGGGGAATTTCTGCCTTTTTGCCCGAAAATATGGGGAATTTCAGGATTTTACCTCAAAATAAGGGGAATTTCAGCCTTTTTGCACCAAAATATGGGGAATTTCTGCCTTTTTGCCACAAAATAAGAAAAATTTCTGCAAGTCTGTAACAATATAAAAGAAATTTCTAAAATTTTGCCCCAAAATAAAGGAAATTTCTGATTTTTGCCCCAAAATAAAAAGAATTTCTCTATTTTTGCCCCAAAATAAAGGGAAATTCTGCCTTTTAGCCCCAAAATTAGGGGAGTTTCTGCAATTTTGCTCCAAAATACGAGAAATTTCTGCCTTTTTACCCGAAATTAAGTGGATTTTCTGCCTTTTTGCCTCCAAATAAGGGAAATTTCTGCAATTTTATCCCAAAATAAGGGAAATTTCTGCCTTTTTGCCTTAAAATAAGGGGAATTTCTGCCGTTTTGCCCTGAAATATGTGAAATTTCTGCAATTTTACCCCAAAATAAGGTGAATTTCTGCCTTTTTGCCACAAAATAATGGGAATTTCTGCCTTTTTGCCCCAAAATAAGAAAAATTTTTTCCCTTTTTCTCTGAAATAAGTGAAATTTCTGCAATTTTGCCCTTAAATAAGGGAAATTTCTGCAATTTTTCCCCATAATAAGGGAAATTTCTGCAATTTTGCCCCAAAATAAGGGGAATTTCTGTTTTTGTCCCCAAATAAGGGAAATTTCTGCAATTTTGCCCTAAAATAAGGGGATTTTCTGCATTTTTTGCCAAAAATAAGGGGAATTTCTGACATTTTGCCGCAAAATAAGTGAAATTTCTGCAGTTTTACCCCAAAATAAGGAAAATTTCTGCCTTTGTGCCCAAAAATTAGGGGAATTTCTGCAAGTTTGCTCCAAAATACAAAGAATTTCTGCCTTTTTGCCCGAAAATAAAGGGAATGCATACCTTTTTGCCATAAAAAAGCAAATTTCTTCATTTTTGCCCCAAAATAAGGGGATTTTCCACCTTTTTGACTCAAAATAAGTGCAATTTCTGCCTTTTCCCCAAAATAAACGAAATTTCTGCCGTTTTGCCCCAAAATAAGGGGAATTTCAGCCTTATTACCTCAAAATAAGGGGAATTTCTGCATTTTTGCCCCAAAATATGGGGAATTTCTGACTTTTTGCCCCAAAATAAGAAAAATTTCTGCAATTTTGTACCAAAATAAAAAAAAATTTCTGCCTTTTTGCCCCCCCAAAAAAATTTCTGCCTTTTTTTTCTCAAATACCTGAAATTTCTGCAATTTTGCCCCAAAATAAGGGAAATTTCTGCAATTTTGCCCCAATGTAAAGGAAATTTCTGCAATTTTGCCCCAAAATAAGGGGAATTTCTGACTGTTTGCTCCCGAAAAAGGAGATTTTCTGTCTTTTTGCCCCATAATAAGGAGAATTTCTGCCTTTTTGCCCGAAAATTAAGAGAATTTCTGCAATTTTGCTTCAAAATACAGGGAATTTCTGTTTTTTAGCCCCAAAATAAAGGGAATTTCTGCATTTTACCTCAAATTGAGAATAATTTCTGCCTTTTGCCTCAAAAGAAGGGGAATTTTCTGCCTTTTTGTTTCAAAATAAGATAAATTTCTTCAATTTTGTACCATAATAAAAGAAATTTCTGCTCTTTGCCCCAAAATAAAAGGAATTTCTGACTTTTTGCCCTGAAATAAATGAAATTTCTGCAATTTTGCCCGAAAATAAGGGAAATTTGTGCCTCTTTGCCCCAAAATAAGAAGAAGTTTTGCCTTTTGCCCCAAAATATGGGGAATTTCAGCATTTTACCTCAAAATAAGAATTTCATCCTTTTTGCCCCAAAATAAGGAAAATTTCTGCAATTTTGCCCCAAAATAAGGGGAATTTCTTCCTTTTTGCCCCAAAATAAAGGATATTTCAGCCTATTTACCTGAAAATAAGTGAAATTTCTGCAATTTTGCCCCAAATAAGGGAAATTTCTGCAATTTTGCCTCAAAATAAGGTAAATTCCTGCAATTTTGCCCCAAAATAAGTGGAATTTCTGAGTTTTGTCCCAAAATAAGGAGAATTTCTGTCTTTTTGCCCCAACATATAGGGAATTTCTGCCTTTTTGCCCAACAATTAGGGGAATTTCTTCATTTTTGCTTCAAAATAAGGGGAATTTCTGCCTTTTTGCCTCTAAAGAAGTGGAATTTCTGTATTTTCCTTCCAAAACAAAGGGAATTTCTGTGTTTTTTGCCCCAAAATAAGGAAAATTTCTGACTTATTACCCTGAAATAAGTTAAATATTTGCAATTTTGCCCCAAAATAAGGGAAATTTCTGCCTTTTTGCCCCAAAATAAGGGGAATTTCAGCTTTTTACCTCAAAATAAGGGGAATTTCTGCATTTTTGCCACAAAATATTAGGAATTTCTGCCTTTTTGCCCGAAAATAAGAAAAATTTCTGCCATTTTTACCTGAAATAAGTGAAATTTCTGCAATTGTGCCCCAAAATAAGTAAAATTTCTGCAATTTTGCCCCAAAATAAGGGAAATTTCTGGAATTTTGCCCCAAAATAAGTGGAATTTCTGAGTTTTGCCCCAAAATAAGGAGAATTTCTGTCTTTTTGCCCCAACATATAGGGAATTTCTGCCTTTTTGCCCCACAATTAGGGGATTTTCTTCAATTCTGCTCCAAAATAGGGGGAATTTCTGCTTTTTTGCTTGAAAATAAGGGGAATGTATACCTTTTGCCACAAAAAAGAGAAATTTCGTCATTTTTGCCCCAAAATAAGAGGAATTTCTGCCCTCTTCCCTCAAAATAAGTGAAATTTCTGCCTTTTTACCTAAAAATGAACGGAATTTCTGTCTTTTTGCCCCAAAATAAAAGGAATTTTTGAATTTTGCCCTGAAATAAGTGAAATTTCTGCAATTTTGCCCCAAAATAAGGGAAATTTCTGCCTTTTTGCCACAAAATGAAGGGAATTTCTGTATTTTTGCCCCAAAATAAGGGGAATTTCAGCATTTTACCTCATAATAAGGCAAATCTCTGCCTTTTTGCCCCAAAATATGGGGAATTTCTTCATTTTTGCTTCAAAATAAAGAAAATTTCTGCAATTTTGTACCAAAATAAAAGAAATTTCTGCCTTTTTGCCCCAAAATAAGAGAAATTTCTGCACTTTTTCCCTGAAATAAGTGAAATTTCTGCAATTTTGCCCCAAAATAAGGGAAATTTCTGCAATTTTGCCCCAAAATAAAGAAAATTTCTGCAATTTTGTACCAAAATAAAAGAAATTTCTGCCTTTTTGCCCCAAAATAAGAGAAATTTCTGCACTTTTTTCCTGAAATAAGTGAAATTTCTGCAATTTTGCCCCAAAATAAGAGAAATTTCTGCAATTTTGCCCCGAAATAAAGAAAATTTCTGCAATTTTACCCCAAAATAAGGGGAATTTCTGACTTTTTGCCCTGAAATAAGGAGAATTTCTGTCTTTTTGTTCCAAAATAATGTGAATTTCTGCATTTTCCTTCAAAATTAGGGATATATGTGCAATTTTGCTTCAAAATACGGGGAAATCTGCCTTATTGCACAAAAATAAAGGGAATTTCTCCATTTTTGCACCAATATGAGGGGAATTTCTGAAATTTAGCTTTAAAATACGGGGAATTTCTGCGTTATTGTCCGAAATAAAGTGGAATTTCTGCCTTTTTGCCCTGAAATATTTGAAATTTCTGCAATTTTACCCCAAAATAAGGGGAATTTCTGTTTTTGGCCCCAAAATTAAGGGAATTTCTGCTTTTTGCCCCAAAATAAGGCAAATATCTGACTTTTTGCCCAGAAATAATTGAAATTTCTGCAATTTTGCCCCAAAATAATAGGAATTTCTGCCTTTTTGCCGAAAATAAGGGGAATTTCAGCATTTTACCTTCAAATAAGGGGAATTTCTGCCTTTTTGCCACAAAATAAGGGGAATTTCTGCCCTATTGCCCTTAAATAAGGAAAATTTCGCTTTTCTGCCCCAATTAACGGGAATTTCTACCTTTTTGCCACAAAGTAAAGGGAATTTCTGCCTTTTTGCCCCAAAATAACGGGAATTTCAGCCTTTTTACCTCAAAATAAGGGGAATTTCTGCCTTTTTCCCCAAAATATGGGTAATTTTTGCCTTTTTGTTCCAAAATAAGGAAAATTTCTACAATTTTGTATCAAAATAAAAGAAATTTCTGTTTTTGCCCGAAAATAAAAGGAATTTCTGACTTTTTGCCCTGAAATAAATGAAATTCCTGCAATTATGCCCGAAAATAAGGGAAATTTGTGCCTTTTTGCCCCCAAATGAGGGGAATTTCTGCCTTTTTGCCCCAAAATATGGGGAATTTCAGGATTTTACCTCAAAATAAGGGGAATTTCAGCCTTTTTGCACCAAAATATGGGGAATTTCTGCCTTTTTGCCACAAAATAAGAAAAATTTCTGCAAGTCTGTAACAATATAAAAGAAATTTCTAAAATTTTGCCCCAAAATAAAGGAAATTTCTGATTTTTGCCCCAAAATAAAAAGAATTTCTCTATTTTTGCCCCAAAATAAAGGGAAATTCTGCCTTTTAGCCCCAAAATTAGGGGAGTTTCTGCAATTTTGCTCCAAAATACGAGAAATTTCTGCCTTTTTACCCGAAATTAAGTGGATTTTCTGCCTTTTTGCCTCCAAATAAGGGAAATTTCTGCAATTTTATCCCAAAATAAGGGAAATTTCTGCCTTTTTGCCCCAAAATAAGGGGAATTTCTGCCGTTTTGCCCTGAAATATGTGAAATTTCTGCAATTTTACCCCAAAATAAGGTGAATTTCTGCCTTTTTGCCACAAAATAATGGGAATTTCTGCCTTTTTGCCCCAAAATAAGAAAAATTTTTGCCCTTTTTCTCTGAAATAAGTGAAATTTCTGCAATTTTGCCCTTAAATAAGGGAAATTTCTGCAATTTTTCCCCATAATAAGGGAAATTTCTGCAATTTTGCCCCAAAATAAGGGGAATTTCTGTTTTTGTCCCCAAATAAGGGAAATTTCTGCAATTTTGCCCTAAAATAAGGGGATTTTCTGCATTTTTTGCCAAAAATAAGGGGAATTTCTGACATTTTGCCGCAAGATAAGTGAAATTTCTGCAGATTTACCCCAAAATAAGGAAAATTTCTGCCTTTGTGCCCAAAAATTAGGGGAATTTCTGCAAGTTTGCTCCAAAATACAAAGAATTTCTGCCTTTTTGCCCGAAAATAAAGGGAATGCATACCTTTTTGCCATAAAAAAGCAAATTTCTTCATTTTTGCCCCAAAATAAGGGGATTTTCCACCTTTTTGACTCAAAATAAGTGCAATTTCTGCCTTTTCCCCAAAATAAACGAAATTTCTGCCGTTTTGCCCCAAAATAAGGGGAATTTCAGCCTTATTACCTCAAAATAAGGGGAATTTCTGCATTTTTGCCCCAAAATATGGGGAATTTCTGACTTTTTGCCCCAAAATAAGAAAAATTTCTGCAATTTTGTACCAAAATAAAAAAAATTTCTGCCTTTTTGCCCCCCCAAAAAAATTTCTGCCTTTTTTTTCTCAAATACCTGAAATTTCTGCAATTTTGCCCCAAAATAAGGGAAATTTCTGCAATTTTGCCCCAATGTAAAGGAAATTTCTGCAATTTTGCCCCAAAATAAGGGGAATTTCTGACTGTTTGCTCCCGAAAAAGGAGATTTTCTGTCTTTTTGCCCCAAAATAAGGAGAATTTCTGCCTTTTTGCCCGAAAATTAAGAGAATTTCTGCAATTTTGCTTCAAAATACAGGGAATTTCTGCCTTTTAGCCCCAAAATAAAGGGAATTTCTGCATTTTACCTCAAATTGAGAATAATTTCTGCCTTTTGCCTCAAAATAAGGGGAATTTTCTGCCTTTTTGTTTCAAAATAAGATAAATTTCTTCAATTTTGTACCATAATAAAAGAAATTTCTGCTCTTTGCCCCAAAATAAAAGGAATTTCTGACTTTTTGCCCTGAAATAAATGAAATTTCTGCAATTTTGCCCGAAAATAAGGGAAATTTGTGCCTCCTTGCCCCAAAATAAGAAGAAGTTTTGCCTTTTGCCCCAAAATATGGGGAATTTCAGCATTTTACCTCAAAATAAGAATTTCAGCCTTTTTGCCCCAAAATAAGGGGAATTTCTGCATTTTTGCCACAAAATATTAGGAATTTCTGCCTTTTTGCCCCAAAATAAGAAAAATTTCTGCCATTTTTACCTGAAATAAGTGAAATTTCTGCAATTTTGCCCCAAAATAAGGGAAATTTCTGGAATTTTGCCCCAAAATAAGTGGAATTTCTGAGTTTTGCCCCAAAATAAGGAGAATTTCTGTCTTTTTGCCCCAACATATAGGGAATTTCTGCCTTTTTGCCCCACAATTAGGGGATCTTCTTAAATTCTGCTCCAAAATACGGGGAATTTCTGCTTTTTTGCCCGAAAATAAGGGGAATGTATACCTTTTGCCACAAAAAGAGAAATTTCTTCATTTTTGCCGCAAAATAAGGTGAATTTCTGCCTTTTTGCCCCAAAATAATAGGAATTTCTGCCTTTTTGCCCCAAAACAAGAAAAATTTTTGCTTTTTTTTCTCTGAAATAAGTGAAATTTCTGCAATTTTGCCCTTAAATAAGGGAAATTTCTGCAATTTTTCCCCATAATAAGGGAAATTTCTGCAATTTTGCCCCAAAATAAGGGGAATTTCTGTTTTTGTCCCCAAATAAGGGAAATTTCTGCAATTTTGCCCTAAAATAAGGGGATTTTCTGCATTTTTTGCCAAAAATAAGGGGAATTTCTGACATTTTGCCGCAAAATAAGTGAAATTTCTGCAGTTTTACCCCAAAATAAGGAAAATTTCTGCCTTTGTGCCCAAAAATTAGGGGAATTTCTGCAAGTTTGCTCCAAAATACAAAGAATTTCTGCCTTTTTGCCCGAAAATAAAGGGAATGCATACCTTTTTGCCATAAAAAAGCAAATTTCTTCATTTTTGCCCCAAAATAAGGGGATTTTCCACCTTTTTGACTCAAAATAAGTGCAATTTCTGCCTTTTCCCCAAAATAAACGAAATTTCTGCCGTTTTGCCCCAAAATAAGGGGAATTTCAGCCTTATTACCTCAAAATAAGGGGAATTTCTGCATTTTTGCCCCAAAATATGGGGAATTTCTGACTTTTTGCCCCAAAATAAGAAAAATTTCTGCAATTTTGTACCAAAATAAAAAAAATTTCTGCCTTTTTGCCCCCCCAAAAAAATTTCTGCCTTTTTTTTCTCAAATACCTGAAATTTCTGCAATTTTGCCCCAAAATAAGGGAAATTTCTGCAATTTTGCCCCAATGTAAAGGAAATTTCTGCAATTTTGCCCCAAAATAAGGGGAATTTCTGACTGTTTGCTCCCGAAAAAGGAGATTTTCTGTCTTTTTGCCCCATAATAAGGAGAATTTCTGCCTTTTTGCCCGAAAATTAAGAGAATTTCTGCAATTTTGCTTCAAAATACAGGGAATTTCTGTTTTTTAGCCCCAAAATAAAGGGAATTTCTGCATTTTACCTCAAATTGAGAATAATTTCTGCCTTTTGCCTCAAAATAAGGGGAATTTTCTGCCTTTTTGTTTCAAAATAAGATAAATTTCTTCAATTGTGTACCATAATAAAAGAAATTTCTGCTCTTTGCCCCAAAATAAAAGGAATTTCTGACTTTTTGCCCTGAAATAAATGAAATTTCTGCAATTTTGCCCGAAAATAAGGGAAATTTGTGCCTCTTTGCCCCAAAATAAGAAGAAGTTTTGCCTTTTGCCCCAAAATATGGGGAATTTCAGCATTTTACCTCAAAATAAGAATTTCATCCTTTTTGCCCCAAAATAAGGAAAATTTCTGCAATTTTGCCCCAAAATAAGGGGAATTTCTTCCTTTTTGCCCCAAAATAAAGGATATTTCAGCCTATTTACCTGAAAATAAGTGAAATTTCTGCAATTTTGCCCCAAATAAGGGAAATTTCTGCAATTTTGCCTCAAAATAAGGTAAATTCCTGCAATTTTGCCCCAAAATAAGTGGAATTTCTGAGTTTTGTCCCAAAATAAGGAGAATTTCTGTCTTTTTGCCCCAACATATAGGGAATTTCTGCCTTTTTGCCCAACAATTAGGGGAATTTCTTCATTTTTGCTTCAAAATAAGGGGAATTTCTGCCCTTTTGCCTCTAAAGAAGTGGAATTTCTGTATTTTCCTTCCAAAACAAAGGGAATTTCTGTGTTTTTTGCCCCAAAATAAGGAAAATTTCTGACTTATTACCCTGAAATAAGTTAAATATTTGCAATTTTGCCCCAAAATAAGGGAAATTTCTGCCTTTTTGCCCCAAAATAAGGGGAATTTCAGCCTTTTTACCTCAAAATAAGGGGAATTTCTGCATTTTTGCCACAAAATATTAGGAATTTCTGCCTTTTTGCCCCAAAATAAGAAAAATTTCTGCCATTTTTACCTGAAATAAGTGAAATTTCTGCAATTGTGCCCCAAAATAAGTAAAATTTCTGCAATTTTGCCCCAAAATAAGGGAAATTTCTGGAATTTTGCCCCAAAATAAGTGGAATTTCTGAGTTTTGCCCCAAAATAAGGAGAATTTCTGTCTTTTTGCCCCAACATATAGGGAATTTCTGCCTTTTTGCCCCACAATTAGGGGATTTTCTTCAATTCTGCTCCAAAATAGGGGGAATTTCTGCTTTTTTGCTTGAAAATAAGGGGAATGTATACCTTTTGCCACAAAAAAGAGAAATTTCGTCATTTTTGCCCCAAAATAAGAGGAATTTCTGCCTTCTTCCCTCAAAATAAGTGAAATTTCTGCCTTTTTACCTAAAAATGAATGGAATTTCTGTCTTTTTGCCCCAAAATAAAAGGAATTTTTGAATTTTGCCCTGAAATAAGTGAAATTTCTGCAATTTTGCCCCAAAATAAGGGAAATTTCTGCCTTTTTGCCACA
This sequence comes from Micromys minutus, assembly GCF_963924665.1. Taxonomy (NCBI): domain Eukaryota; kingdom Metazoa; phylum Chordata; class Mammalia; order Rodentia; family Muridae; genus Micromys; species Micromys minutus. The sequence goes on along the minus strand of NW_027667373.1, from coordinate 7,460 downwards.
AAATGAAGGGAATTTCTGTATTTTTGCCCCAAAATAAGGGGAATTTCAGCATTTTACCTCATAATAAGGCAAATCTCTGCCTTTTTGCCCCAAAATATGGGGAATTTCTTCATTTTTGCTTCAAAATAAAGAAAATTTCTGCAATTTTGTACCAAAATAAAAGAAATTTCTGCCTTTTTGCCCCAAAATAAGAGAAATTTCTGCACTTTTTCCCTGAAATAAGTGAAATTTCTGCAATTTTGCCCCAAAATAAGGGAAATTTCTGCAATTTTGCCCCAAAATAAAGAAAATTTCTGCAATTTTGTACCAAAATAAAAGAAATTTCTGCCTTTTTGCCCCAAAATAAGAGAAATTTCTGCACTTTTTCCCTGAAATAAGTGAAATTTCTGCAATTTTGCCCCAAAATAAGAGAAATTTCTGCAATTTTGCCCCGAAATAAAGAAAATTTCTGCAATTTTACCCCAAAAGAAGGGGAATTTCTGACTTTTTGCCCTGAAATAAGGAGAATTTCTGTCTTTTTGTTCCAAAATAATGTGAATTTCTGCATTTTCCTTCAAAATTAGGGAAATATGTGCAATTTTGCTTCAAAATACGGGGAAATCTGCCTTATTGCACAAAAATAAAGGGAATTTCTCCATTTTTGCACCAATATAAGGGGAATTTCTGAAATTTAGCTTTAAAATACGGGGAATTTCTGCGTTATTGTCCGAAATAAAGTGGAATTTCTGCCTTTTTGCCCTGAAATATTTGAAATTTCTGCAATTTTACCCCAAAATAAGGGGAATTTCTGTTTTTGGCCCCAAAATTAAGGGAATTTCTGCTTTTTGCCCCAAAATAAGGCAAATATCTGACTTTTTGCCCAGAAATAATTGAAATTTCTGCAATTTTGCCCCAAAATAATAGGAATTTCTGCCTTTTTGCCGAAAATAAGGGGAATTTCAGCATTTTACCTTCAAATAAGGGGAATTTCTGCCTTTTTGCCACAAAATAAGGGGAATTTCTGCCCTATTGTCCTTAAATAAGGAAAATTTCTGCTTTTCTGCCCCAATTAACGGGAATTTCTGCCTTTTTGCCACAAAGTAAAGGGAATTTCTGCCTTTTTGCCCCAAAATAACGGGAATTTCAGCCTTTTTACCTCAAAATAAGGGGAATTTCTGCCTTTTTGCCCCAAAATATTGGGAATTTCTGACTTTTTGCCCCAAAATAAGAAAAATTTCTGCAATTTTGTACCAAAATAAAAAAAATTTCTGCCTTTTTGCCCCCAAAATAAGGGGAATTTCAGCCTTTTTACCTCAAAATAAGGGGAATTTCTGCATTTTTGCCACAAAATATTAGTTATTTCTGCCTTTTTGCCCCAAAATATGGGGAATTTCAGGATTTTACCTCAAAATAAGGGGAATTTCAGCCTTTTTGCACCAAAATATGGGGAATTTCTGCCTTTTTGCCACAAAATAAGAAAAATTTCTGCAAGTCTGTAACAATATAAAAGAAATTTCTAAAATTTTGCCCCAAAATAAAGGAAATTTCTGATTTTTGCCCCAAAATAAAAAGAATTTCTCTATTTTTGCCCCAAAATAAAGGGAATTTCTGCCTTTTTGCCCCAAAATTAGGGGAGTTTCTGCAATTTTGCTCCAAAATACGAGAAATTTCTGCCTTTTTACCCGAAATTAAGTGGATTTTCTGCCTTTTTGCCCCCAAATAAGAAAAAATTTCTGCAATTTTATTCCAAAATAAGGGAAATTTCTGCCTTTTTGCCCCAAAATAAAAAGAATTTCTGCCGTTTTGTTCCGAAATATGTGAAATTTCTGCAATTTTACCCCAAAATAAGGTGAATTTCTGCCTTTTTGCCCCCAAAATAATGGGAATTTCTGCATTTTTGCCCCAAAATAAGAAAAATTTTTGCTTTTTTTTCTCTGAAATAAGTGAAATTTCTGCAATTTTGCCCTAAAATAAAGGAAATTTCTGCAATTTTTTCCCATAATAAGGGAAATTTCTGCAATTTTGCCCCAAAATAAGGGGATTTTCTGTTTTTGCCCCCAAATAAGGGAAATTTCTGCAATTTTGCCCTAAAATAAGGGGATTTTCTGAATTTTTTGCCAAAAATAAAAGGAATTTCTGACATTTTGCCGCAAAATAAGTGAAATTTCTGCAGTTTTACCCCAAAATAAGGAAAATTTCTGCCTTTTTGCGCAAAAATTAGGGGAATTTCTGCAATTTTGCTCCAAAATACAAAGAATTTCTGCCTTTTTGCCCGAAAATAAAGGGAATGTATACCTTTTTGACATAAAAAAACAAATTTCTTCATTTTTGCCCCAAAATAAGGGGAATTTCCACCTTTTTGACTCAAAATAAGTGCAATTTCTGCCTTTTCCCCAAAATAAACGAAATTTCTGTCTTTTTGCCCCAAAATAAGGGGAATTTCAGCCTTATTACCTCAAAATAAGGGGAATTTCTGCCTTTTTGCCCCAAAATATGGGGAATTTCTGACTTTTTGCCACAAAATAAGAAAAATTTCTGCAATTTTGTACCAAAATAAAAAAAATTTCTGCCTTTTTGCCCCCCCCAAAAAATATTTCTGCCTTTTTCCCCTGAAATACGTGAAATTTCAGCAATTTTGCCCCAAAATAAGGGAAATTTCTGCAATTTTGCCCCAATGTAAAGGAAATTTCTGCAATTTTGCCCCAAAATAAGGGGAATTTCTGACTGTTTGCTCCCGAAAAAGGAGATTTTCTGTCTTTTTGCCCCAAAATAAGGAGAATTTCTGCCTTTTTGCCTGAAAATTATGAGTATTTCTGCAATTTTGCTTCAAAATACAGGGAATTTCTGTCTTTTAGCCCCAAAATAAAGGGAATTTCTGCATTTTACCTCAAATTGAGAATAATTTCTGCCTTTTGCCTCAAAATAAGGGGAATTTTCTGCCTTTTTGTTTCAAAATAAGAAAAATTTCTTCAATTTTGTACCATAATAAAAGAAATTTCTGCTCTTTGCCCCAAAATAAAAGGAATTTCTGACTTTTTGCCCTGAAATAAATGAAATTTCTGCAATTTTGCCCGAAAATAAGGGAAATTTGTGCCTCTTTGCCCCAAAATAAGAAGAAGTTTTGCCTTTTGCCCCAAAATATGGGGAATTTCAGCATTTTACCTCAAAATAAGAATTTCAGCCCTTTTGCCCCAAAATAAGGAAAATTTCTGCAATTTTGCCCCAAAATAAGGGGAATTTCTTCTTTTTTGCCCCAAAATAAAGGATATTTCAGCCTTTTTACCTGAAAATAAGTGAAATTTCTGCAATTTTGCCCCAAATAAGGTAAATTCCTGCAATTTTGCCCCAAAATAAGTGGAATTTCTGAGTTTTGTCCCAAAATAAGGAGAATTTCTGTCTTTTTGCCCCAACATATAGGGAATTTCTGCCTTTTTGCCCAACAATTAGGGAAATTTCTTCATTTTTGCTTCAAAATAAGGGGAATTTCTGCCTTTTTGTCTCTAAAGAAGTGGAATTTCTGTATTTTCCTTCCAAAACAAAGGAAATTTCTGTCTTTTTTGCCCCAAAATAAGGAAAATTTCTGACTTATTACCCTGAAATAAGTGAAATGTTTGCAATTTTGCCCCAAAATAAGGGAAATTTCTGCCTTTTTGCCCCCAAATAAGGGGAATTTCAGCCTTTTAACCTCAAAATAAGGGGAATTTCTGCATTTTTGCCACAAAATATTAGGAATTTCTGCATTTTTGCCCCAAAATAAGAAAAATTTCTGCCATTTTTAACTGAAATAAGTAAAATTTCTGCAATTTTGCCCCAAAATAAGTAAAATTTCTGCAATTTTGCCCGAAAATAAGGGAAATTTCTGGAATTTTGCCCCAAAATAAGTGGAATTTTTGAGTTTTGCCCCAAAATAAGGAGAATTTCTGTCTTTTTGCCCCACAATTAGGGGATTTTCTTCAATTCTGCTCCAAAATACGGGGAATTTCTGCTTTTTTTGCCCGAAAATAAGGGGAATGTATACCTTTTGCCACAAAAAAGAGAAATTTCTTCATTTTTGCCCCAAAATAATAGGAATATCTGCCTTCTTACCACAAAATAAGTGAAATTTCTGCCTTTTTACCTAAAAATGAACGGAATTTCTGTCTTTTTGCCCCAAAATAAAAGGAATTTTTGAATTTTGCCCTGAAATTAGTGAAATTTCTGCAATTTTGCCCCAAAATAAGGGAAATTTCTGCCTTTTTGCCACAAAATAAAGGGAATTTCTGTATTTTTGCCCCAAAATAAGGGGAATTTCAGCATTTTACCTCATAATAAGGCAAATCTCTGCCTTTTTGCCCCAAAATATGGGGAATTTCTTCATTTTTGCCCCAAAATGAAGAAAATTTCTGCAATTTTGTACCAAAATAAAAGAAATTTCTGCCTTTTTGCCCCAAAATAAGAGAAATTTCTGCACTTTTTCCCTGAAATAAGTGAAATTTCTGCAATTTTGCCCCAAAATAAGGGAAATTTCTGCAATTTTGCCCCAAAATAAAGAAAATTTCTGCAATTTTGTACCAAAATAAAAGATATTTTTCCCTTTTTGCCCCAAAATAAGAGAAATTTCTGCACTTTTTCCCTGAAATAAGTGAAATTTCTGCAATTTTGCCCCAAAATAAGAGAAATTTCTGCAATTTTGCCCCGAAATAAAGAAAATTTCTGCAATTTTACCCCAAAAGAAGGGGAATTTCTGACTTTTTGCCCTGAAATAAGGAGAATTTCTGTCTTTTTGTTCCAAAATAATGTGAATTTCTGCATTTTCCTTCAAAATTAGGGAAATATGTGCAATTTTGCTTCAAAATACGGGGAAATCTGCCTTATTGCACAAAAATAAAGGGAATTTCTCCATTTTTGCACCAATATAAGGGGAATTTCTGAAATTTAGCTTTAAAATACGGGGAATTTCTGCGTTATTGTCCGAAATAAAGTGGAATTTCTGCCTTTTTGCCCTGAAATATTTGAAATTTCTGCAATTTTACCCCAAAATAAGGGGAATTTCTGTTTTTGGCCCCAAAATTAAGGGAATTTCTGCTTTTTGCCCCAAAATAAGGCAAATATCTGACTTTTTGCCCAGAAATAATTGAAATTTCTGCAATTTTGCCCCAAAATAATAGGAATTTCTGCCTTTTTGCCGAAAATAAGGGGAATTTCAGCATTTTACCTTCAAATAAGGGGAATTTCTGCCTTTTTGCCACAAAATAAGGGGAATTTCTGCCCTATTGTCCTTAAATAAGGAAAATTTCTGCTTTTCTGCCCCAATTAACGGGAATTTCTGCCTTTTTGCCACAAAGTAAAGGGAATTTCTGCCTTTTTGCCCCAAAATAACGGGAATTTCAGCCTTTTTACCTCAAAATAAGGGGAATTTCTGCCTTTTTGCCCTGAAATATTTGAAATTTCTGCAATTTTACCCCAAAATAAGGGGAATTTCTGTTTTTGGCCCCAAAATTAAGGGAATTTCTGCTTTTTGCCCCAAAATAAGGCAAATATCTGACTTTTTGCCCAGAAATAATTGAAATTTCTGCAATTTTGCCCCAAAATAATAGGAATTTCTGCCTTTTTGCCGAAAATAAGGGGAATTTCAGCATTTTACCTTCAAATAAGGGGAATTTCTGCCTTTTTGCCACAAAATAAGGGGAATTTCTGCCCTATTGTCCTTAAATAAGGAAAATTTCTGCTTTTCTGCCCCAATTAACGGGAATTTCTGCCTTTTTGCCACAAAGTAAAGGGAATTTCTGCCTTTTTGCCCCAAAATAACGGGAATTTCAGCCTTTTTACCTCAAAATAAGGGGAATTTCTGCCTTTTCCCCCAAAATATGGGTAATTTTTGCCTTTTTGTTCCAAAATAAGGAAAATTTCTACAATTTTGTATCAAAAGAAAAGAAATTTCTGTTTTTGCCCGAAAATAAAAGGAATTTCTGACTTTTAGCCCTGAAATAAATGAAATTCCTGCAATTATGCCCGAAAATAAGGGAAATTTGTGCCTTTTTGCCCCCAAATGAGGGGAATTTCTGCCTTTTTGCCCCAAAATATGGGGAATTTCAGGATTTTACCTCAAAATAAGGGGAATTTCAGCCTTTTTGCACCAAAATATGGGGAATTTCTGCCTTTTTGCCACAAAATAAGAAAAATTTCTGCAAGTCTGTAACAATATAAAAGAAATTTCTAAAATTTTGCCCCAAAATAAAGGAAATTTCTGATTTTTGCCCCAAAATAAAAAGAATTTCTCTATTTTTGCCCCAAAATAAAGGGAATTTCTGCCTTTTTGCCCCAAAATTAGGGGAGTTTCTGCAATTTTGCTCCAAAATACGAGAAATTTCTGCCTTTTTACCCGAAATTAAGTGGATTTTCTGCCTTTTTGCCCCCAAATAAGAAAAAATTTCTGCAATTTTATTCCAAAATAAGGGAAATTTCTGCCTTTTTGCCCCAAAATAAGAAGAATTTCTGCCGTTTTGCTCCGAAATATGTGAAATTTCTGCAATTTTACCCCAAAATAAGGTGAATTTCTGCCTTTTTGCCCCAAAATAATGGGAATTTCTGCCTTTTTGCCCCAAAATAAGAAAAATTTTTGCTTTTTTTTCTCTGAAATAAGTGAAATTTCTGCAATTTTGCCCTAAAATAAAGGAAATTTCTGCAATTTTTTCCCATAATAAGGGAAATTTCTGCAATTTTGCCCCAAAATAAGGGGAATTTCTGTTTTTGCCCCCAAATAAGGGAAATTTCTGCAATTTTGCCCTAAAATAAGGGGATTTTCTGAATTTTTTGCCAAAAATAAAAGGAATTTCTGACATTTTGCCGCAAAATAAGTGAAATTTCTGCAGTTTTACCCCAAAATAAGGAAAATTTCTGCCTTTTTGCGCAAAAATTAGGGGAATTTCTGCAATTTTGCTCCAAAATACAAAGAATTTCTGCCTTTTTGCCCGAAAATAAAGGGAATGTATACCTTTTTGACATAAAAAAACAAATTTCTTCATTTTTGCCCCAAAATAAGGGGAATTTCCACCTTTTTGACTCAAAATAAGTGCAATTTCTGCCTTTTCCCCAAAATAAACGAAATTTCTGTCTTTTTGCCCCAAAATAAGGGGAATTTCAGCCTTATTACCTCAAAATAAGGGGAATTTCTGCCTTTTTGCCCCAAAATATGGGGAATTTCTGACTTTTTGCCACAAAATAAGAAAAATTTCTGCAATTTTGTACCAAAATAAAAAAAATTTCTGCCTTTTTGCCCCCCCCAAAAAATATTTCTGCCTTTTTTCCCTGAAATACGTGAAATTTCTGCAATTTTGCCCCAAAATAAGGGAAATTTCTGCAATTTTGCCCCAATGTAAAGGAAATTTCTGCAATTTTGCCCCAAAATAAGGGGAATTTCTGACTGTTTGCTCCCGAAAAAGGAGATTTTCTGTCTTTTTGCCCCAAAATAAGGAGAATTTCTGCCTTTTTGCCCGAAAATT